>NC_043756.1:7417852-7726716 GCF_902148845.1 Salarias fasciatus | reverse complement strand
CAGCAGGTTAGCGCGCAGCTTATTTCACTAAATCACTGTTTTTCTATTGTCACTCTCGGTAAACTAAAGTGGGCACCTGGCCCGCATGAACCTCTTCTCCGCACCGCCATCAGTGCGTGTGTTTGTTGCCTGTTGTTGAGCGTGGTGTTGTTGATTGTGTTGTTTATTGTGTGTTTGTGCTGACTAATGGCCCGGTGTTATGTAAGAAGAGAGGAGAGATTACCCCAAACCCATGCAGGCCACACTGTTAATCCCTCAGCACAGCCCTAGTGACTGACTGAGGTCCCGGCAGAGTGCTGTTACAACACACACACAGGCGCGCTCACGCACACACACACACACACACACACACACACACACACACACACACACACACACACATACACACACCATCTTGTATTCAGGACTTACTTCCTTCTGCCTCCTCAGATGCACAGTCTACTCCTCACCTAGTGAGTCTGCCTGACCTCTTTTTTTTCCGAGCCGGCTACTAAAAACATCCCGCCACGCTGCGTGTGTGGCCTGGATGGCTCTTCCCTGGTCCCACTGAGCCGCTATCATAGCCCGTGTTTGTTTAGCATGTGCTCAGCATGCACTCCATGTTGGTTTTATCCCTCCGCGGCTGTCTAGGGGAGTCTAGGCGAAGACTTTCTCCTCAGTCAATTCTCTCTCGCTTTTTTCTAAATCTTTATGCACACAAAAGCGTGGGCTATACGGCACGCTTTGGTTTGTGTCTCCACTTTATCTTAGCCGGGAGGGATTTCAGCCCGAACCACTCCTAAACTCTAAATCTGCCTTGAAGTCATGGAGTCCTCTGACAGCTCCTTCTGTTTTGTCAGTTTTACTCATCCATGAAGGCAGCATGTCTCAGTGGACGCACAATGATATTCAATTCAATATTCACATTTTCCTCCAATTTACATTGAAGTAAAAGCCGAGGAAGAGGGTGACTGCGCTTATTAAACACAGAAACTGACAAAATATGAACAAAAAGAAGCTTTTTTTATATGGATTTATCAAGAGTACAATTTATCATATTATTATTATTACAAGTCTGGTTTTGTGTTTGAATACAATCACCTGCACGTGTGCATTAAGCTTCGGTTTTACATGTTAGGGTTGTAGTTAGAGAACGGAGTTGGGAAAACATAAATTTAATTAAGTGATCCGGTTCAGAAGTGGCAGGAGATTTTTAACGCACTGATATTTAATGGTGTTTATTTTTTCCTGCACCTGCTTGAGTATTGTGAACCGAGTTTAAAACGGGATCCTCCGTTAAAACAGGAGACAAAACAGAACAGGGACTGCGAGTGAGTGAATGAGTGAGATAAGGAAAAAGAGGGCAAGTAAAAGGGACTTAGGGAGTTATATAATAGTGCAATCGCAGATGTGTGTGCATGTTTGCTTGAGCAAGAGAGGGCCTATGTGAAACAATGGGGGAGAACAGTGACAAAAACTTAGCGTGCGTGCACACACACACACACACACACACACACACACACACACACACACACACACACACACACGAAATACAAACTGTTCTATCCTCAGATTGCTTTGCACAGTGTATCTGGAGTAAGTAATAAATAACAGCAGCACCTGTAATAGTTGTATCCAAAGTCCACTGCTGCAAACCACCTTTTAGATCTCAGCTGCTCAAAGCAGATTAGTCCATATACTGAAGGTGTGTGTCAGTGTAACATTCCAGCCTCTACCCATAATCACACCCAAGTGCACATAAATGCAAAAAAAAAAAAAAAAAACTAAATAAATATATATAAAAATGTTCATTAAAAGGACTAAAAAAAAATGCCTCTTGTAATATGTTTTGTGTGCGCACACACCTTCACATTCTGAAAATAAATAACTAAAAACACAACTACTATATTGATCTCACGGAAACTGTATGGAAAAGGTATAATTTCCTCCCTCACAACTGCTATAGAGGTGTGGAAAAAGAAACATCAAGGGAACACAAGTCGTCCAGTGTTAACAAATTGCCTGCACGACTGTGAAGGTGTCCAGTGCTGGCAGGTGAAAAGCACACACCAGCTACAATAAGCCTATAATATGACTTAGCCTACTGCGGCATCTTTTCTTAATGACAAAGATTAGCCTGTTTTAGTGCTTGTAATCTCATTGAAGGGACTCTTATTAGGTCTACCTTTCTTTCCCTCCACCCCCTCCTTCTCCTCCTCCTCCTCCTCCTCTCTCTTTTACTGTGTCCAAATCCTTAGATACCTCTCTTAACTCTGCGTAAGCGTGAGTGTCTGCTCAAATGTGTGTGTGTGTGTGTGTCTGCCCTAAGTAGTAGCTGTTAATGTGAGGTCTCCCGCCATTCAGAAGGAGAATGCAATTATGAAACCAAGACTGCTGCTGCTGCTGCTTTTGCACTCTCGACTCAGATTTAATGCTCATAACGCATTCTGTTAAATCATCCCACTAGAGAGAGAGAGAGAGAGAGAGAGAGAGAGAGAGAGAGAGAGAGAGAGAGAGAGAGAGAGAGAGAGAGAGAGAGCAGGTGAAGAGCGATGCTGGCTGGATCGAGCTGAGCTGAGCTGAGCTGTGTGATAGTCTTTGTGATCAATTTGCCTCTGTGAGAGATGCCCCTGGGGCCACTTTGGGGAGAACCTTGTTAGGCTGAGTTAAATTGTTGCCCGAGGCGAGCTATTAGCGGCCATCCCTGGGAGAGGACACACACACACACACACACACACACACACACACACACACACACTCATACAATCACACATGTGCATGCTCACACACTCGCTTAAACAGACACACCGAGACACACACACACACACACACACACATACACGCACGCACACGTGAATTCAAAATCTTTTTTAAAACACACATGAACTCAACTGGGAACTCATTCATATGCTTGCGTTCGCTCTCAAGCAGGCAGCCTCTCTCACTCGGAGAGATACGTAAACTGGCAAAGCAGCGGAGCCGGAATATTTACTCAAGTGGTAGTAACACTGAGGAGTTTCGCTCTTGAAAGGTGCTGCATAAACAAACGCGCAACTAAAAATACCGCCTCGCAAATGTATGCTGGCATGACTTAATTTAGAAAAATAGGGAATTTAATTGAGTACAGCAAAATTAAGGCGCAAGGGCATCCTAAAGGAAATGACATGCAGAAATTTAAAGTGCATGCTAGTTTTTCACCCAAAAATAAACTGCATGTGATCCTTTGAAGCAGCTCTACACACACAATTACGCAGAATTACGTGAACTGTAATGCAAGGTTTTCAAATGCTCATAAATGATCTTTCAGCAAAATATTGTGTTCATTTCATATTGTGGCAATCAGGAATAAAAACTATTGAAATCAAATCGGTCATTTATATACTCCTGTTTCAATGAGCACATGCGTAATAGTCAAACAGATATTTTTTTTAGAGAAGAAAGGTAACTTGATGCCGATAAATTCTGTCTAAATTACTTAATAAATCCTAACAGGTAAACTCAGTTATTATATCACAGAATGTGAAATTATGTGGTCTGATATTTCACGATTTAGTCCACTTTAAGGATCACTGATTCAGTTTTTAGATACAGATATTTATTTGAGATCTTGTCATCTGCTGATATGTGATCACATTATCATCAGAGTGTTCAGTAAAGTGAATCTCTATAATTGCTCAACAATAAACTTTTCCTGCATGTGGAGACAGGAGAATTTGCAAATGTTTTCACAGTATAATCCAGTCTCGGCTCTTCGTGTACATGTATGAACAATTTCTAATCAGATTTGGAGGGAAACACAGACAAACTCCATCCCTGGCTTATTGATTGGATTCTGATAGCTAAAGAGCTTTTCAGTCTCTCATTATTGCTTTAAAGTTCATTCATCCGGATAGTTTTAGTACTTTTCCTGCTTTAATCAGACCAACCAACAGCTATCAGGAGGAAAAAACATCAATCCAACAACTGAGGGAACATTTCATGTAAGAACTGAACAGTTTTCTGTCTTTCTCTGGACGTCTCTGTCTTTCTGTTTCTCTCCACATGAGGACAGCCACCTTTCCTCTCCCTTCCCCCCTCAAAGACTCACACACACACACAAACACACACATACACACTGTCATCTACAATTAGGCTCAAGAGAAACACCATAGTAGGAGGAGCGAGTGAGGTTAAGCGAGGATGGCCACCGCCAAGAAAATGTTATTTTATTATCCCAGATATGAAACAACAGGATCTCAGCCAGCGTGAGTTCATCTCCACACTGATTCCCTTCACCCAAACAAAGCGTGAGCGCTGCTCAGCGTGCAACTGCTCAATGTGCACACATGCATGTCTGCTAACAAGAGGGCAAAGGCGTGAGAGGAAATGAAAAGAAATATGTAAGAGAGCCAGACAAAGCAGTTCATGTAGGAGCGTCTGTGTGTTTTCCTGTGCATGTTTGCATGTTTGTTTCAGCAGCAGCAGTGCCTCCGTGTGTGTGTGTGTGTGTGTGTGTGTGTGTTCTCATGGTTGATTTCAGTACGGTAATGACCAGATGCAGGCCTCTCACACTTGGACTTGTTCCTTCCACACTGATGCACTCTCTTGGTCCTCAAGAAGAAGGTCAAAGGCCGTCAGGGTCCTACAGGTCACCCAGGGGGTTCGAGTTTGAGCGCACGCGTATGTGTGTGTGCGCGCGCGTGTGTGTGTGTGTGTGTGTGTACAGTGACCATGAGAGGCAGATCTGAGGGGGCAGATGGGCAGACCGCATATATGTGTGTGTTCAGGCCGGGGTTGGCTTTACCCTGTGGATTTTTTCCCACGCCTCCTTAGTTTCTTATCAGTCAGTGGACACATGCTGCACCGAGTGGGAGTGTGTGTGGGTGTCTGTGCTATAGGTGGGATGGGGGGGGGGGGGGGGGGGGGGGGGGGGTACAAGCATAAAAAAAAAAAAAAAAATCATCCTGTAAAGACTGCTTTTTTTAAAAAGTAGTTTTCCAGTGATGCATGCGCTCAAGCATGTCAATGTTTGCCTCTGTCTGTCTGAACATGTCTCGTTTGTGTGTGTGTGTGTGTGTGTGTGTGTGTGTGAGCGTGCATGCCTGTGCATGTGAATCGATGCACTGGATGACAGCCAGTGGCCCCCTTCTGTTCTCTCTCCGTGGCGTCCAATCAAGCCGCAGCACAACATTCTATGAGCAAACCGCAGCTGATCCCAGACCTGCTATCTGAGCAATTACCCAGAGTGCTTTGGGGCCGCATGGCAAGCTGGACAAGCTCATGCCCTCTGACATACAGCATGGGGGGAGGGCAGGAACGACTGTTTTTTTTCTGACTGTTTGTAAGTGTGAGTGTGTGTTGGCAAAGTGAGCGAGGGGGGGGGGGGGGGCTGACGACGGCGGACTGATGGGAAAAGCGGAGGCTGGGGGTGGTGGATGTTCGCTCGTACGGCAGCACTGTGACTGACTATATTACAGAGTGGACAAAGACGTGCTTGGCGGCTGTGGATGGAGATGGGGGAGGGGAGACGAGACCGCCGCATGGCATTATGATTATTACTGTAACGCAGCCACACAGCAGACTGTAAAAACAAAGAGGGCCAGCTGAAGGTTGCTGCTCCTCATCACATATATTGATGATTCGTTTCACGCCAGTATGTCGCCCTTATGCTTCAGTTAGTTCAGGCCCACTTTAGTTTAGAGGGATTACCGCCATCTGACTTTGAGTTTGCCGCTGTTATCTAGGTCATAAAGTTGGATTTATTTTCATTATCAGTTGATGTTTTCATGTTGTCAAGTAAATATACGCTCAATTAAATATGAAAGAACATCCGCCTGTCTATCACGTTCACAGCTGTTCAAACACTTGAGAAGAATCAAAAACTGGTCGTTGGTTTGCGGAAATGGTTTCCAATTATTTTTCACCCACAAGTTTAAAAATCCATAAATCAGGGCAGTTCTGAATAAACATGTGAATTGGGCAGCAAAAGTAGTTAAAAAATTTTAAACTAAAAGAAAAACAATCACATATGGCTGTTTTTTAAAAATATACCCATCCTCTAAACCCATTTTATCCAATATGTGCAGGTACTGAATGTAATAAAAGTCAACTAAAAAAAAAAGTCAATAAACTGAGTTCTGAAAACTGTTGACTATTAAATTGAGAAACGGGCAGAAAAGAGTGGAGAAAGAGCTGCATCAGGAGGCCCCAGCTGGACTTCATAATAATGTCTTCAGCTCTTTAAACTCAAAGGTCGCAGGACTTCCAAACAATGCCATTTTAATACAGCGTGCTGGTGTTTGAAACACAAAGGGAAGAAAGGAGGAAATATAGTACGCAAGACAGATGAAATAAAGTATAATTTATTTTATTATTATTTTTTTAATTATTCAATAAAGCAGCGAGCCCGCCACTTTTCAATATGTGCTGTTTTAGATGTTTCAGACACAAAAAAAGACAGCAAGAGAGAAAAATATGACAGCACGTAGCAGAAGTCCGTTTGAAACCATGTGCAGTGGCAGCGTTTCATTGATTTTAATGGGACAGTATGATGTGGAAACATGACAGGAGACACAGGGGAGATAACCCAAGCAGCACTGCTATACGCTATTCCCAGCAGTGTGCATTAATCCACTCAG
Source organism: Salarias fasciatus (assembly GCF_902148845.1). Lineage (NCBI taxonomy): Eukaryota > Metazoa > Chordata > Actinopteri > Blenniiformes > Blenniidae > Salarias > Salarias fasciatus. The sequence continues at coordinate 7,720,120 of NC_043756.1, read as the reverse complement.
CGATCACGCCAACAAAAGTTTTCTCAGTGTTTTTCATCATCGGCAGAGAGAGAGAGAGGGAAGGGAGAAAAAAAAAAAAAAGCTTGTTCCTCTCTTAGCTCTACGAGACAAGGAAGACAGAGTTTCGCTGAGAGATGGAAATAGATCATGAAATACAGAAACTGAAATGATTTCCCAGTCACACAGCCACTTACAGCGAGGAGGAACAAATGAAAAAAAGTCAAACAGACGGAAGCGGAGTGGATGGCGAACAGTGATAGTATAATTCACGGTGTATAGACATCTGAGACCAGCGCATGAGTTGTTGAGTTTTAACAAGGAGTGATGGGGGGTAAAGTGCTGATCGCTTTCATTTTCCCAAAAGATATCTAGTTAATCGGAAAGAAGCCATATGCATATTTTCTAATGAAGTGAAGAAACCGCCCACATTCATCCCCCAACAAATCAGCCCCTGGGACTACAGTAGGAGTCATGTTTGCATTTCTGAAGTGAGTCACTCTGGCAAAAGTTATGTTAGAAAGTGATTTCAATCATTTTGTAAACTGCGATACTGCATCACCAACCTCTAGTGTATTGTCCCTGCAAAATTCTGTGTGTTGCTTTGGACGCCTTTCTGTTGTAGACTCAAGCTGCCAGGCTGAATGAATGAAACGTGCATGTCCAGCCTGCCTCTTATAGAAACACACACACACACCTGTCATGTCTTGATGCTTTTCTGGACCATTACATTGATTACAATAACTTTCTACTTAGACTCTTAACTTGAATTTTATTACTACCTGCTTAACTTAATTTAATGATTTTCTTTAACTCTATCGAATACTTGTTTTCACAATAACAACACACGCTACAATGTGAGGGTATAGCAATAAACACATCTTCAAACACTCAAGATGTGTACTAACTTAATATGTATAGCAACACCTAGTGGCAGTAATTTGCTGTTACATTGCAAGCATAGATGGTACGGATATACTGTTTGAAAACAGTCTTTTTATTCGTGGATATCCATGCGTATATAACTTTTGCAATCCTGTTTGAGCTACTTATGTGCTTCAGAGTAAAGTATTGCTATATTATTAGTGCAAGGCTGCTGCTTTTTTTTCTGCAGTGCAATGTAGATAATTAGGACTCTATTTAGAGAAAGGGCCAGCCTAGGAAATACACAGGAGATTCTCACTTCATTAAAAATCAATTATCACAACACACGTGCCAGTGCAATACAACCCTCATGGCCACGATCGACTACGCACACACCCTGCAACTCCCATATTACACTAACTATCTTTGCCTCGTTCTTTTGTGAAATTCATTTTGAGTTAGTTCTCTCCCTCTCAAGAGATTGTGCAGGCCTGATCCTCCTCTTAGCTGAGGAATCGCCAGCGTTGCAGTCCGGCTCTTACATAATGACCCCGGGATAACGCTCACGCTCGAGCTGGCTCACGCCGCTGTCAGTCACTCTGCTCCGACCAGGGTTAGCTCAACCTGGTTCCGCCCACTCCTTGTGAAAGACGTGTGGCGAAGTCCAAACAAATATCACAAAACAGAAATGAGCAGCTTTTACCTTTAAAGTTTTGTTTGGGAAATGTTGTCAGTTAGACATGTTCAACTCCTTTAAGTTCTGCACCACTTCAGAAACTCACTTTTCCTTCATCTTTTAATCTCCAAGTTTCCCTTTGGAAAGGAAAACCATGAAATCCAACACCCACAATACATTATCATAACACCTAACTTTGACAACAATAGCAGCACTGTTCTTTTTTTCCAAACACACAGCAGATAAATTCATTTTTATCACCGCTACATGTATAATCCGCCGCCGCGGCTGCAGTCGGCTCGTATTGTTGACTGGCTGAGGAAGTGGGAGTCCTTTAGTAAACAATCCACAAAGCCTCCGCCGCTGAGCGGGAGCGACAGGACCGCCGGTGATGATACACCGAGTTGGCTCCGCGCACACGTGACATCACTTCCGCCGAGCGTGTGACAGCTTAGCACATCATCGCCGTGACAGCCAGACGAGTGCAGCGAGTGGGTGGTCACCCTGGCAACGGCGATGCTGTCATGACCGTCTCCCTATATCCTACCTGACAGTCCCCACTGGCAATGCACAAAACACACTCACACACAAACACGCACTCAACAATGCACACACCCACACGCATACACACACTTTATCAGGCACACATAGATATGTACACATACTTTATCTTTCTCTGTCTTTTTTTTTTTTTTTTAAAGTGAAACGCTCACTCAAGCCTCCGCAGAAACGCACACAATGCACATGCCCACACGCCCGTGCTTATATTGGGCATAATTATGTGATACAAAGAGAGAGTACAATCTCCCATGGGGTAAAAAATACATAAAGCCCAAATATAATGTAATCACTGTAAAGAAAAATAAAGCACACACTCCTCTTAAGGTGGAAAAATCTACACAACATTTATGCAAATATGTATGTCTGCAACGCACTGCAGCAGGTGTAGGCTGACCACTTTCAGATGGTCTAAATGAAGAGATTAACATTTAAATCAGAGTTTGAAAAAATAAAAGGTGGACTTTACTGTAGCAATCCCAAAAAGTAATGAAGAATGAAGATGATTTGATGCGCAGCTGATGCACAGTCGCCCCGTCATCTGTTTGCCGCTCGTATACGTGGTCATCTGATGATAACAGCCATGTCCTGGGTGCAACTGACCTGTTTTACGGACTATAAATAGGCGTTGCAGGCCACAGTCATTGACAGCCTTGTGTATGTAGTTCTGTGTGTAGTCCCGGACCAGTGCTCCGCTCTGACCCAGTTTGGAGGCAGCTGGTCGAGAATTGGTGGAAATGGGTCACATCTTGAGCCACACCATAATTCAGAGCATGAAAACACCTTAAACTTAAACTGAAACATGTTTCATCACCTGCCAACACATGTCAGGCATCACCAGGTTGTCCACTGAGATCGACACAAGTATCTCTTGTTGTGTTGGAGATATTTATATGTGAATTATAACTGGACATGAACTAAATAGATACATATTCACACTTTATGTGATTATTATGAAGATGTGTTTGTATAAGCGCAAGGTCATGATGGCACATGAGATGTCATGTAGACAGATCATGCTGATGAAACAGCCACCAGGGGGCAGAGAGGCAAGTGCATAAATGAAAGGTGAACATAAATTCATTTAGTGTGGTTTTGGCTCTTAGAATAAACAGGATGGGGTTATTTGCAATTTACCTTATGCAGAGATGTGTCCAAGCATTCAGGTTCATTTAAAGAGAAGGAAGTGCAGAAAGACGTGGATCAATGTGAAATGTCTTTCAATTAAATATACTCACTGAAACATGGTTGAAGATAGGTGGAATAATGCTGCTCCAAGAAGCGATTCACGTCTCAGAGTGTTTCAAAAAGCATCATTTTCATCACAAAAAAATACATTTACACTGCTAAACGGAAAACCTACAAATCCAGCAAACATTTAATATTACCTTTTAATTCAATTTCACAGATGTGAGTGCCCAGTTATGACACCAAGTCTTAAATTTCTTGTTGGCATCTAGGATAGTGCAAAAATGTTCCACTTTGACCTGATTTGTAATTTAGAACGAGCTTTACAACTGGTCATGAACAGGTCAGGCTCCCAGAGGTGCAGATGGATTGTTTCGTCCATACCTGCTCAATTGCTCGACAGACAGAACTGCTTTCATTGATCCCCACCAGAGATTATCCAATTATGTATACTGCATACTCATTCCAGCAAGACAGTTACCACACACTCAAGATGAAATACACTCTGTGTGTGTGTGTGTGTGTGTGTGTGTGTGTGTGTGTGCGTGCAAGTGAGCGTACGTGCAAACAAATACTCAGGCGTGCTACGTGGGCAACGTAAACACTCGATGCAAATTTTAAACAAGGTGTCTATAAAAGTTAAACAATGTGCATAATGAGGGCTAATTAGGAAAAAAAAACCTCCAACAAACATGCACATATGGATCTGTTTGTCAGCTGCAGCTGCGTGTCTAGACATCTCGGAATATTCATAAAACATGCAGAATTTCCCACAGGTGGGACTACACAAGGAGATTACATGCAAATGGCTACTTCAGCTGAGGCTAAGCTAGTGCTCAGCAGAGGAGGGAACCTGCTCGTCGGGAAATAATTTAGGATTAGATAGGCTGTCTAATCTCTTTATAGACTGTGCCATCTCAGCAGCATACCTGCCTACCTCTACATCCATGTCATATCTCTTAACAGCAACTGCGGCTTTCGCTTTCCATACATTATGGATACTTTGTTCCGAGACAAGAGAAAGAAGTGCTTCTGTGTGTAGTCGTTTCTGTTGAGCCTTTCTGTGCCTTTGGTTGTGACAGTACATGGAGCTGCCTATACACAGTGAGTACAATGGCAAAAGTAGTCATATTATGTGTAAAGGAGGGAAAAAAGTGAGAGTTTATATGGCAAGCCCTGTATGTCCCTGTGTGCACTACAGAGAAAAGACAGGACTGACAAGTGAACGTGGTCTTTTGCTGATATACCAGCTTTTCTTGTTACACAAACCCATTCTAACCCAGAGGGTCTCTTTTCACTGTGTATTCAGAGTGTGTGTGTGTGTGTGTGTGTGTGTGTGTGTGTGCTTGTGTGTGTGGTGTAGTGCAGTGTCATGTGCACATATGCAGTCCTCGATGTTCAAGTCATTACAAGAACTTTCACAAGGACATTCTGTAATGAGTGCCTGCATGTCACTGTGCCCTTGTGAATCTGAAGTTGAAGTCGCACAATACTTAATAAAGACATAGCGTAAGCTCATTTCTGTTGTGCCGCCTAGCAGGTTAGGTCGGGTTTTTAACCTCAAATGAGATCCCCAGCTGGGCTCCAGCATCTTAGGGGGTTCACAGAACAAGGAGCTGCTCACAAAGCTGAAGGACAGACATTTACGCCATGTTCAGAGTTTGAACATCTGAGTGACTCGCACCTTCTCTGCTCTCTTTCTCTTCCTTACAGCCCAAATCGAAGTTATACCATGCAAAATCTGCGGAGACAAATCATCAGGTATCCACTATGGAGTCATTACATGTGAGGGATGTAAGGTGAGAGTCGTCATTTGTTTCACTTGTTTTTTTTTTCCTGTGCTTCAAAATGCTGGATTCAGTCTGTGCTTCATATATCTGATCAGCTGTATGCTCTGTTGACGTATACCCAGGGTTTCTTCAGACGAAGCCAGCAGAACAATGCCTCCTACTCCTGCCCTCGTCAGAGGAACTGCCTCATCGACAGAACGAACCGCAACCGCTGCCAACACTGCCGTCTGCAGAAATGTCTCGCTCTAGGAATGTCCAGAGATGGTGAGGCCCGGTGTTGTTAAACACATAATCACAGCAACATTGTCTCTAGAAGAGTTTCTAAGATGTCTTATGCTGCTGTTTAATCATTTTCCTGTCCACTAAACTCTTTGCTGATTGCCATAACGAACAGGAGTTTAATCTTCTTGCATCGTCTGCCCCACACAGCGGTAAAATTTGGCCGCATGTCCAAGAAGCAACGCGATAGCCTGTATGCAGAAGTCCAGAAACACCAGGCTCGACTGCAGGAGCAGCGGCAACAGCAGACGGGCGAAGCAGAAGCTCTGGCACGCGTTTACTCGTCAAGCCTCACCAACGGACTGTCCACCCTCAACCATGAAATTGGGGGCACCTATGCCAATGGCCACGTAATTGAGTTACCCAAAGGTGGCCATGGTAATGGAGGAGGAGTTCCGGGAGGTTACTATGGGATGGATTCCACTCAGCCGTCTCCAGACCAGTCGGGGTTGGACATGTCGGGCATGAAGCACATTAAGCAGGAGCCGGTGTACGACCTGACGCCGGTACCCAACCTGTTCAGCTACGGAGGATACCAGGAGAGCCAGCTGGGGCCGAACAATGTCAGCATGGGAGAGCTAGGTAAAGGCCGCACTGCGCCACATCTGCCAGATTTAAAATTTACATGAATAATCCACATGGAAAACTCACGATTGAGTCAGACACCTAATCTGAGAACAGAACAGGAGATCAGACAGGCTTACACCCTTACCTGACAGGGTGCCACAGCACTGCATGCGCAGCTCGGACTGAGTCCACTCACATTCTGCTGGAATAAGTAATGAATGCATCCCAAATTTCTTAAGTTTTTAAATGTTCAACGAATGAGCTACAGATTAAAATGCAGATTACACAGAGGAATTAATTCCTTATGCTCCTTGCACATATACACAGACTGCTGAATGAAGTGTACAGTAAATAAATGAATACTCCTCTTTTCCAGACCGTATTGCTCAGAATATCATAAAGTCTCACTTGGAGACATGCCAGTACACGACGGACGAGCTGCAGCAGCTAGCCTGGCAGACACATTCCTACGAAGAGGTCAAGATGTATCAGAGCAAGGTGAGGCTTTTCTCATGAAACCAGCAAGTACAGAGTGTTACAACATGTGCAGTTATCTTTTTACAGTTAAATATATTTTAACATTTATGGCCAACTGTGTGCAAGTCTTTGTACTTATTGAGTGGATATAAAATGATGGGATTTTTTTTGTTAATTCTTATTGTTATGAAAATTGTTGACAATTTTGTAGTTTTTTCGTGAAGTATGAACAAAACATAGTTGTTTCCTTTGAGTAAATTAAGATGTTTTTGATAAGTTTGACCTGTTTCCTCTAACCTCGGTGTCTCCGGTCGTAGCCGCGGGACGTGCTGTGGCAGCAGTGTGCCATTCAGATCACCCACGCCATCCAGTACGTGGTGGAGTTCGCCAAGCGCATCTCAGGGTTCATGGAATTGTGCCAGAATGACCAGATCCTCCTCCTCAAGTCCGGTGAGTGGACAGTCCACACATCTTTGTCTTTAGCACGTCGCTCAGGGAAAAGGAAATGTGTCTCGTTCTTGCTCTTATTCTTTCAGTCACATATTAAAGTATCCTCACCGTGTTCCTTTGTGACTTTTCCAGGCTGTCTGGAGGTGGTCTTGGTGCGGATGTGCAGGGCATTCAACCCTCTCAACAACACTGTCCTCTTTGAGGGGAAGTACGGAGGCATGCAGATGTTCAAAGCTCTCGGTGAGACCACAGAAGCCAATACATTTTGTTTTATATAGTATGAATGGGATAAATGGTCTGAAACTGAAAGAAAACTGAAAGAAAAAGAAAAACTTCTTATCCTGAAAAAAATTATATAAAAAAAAAAAAAGAACTCATCTTTCCCTCGCAGGTATTTCTGTTCATCAGCACACATGACCGGAATAAGCGTAATGAAATTTTCTCTTTTTTCTCTGCCCTTCCCTGTGTTTCCCTCCAAGGTTGTGACGACTTAGTAAGTGCAGTGTTTGACTTTGCCAAGAGTTTGTGTTCGCTGCAGCTGACAGAAGAGGAGATCGCTCTGTTCTCGGCAGCCGTACTAATTTCCACAGGTCAGTGTAAAGTGAAGAGACAAAGCTAAAAGAGAGCAATGACAACATTTACGTAGCTCGGCATCTGCTTTAAACTTCCAGTTTAAAAATGAACATTTTTGCTTTATTCAGACCGGCCCTGGCTAATGGAGCCTCGGAAAGTCCAGAAGCTCCAGGAGAAGATCTACTTTGCTCTGCAGCACATAATGCAGAAGAACCACATGGATGAAGACGCACTGGCTAAGGTAGGTCAAGTCAGTGAAGTGAGATAAATCACATAAAGACAACTCCTGAGGATTGAATGACACGAATCCTTAGAGTAAAGGAATAGATAAATCAAACTGAGACAGCCTCAAGGACAAGTGCAGCAACTGTTCTACAAAACAACGACTTCTAACCTCGTCTGTTTGTAATTCATCAGTCTAAATTTTCTTATCCTTGACCCTCTCCCCTTTCTGCCTGGCAGCTCATCAGCCGAATCCCAACGTTGTCGGCCCTGTGCACGCTTCACACCGAGGAGCTTCAGGCCTTCCAGCAACTCCACCCGGAAACAGTCAACGTCCTCTTCCCTCCGCTCTACAAAGAACTCTTCAATCCCGACCCAAACTCCACCATGGCCATGCCCAAGTGACTGCCTGCGGTCCACGCGCAACCGACGGCGCCGGCGGAGGACCAAGAAAATAAGGAATCCACGCGTGACGAGACAGTGGCGCCCGTGTCGACTACGTCACCGCCGTGGCGCCCACATATTTCCGAGCTCCCCCAGACACATTTCAGACTGGAGGGTGTGGAGTCGTCTGCTGAAAGCTTAGACTTACCGCCAACAGTACTAGGAATGTCCAGCACTTATTCCATCTCGTTCACCGATACAGTCTGAAGAATGTATATATAAACGAAACGCGCCCCGAGCCACCACCCGAGCGGGACTTCCACCTGAACTGAACTGACTGACCAGAAATGTACAGACTCTAAAACATCTAGGAACAGTTTTAAGCTGTCAATCTTTTAAGAAAAAAAATGGGTAAGTTAATTTGATTTAACTTTTGGAAAAAAAAAAAATTGTTTTGGTTTATTTCATTTGTTTTTGTTCCTATGAAGACATTGTGAAGTTGAAGAAGCTGGATGGGGGAGGGAACTGTGGATTTAGAGAAGCTACTGTAGATATTCTTCTAGTGGAGAGCGGATTCCAGTATTACTTCTTGTTCTGTTTAAAATAAGTTAGTCCTAATTTAAATACTCGGCAGTCCAGTGCGGCTGGCTATACCATGTCTATGTGTTTTTATTTTATTTGATAGTTTCTTGTGTACAGAATTTGTAAAATTGAGACTTGTAAAAGAATACTGGGTAAAAACCGGGAACTGATTTGGGTTTGTTGATATATAGAAGCCTTGTCTGGACTTTGTTCATATGTAAAGAAGGTATGACTTCCTTCTGATCAGACCTTATAGAAATGTAAAGAGAGCATATGAAGGATTTTAAAAAGAAAAAAATAATGGCGACTACTTTTCAATGTGAAAATATATACATAAATATTCTATTTTGCAAGAAAAAGAATCTGGCAGATTTGCCGTCCTATCAATCATTTATTTCTCGCTGCAATAATTACGTCCAATAAAACCTGGACTGCTTTTGAACAATCAACCAGAGACACATAATAAGAGACCAGGACCTCGCATACATCCCGACACCTCCTCCCATAATCCTCCAACCCTGCCCTAAAACCCCCATGTAACTGGAATTGGCCGACAGAAGTGGATTTTGAATCACAATGAGGAAATGTTTGAATATTCCTCAAGAAAAAAAGTAGAATTACAAGCAACTTGAATGAAATTCACATAACTTTTAACACTCACACTTGCATGAGTGCTTTATACCCTCATTTCATCCAACCACTATTTGCACAATCCAGTCCATGGATGTCAATATGAAGGACCCTTTCTCTACAGAGCAATAACTTTCTCACTGCCTTTCTGATCGTACTCCTCTCGTCTCCTTCTCTTCCTCTGTATCAGCTGTCCAGGACAGTGTAGCAGTTTTACCTACGATGCACTATATTTCTCTTTTGACCGCTCGTTTGGTCTAAAAGTCATTTCTAAAGATGGCATTCATTTCACCACAGGCGTTGAAACATGAGCTGAAAAAAATTTGACAAAAGCTTTGCCTTCAGAAATTTTAGCATCACATCACAGCTGTTATTTTACACCAACAATTCATACAGTAAGCTACAATAATAGACAATCTTTTTTTTATTATTATTCTTTTAATCAGAAAGCTGTTGTTGATTTATCTGTGACACATATTTGGCCACTGTGTAAAAACAAGCAGGTGTTACTGAGCATTTACATCTGTGGAAACTGAGCGTGAAGCCACTAAATGCATTTAAGAAAAGCTTTCGGGAAAAATCCCAGCTGAACTACAGCTCACTCCTCACAAATTCCACTTTCTCTCCTGTTTATTACACAGTGGCCAAAAGCTTGTCTTCATACAGAGACATTAAACATTAGTTTCACTTATGTGAAAAAAAAAAATAAATCCATGTCAATAGTGTTGAGAACCAGAAAGAATTTCAACCGTCTCCAAACTTCTCCCATCCAATCTGTCTAACGCTGCATTATCGATCAAATAACAGGCTCCTTAAAAATCCAGCATATTTCCCTTCAAACCCGACCCGACAACAGATCAGAGGCCAGTGACTCTTACAGACAATCACTTGCTCATAAAGGCTTGATGCACTACGAAGCATCTCTCAGGGAGCAGCTCTTTTTCTGACTTTGCATTAAAAGAGGGTTTAATATTTTTGCAAAATTTACAAAAAAAAAAATAATTATAAAAGAAAACCTTTTTAGGATGAAAAAAATAAAAAAAAAGTAGCATCCGCTGCTGTGACTGTATGCCGGCAACACAATCTGCCCAGACAAGGCTTTGATAGGTGTATATCTGTGTGTATGTGCGTACAGAGCATGAATTCACTGTCCAAATTTCTTTATAGAGCCCAGATTATATGAGAAGCACCATTATGTAGCACAAGAAGACAAAAAAAGAAAAGAAAAAAAAAGAAAAAAAAACACTATACACACAGAGTGTGCTCTTCTTGTCGTCGTCATACACTCATGTTTACAGCTTATTCTGCTGCTTTGGGGACCGTGAGGGAAGTCCACTAGTAAGCTGTGATCGACGCGCCATCACAACTGCCCTGGGACAGTGAATCTCAACTCTGAATATGAAGTTTTTCGTGTGATGTTTTTTTTTTTTTTTGTTTGATTGTTTTTCCCCTTGTTAGACTGTGAATCAGGGGGTGGGATGGGACTGTGAGGGGGGGTATGTGCAGGCAAGAACGAGTGGCAACACAACACTGTAAGTAAGATACTGTAGCAATAAGAACTGGAGGCATTTACTACTGTCATGTTTGCATTGTAAGATTATTTTTTATTTTATTACTATTTACTATTATTATTGTTCTTATTATGACTACTATTCTTCTATTACTATTAGCCTATTGTTGTTCTGTTCTATTTGCATGACGTTTCATTGCAATGAAACATTTGGGGCTTATTTGTGTTTTCTCTTCTCATGATAATGTGGGTTTCATAGGAGCGGGTTTATTTTGGCAGGGTGGGCAGTGGGTTTTAGGGCAAAGTCCACATCAATTCAGTCAGTTCAAGGCGATTTTTTTTTCCACAAGCTGAATTTTTAAATAAAATGCTCTAATTTATACAAAACCAATTTTAAAATTTGTTGTCAGATTTGAAATCATTTTTTATTTTTTTTTTTTCATTTTCTCAACCTCTGAATGTGTGAGTTGGTACAATCAAAGTCAGCAAACGGCCCTTTTCTGAACTGGCCTTATTGACCCGGATCAGAGACCCTTAACCTGCAGCGGGGAGGGAAGGATGTGGGGAGGGTAATCTATTCTGAATGTTATGGAGTCTACCCTGTTCAGTGTGAGGGGCTGAACGCATCATGCGCCTTTTACCACTCCATCAACACAGAATGCCATCACGGACCGCACAATAATCACTGTCGTCTCAGTCTTCGTGGCGACTCGGAAGGATTGCGCAGACATTTTTAATACACTTTGGTTTGAAATGCGTTTCCTACACTTAGTCAAATATACTCCAAGCCTCCTTCTCCGGTTCCTAAGAAAACCTGTGTGAGCTTAAGTGTGAATGTGTGTGAGACATAGAAGAGAGTGAGACCATGTTTGCTCTACCAATGCTTTGTAAACTTTCTTGATGCAAAACACGTGTGCAATTGGAGTAGTGTTGAAAATTGTTAATTTATTCTTTAGAATGTCGTTGCGTCCCAGCAAGAGCAAATAAAACAAAATGTAGCAATCTGTAGCGCGAAACCTGAAAGGTGCTTGAGCTGCAGAACCTCTTTTACACAGGACTAACAAAACGGAACAGCAAAAGAAAACAAAAAAAAAATACAAAAAAATACAAAAAAAATAATAAAGTACAGGACATTTTGTTTGTTTTCAAAGTGCCATAGCTGGTGAGAAGATGAAGGATTGGCAGAGTGGGGCGTAGATGCTTTACTGTGTGAGTTTACATGAGAAACCAATCAAAAGGGGAACTCCAAGGAAAATGTGTATTTGATTACACTGACAAACCGTTTTTACATTTTATGCTTCTTTTTTTTTTTTCTTTTGGTGAGGACTCTGCCAGACTCTGAACTCTAACTCTGCGTACAAATCCATGAACTCTACTCTTCAATTTTGTGTGTGCGCGCGTGTGTATGGGTGTGTGCGTGTGTGTATGTGTGCATTTGCAATAACCAGAGTCACAAACACCCTCCGCTGATGGATCAGACTGGGTTGAAGTTCAGAGCTATGCAGGGGCCTTAGTGAGTCCTCCTTTGAGATGTATATACAATGTGAAGGTCTGACGTGATTTTTGTTAAATTCTATATTTTATCGCTTTTGTAGACATTTTGTTGTGGGAAGAAAAAAAAAAATAAAAGAAATTTTATGGGTGCATTTCTGGCTTGTTTTTCTGAATCATGCACACATTTTGTTCAATGTTTCAAGAAATGTTTCATTCTTATTAAAACAACACATCAACTATTAGCTATTAAATTATATCAGTCGTGTTAGTGCAATTATATCCATTAAAAAATCAAAAGTTTTTAAAGCCAGCTCTAATTCAAGAATTTATATTTAAAAAAAAAAAATCACAATGCAAAAAACCTTAATTACAATGTGGTGCATTGAGGGCCTGTGCTTGAAAGCCTTTAATTGCACATTTATAATTATTGGAGCTTAACTTAGAGCCTTGACATTAACCTTTTATATATTATCTCAATCTTTTGACTGCAAAGGGTCAGCGGCTGTCCTGAGTCAGCACCAACACAACATCTGTGTAAGTAAAAAAAAATGCACCTGTCCTCTTGTCCCTTGGTCCTCAGTCAGAGGTTGCATCGCCGTCTTCTTCGTCTTTCCTTGACACCGGCTCTTCCTCGCCGCTGCTCTCACAGCTGTCCGGACGCGTCCTTAAATCTGAAAAAACAAAAAAACATCAGTTAGCGACATGTCGCTCCAATAACGCAGTCATTACCACAAGAAAGAGAATACTGACAGGGCTGGGAGGAAGTCCATGCATCCAGCATGAATAATTTGGTTTGATTTGTTGGAGGAATCTTGGAGAGGACACAAGAAGAGGAAGAGGAAACACAACGCACCTTTGAAATATCAAAACAACTGTGTCTGAATGTTTGTGTTTGTTTGCTGGGCTTGTTTGTTTTTGAGCACAGTTTCTTTCCGCGCAGTTATCCTCTAGATGCCGGTATCATGTCTACCCAGAGACATTAATTAATAGCTAATCAAAGCTAATGTCTCAGCAGCACATCGCCAGCACAAAGACATGATTAATACGTAATCAAAGGCCATGCAGCACAACGCACAAAGCAGGGCCCACCCCCACGCCTCAAACACTACTGTTGTTATAGAAATAAACGAACACTCGTGGCTTAATTAGCTGGCTGTTGGTGTGTGCTGTCTTCATTTGAAGTTGCTGGGGATTTCTGTCAGAGCCAAGGTGGCCTCCTGAGTGACGACACAGAGGTGACACACAAATACATGCATATGCAGACGTGCACAAGAGGGGAAAAAAAAAAAAAAAAAAAAAGAAACTATAGAAGTGCTGTCTGACACTTTCTTTAACTCTGTGTTCCTGACGGCGTTTATTCTTGACCTTTTAGTCCCAGTTTGTGACAGCACAAGCCACAGGAGTGCTTCTGAAGGAAACCGTTGATCGCAGCGTCTCCGAGGTTATCGGGACCGAAAAGCATCTCGCTCCTGCCGCCGCTGCAACAGAGCCAGATGCAACGGGGAGAAATTCAAAACACGTCTGAGTGTTTTCTGAAATCAGGTGTTAAAATATGTCTGGCAGAAATGATTACTGTACCTTTGGTCATCTGCCATGATAACAGTTGGATCAGTCAGCTCCTCTCCCACTCCTGACAATAACACAACAAACAGAGAAGAACGCTAAAGACAGCGTCGCGCGCAGCGCCTCACATCTGGAGGAATGCACACACATGCCAGAAACACACGAGAAGAAGTGGGAACATGTGCCTTGTATGTCGAGCACCAGCAGCTCTCGGCGCGAGTACTCGAAGGTCCAGTGGGAGAAGGCGAGCAGCATTTCTTCCAGCGAGCAGCAGGGGGTGATCTCCTCCCCTGTGTTGTTGTTGTATTTCCTGAATTCTCCAGACATGTTCCTCTCAATAGTCAGCCACTGGCCAGTCGAATGCCAGAGAACCAGCGACACATCCAGAAATCTACAAAACAGACAGAAAACAAGGCTGTAATTTAAATATACAATCATACACGGAGGAACGTACAGATAATGAAAAACATCCACACCTTGGCGAGTGGTACATGTCATCGGGTTTGACCTGGTTAAACATCTGCATCATTTTCTGAGCCGCCCTTTGTTGCTGGATTTCCTTTAAAGAGGTGAGAGGAAGGTTTATTTAGCAGAGCCTCTAAAACAGCGCTCATATAAATAGGGTGTTATTAAGATGTCATGCAAACAGTCAAAACAAATGTGGTTACATTCCTCTGCAATAAAATGCAATTTTAAAGTAAAAATAAAATTGCCAGTGTCATATATTTAATGATACAAATGCTGCGTTGGTGAATACATTTCTCTAAGGAACATTTTACAATCTTGATCAGACATTCTATATGCTGTTATGTAATATTGTTATATAATAAAATATTTTATTTATTTTGCAGAAAAACACCCTAAATATGACTGCCAGTGGTGATGCTTATATAATTCTGAGACGTGTGAAGCAGATGTGTGAAGTGTGTTTATCATGTGTATTGTAATCTTTATACAGAAACGCCTGAATATTTTCACTAACCAGTTCAAACTGAGCAGAATGTTAGAGAAATCGGAGGATAGAAACTAGAGTAAGCTGACGGATATGTTTAACTGTTCTGGGCGGACTCACCCTTAAACAGAGCTGCAACGCCGTGCCGTCATGGAAATACTTCTGCCATGCACGGACCACCTCCTGCCTGAACGCCTTGACGATGTATATGAGGCCCGGTTTGAGCACCTCCTGCTCCGCCCAGGTGCACAGCATCCTGCAGCCCCGCCGGAGACCCCCGTCCAGGGAGCCCTCCTCACTGGAGACGGGCTGCAGCATTGCAGAAAGGCCTCGTGACGACCAGGAAGTGACGGAGCCGGATTGAGGGTCGGCATCGGAGGGAACTTCCTCCAGGAGGTAGACGCTTACCACCTCACCTCCTGTTCAGAGAGAGGAAGAATAGAGAAAAACTAACGGAAACACCAGAGAAAACGCCGGCTAAAACTGGATATTTACCCAGAAGTGAAACAGGGGTGAAGGGGATGGTGTGAGCCAGTCTCATCAGGTTGTTTCTCTCCATGGCTGTTGCAACAGAAGAAACATGTTCAAGCACATGAGCCAGTTTACAAGTAATTGCCAAAAAAAAAAAAAAAAAATCACAGGAAAGTAAAGGATTCATATTTAAGCCTTTTCAAAAATCATCCAACTCATAATTTTTGCAAAATATGTCAGTACCTGAGTAGTGTGGATACAAATTGTCAGTGGACTGGAAGGATGAGCTTTTGGCTGCAGATAGCAAAATGAAAGTAAATCTCAGGATAATCAACATGCTCTCTGCATTAATATATTTTATGGAATTCTGTCAAAGTTATAAGCTAGGAAATACCTTCGGGTGCCATGGAACTCTGCAAACTGCCACAGCCACATAAAGAGAAATGCATCATGTAATTTTACTGTGAAGCTCTATGCAATTCCTGTTTTCAGAGGAGAGAGACTGACTTACGAAGACCTGCGGCTCACGGATATGGCCCAGCTGTTCCATGCTGAGTGAGTAGGAGTCCACATATCCTTCTGTCAAAGCATTGAAAACACACATGCATAACTTAATATACACTCAGCTCATTGTTAACTGTGATTATTGAAGAATAATAAACACTGTTTCCGATTTAAAGATTGGCTGCTGAACAATTCAGGTGAATGGAGTACGGTCCGTTCAGCATCATGCTGAAATCCAAGGCCCAGGCTGAGATCAGCGGCTCGGCAGTGAAAGCCAGCGACCTTTCACTGGGGAAGAACCCCAAAGCACACTGTGAGGATACGTTTGCTGCAGACACATGCCTTGGGAAGCAGCATGTTTTTGCCAACATAGGATGATGTTAGATGATGTTAAATAGAAGAAGATGAAGAAGATGTTAAATAAACTGCACTTTTTCATCATGTACTGGTAAATTTTATTATAAAACAAAGAAAAATATGTCGTGTTGTCATCATTTATTTGTTGTTTTGCTAAAGTTTTACTGATTCGGCCCTCTTAAGATCAAACTGAGGTGTTTACCAAAACATACCTTAGAGGAAAAAACCTGTTTCTGCAACAGATCCATGGGTTCAAAATCTGAAACGAAATTTACAATCATCAAAAGTCCGCCCCCAAATCAGGTGTTTGCATATTATGCATCGTATTATTACCACTGCATTTATATGCTGGGGAAGTTACATAACAAACATGGTATATTTTCATGACATTTCATTAACATCTACATATTTGCCTTAAGCTACTGGGCAGATACATTCAAATGGGTGATGTCTAGTTACTGCAGCTGATGCAGAATGTATTCAATCTGAAGAGGGCAGTCGGGCCTTACTGAGCTGACTGAGGCTGGTTGAAGCCGACCAACACGTGGGCTCGCCTCTTAACCTTTGAGCATGTCTCCAGGAGGCATCAGACAGATGGGACTGCATGGTCGCCTATCATCCATAGGAAGAAAAGAGATGCGGCTGAAGAATCACTGAATGCATATAAAAGGCCATTATTCAGTATTGTGATGTACAGTCAGTTGTGAATGATAAATCCTGTTTCACATTACCGGATCTGGAGCACTTTCCTGTATCTTCACGGTCTTCCTGCTCGGGCTTTTGCCTCGACTGTCCACGACGTGCATGAAGTCTGAGGACTTGTACCACTCTGTTGAACGACACACACGTGCATGCATGCAAGCATACACACATACACAGTTAACTATGTTATTTTGTCCTTGCTGCGCAAGTGTATGACTTTCAGTTTGAATCCTAATCTCAATATGCAATGCAAAATTAAACACAACCACTAGATGAGAAACATGTACATGTAGCATTGTTATGCACAATAACTAAAAGTGTTTATAAAAAGTATATATATCTTGTTTGTCTTATAATTTAACTGGAGGTAAATTCGTTTGTTTGAGTCTTCTTTAAAAACTTCCCCTCCTTTAATATTGAACTGGTGTGGAATTTTAATGCATTTGATTTTCTTTCTTTTGAAATTGTGAAGTATTGCGAGCTGCATTTTACGCATGAAAGCATGTTCTGGTAAACAAATCTAATTCTTATTATTGCTGTTGTTGTTAAATAAACTTACAGTTAATTTTATCCAGATTATTCAAACATTTTATTGGATTGAATTTGTTTTAACATTTGTGCTTTTTATTATATTTCATCTTTACTTGCTTTGACATTGCATTTGTTATTTTGCCAGTTTATGTATTATATATATATTTTGTATACGATTTTGTATTCATGTGTTCTATTTCAGTTATTACAACTAACAATAAAAGAAACAAAACAAACCTTTTTAAATATCTGATCTACTGAAACACTATAACAACATACAGTATGTTGAAAAATTGCAGAATTGGCATGATTTATAAACTAAATTTAGTAAGAAAAATAGTAATAAGTCCAAAACGTGGAAGTTTTACTTTGTGAATGCTATTACGGGAAACTTAAAAATACTCTTATTGTCATTGCTTCTGTTGTCTTATTAACACTTTGTCAAACATCTGCTAACAGTTTTAAAGTTTCACTATAGTGATGGATGGATGGATGGATGGATGGATGGATGGATGGATGGATGGATGGATGGATTGATGGATGGATTGATGGATGGATTGATGGATGGATTGATGGATGGATCCATACCTTGGCTCCTGCTGCACTGTTGAGCTGCACCATCTTTAAAGCTCCTCCCGCCAGACAAACTCTCTTTGTTTAGCGGTTTGTTGAGAGAAGGAAACGATCCCCTCATCACACTGAGGGCTGCTCCAGAAAACGTGACGTTCTCCACACTGGAAGACAGAGACCTGCAGGGCCCGTAAGGGCGGTCTCTGGACACACAGGCCCACCTCGGGGACTTCGTGGGTCTTCTGCTGTGGACGGAATATCTGGGTCGGGAAGCTGGTTGGCTATCACCCAGAGAAAAGGCGGGATTTATCAAACCCTTGGGGATGTCTCGAGGATCAGACAGCAGGAGAGCTTTACTGGAGGCTCTGCTTAAAACATTCGACTGTGGTTTCTGTTGCTCTGTCAGCTCTTCCGTATCTTCACCTTCTTCCTCCACCCCTTCCTCTCCCTCATCCATAGAGGTTTCCTCCTGACTAGGATATAAATAAGGCTCACATGTCCATAGTTTAGGATGAGGTGACTCCAGTCCTCTGGGAGAGAGGGGCGACCCGCAGTGGGACGGTTCACAGGATCCACAGGGAGTTTGATCCTGAACAGTGGCGTGAAGTCCCGAACCGTAAAAATGAGCGAAGGAAGGATGGGATCTCGATCTGGAAAGCCCCATCCAGCTCTCGGCGTGATGGTGTTTAGCAGGAGACTGTGAATCCTAGAAAAGAACAACGTGTTAAAATAGCTTAAACGGTTTGAAATGGAAATCTGAAGTGGCTGTTTCACATTTATACATCTCCCTGCAACATCTGCAACATCATTATGAAACTACAAACCTTAAAAGAAGCAATAAGTACCTCCTTTATTCTGTCCTCTCCCTCATCGGTGTGTCCATGTCTGCCTCCCCGGGTTCCCGCATGAAACTCTTGTGACGGGCGTCTGCTCGCCGCAGTGCAGCCCTTCAGCAGGGAAGGCGGAGTGCTTTTACAAGACTTGGCCACGAGGCGCCGGACGTTAGGAACATCCCAGTCCGCTCCGTGCCACTGTGGGAGACTCCAACTGTGAGGGACGGCGTGCCGGGACGGTGCGAGGACTTTACACTGAGCCAGGCGAGTCCCGTCTTGATGCAGGCTGTCGGAAGCGGAGAGCAGAGTGAGGGTGTCCACGGCCAGAACGGAAAGGTCCTGAAGCTGACCCAGCTGACAGTCCAACTCCGATAGGCCGCCTTGAATGAAGTTGACTTTGTCTGAGACCTCGCCCACCATCTTGCACATCTCCTCTGCTCTGTTGGAAATGAAATGTTTACATAAATAAATAAAAGTCTTGATCAGTAGCAGCCCACCATGGTCACACATCTGCATGATTTCAATGCATAACAGCTTAAACACACCTCTCCAATGAAGGTAATACATTAGTTTTCTGCTTTATGAATTATTAAATGTTCATACTCTACAATAACCCAAACTAAACAGGAAGTCAGGCAGCGTTTGGCAATGCGCAGACACATTTTCAGTCCTGCTTCATACTGATTGAGAAGATCATGACCAACCTTTCAGCTGTGGCTCTGATCCTGCTGGTTTCAGTGCTGTGGAGACCTTCACTCTTCTCATAGAAGTAGGCCTCCACACATCTCTCTTCAAATTCATGCAGCTTTTTACGATCCTGAGGGCCCAGATAAAGCTCTGAAGGCATGGAACAAAAGAGAAGCAAATTTACAGTCTTTTTATATTGCTGTATATATTTGCCAAACATAAAAACTGTGGTACTCACTGAGTCCAGAACATCTCTCTTCTCTTTCAGAGACTCCACTGAGTTTTCGATAGATGGCCCTTAGTCCTAATGTGAAGTGGCTGCAGAGGATGAGAGGAGGCGGGAGCCACGGCCTCTCCAGGTAGGTCATGATGTACCGATAGCGGTTGTACTTCCACAGCTTGTTGGACGTTGATTCCATGTCGAAGTAGATGTTGCTGTTCATAAGAATATTAATTTATTTCATAATTAGTCTACATGAGCGGACACAAGAAATGGGGATTGTTTTTTGTTTTTAAAGCATGCTCACTTAAAAAAGGCAATGAGAATGTTGACCATGATGATATATTGGAAGAACATGTAAACGGCCTGCAGGATCGGCGAGAGGAAAGCTACTGAGGGGCACGTCTCCCCGTCCTTACATGCTGCTGACACAAACACAAAGAGACGTGACACACGTGCCAATTCACTTGTACCCATGCACTTGATCTCTAACACCTGGGGAAGGTTTTCCCTCGTTATGGCATGATTATGAGACAGAGCCACGGAGAAGAGACGTGATGGCGCCAAAAGGACAACAGGGATGCCATCTTTCCATCCCCTCACAAGACAGGAGACAAAGTCATCTCTGCTGCAGTGGCCCGGAATGTCGCCCACACAGGCCTCCCACGGGCCGGGTCCCAATAACAAACAACCAACCAGTCCTCCCCAGCAAACACCCAGCATGTTTATGGTTACTGCATTTCATGGATCACATGTTAAGAGAATAACTTAATGACTGATATCTAAAAGAACTTATTTTATCCTATATAATTGTTTCTATTTATTTTGTATGTGTGCGAGAGCATCAACATTCAGTGCTTAATACTTAGCCACTGTCTGAAAGCACAGGTATAACCACGTCTTCTTGATGTCAGTCTGTTCCTGTTCAGCTCCCCTCGTGATCCTTTGGTTAAATAAAGAGTTGCAATTCACCTGGATGCTGGTGCTTGTGTCCATCCACCTGCGTCATGGCACTTGAGCCTGCAGTCAATACCAGACACCGTAATGCAAAGGTAATTCATGTAAGCATCACTCACTCAGGTGACTATGGCAAATAAAGAACGAGTGGCATTTTAACCCTGCGGTAATTTGTCAACGAACACTCCCAGCAGAAAACTCAAGAGAAAAACCAAAGGTTGAACCCACTGGGGTTAAATAAACGCTGGTTAATAATTATGTTGGCTTTCCTATTGAGTCTCTCACGATTTAGCTCGTCTGCGTAGACTTCTCCATAGATCATCCAGTAGGGCTGGAACACGACGTCTCGGGCTAGACTCCAGGACGGCTCCTCATCTGGGGACAGGATGGCTTTCCTGGACACGCCGAAGCTCAGCAGCACGATCGCCATCATCACCACGATGAAGAACATGTTACTGGTCTGGGCGGAAACAGGGAGAGTAGGACGAGAATGGCGACCAAACACTTCTCAGCTTCCTACAACAAGCGTTTGCGTCTGGACCCACCATCTTGGTGATCATGGTGAGGTAAGGGCCAGCGTGCTGATTGACAGCCAGCAGGTCCATGACTCTGACGAACCAGAAGATGATGTCCAGACAGTACGCGATGCGCCCGGCTGTCCGGTAGGGCTCAGCGTGCCAGCGCATGGTCAGTCCGGCCATGAAGAGGAGGATGGCGGTGAAATCTGAGATGTTCCAGTACTCAGAGAACCAAACCTTCAGCTTCTGACTCAGCTTCCTCGGTTCAGACATCATAACCTAATTAGGAGACATGAAAATGTATATTGTGTCAAGAGTAAACAGCATTTCTTACTCATGATCTGATTTTCATCATCATATATATATTTTTTGTAACATAAAAATGAAGTCAAAGCTGAATAATGTAAAAAGTTAAATATCCAAGGGACGCAAAAAGGAGAAAGCATGTCTCTTGCCTCTCTGATTTTCTCCACTGCGGTGGATAAGATGTACGCTATGACCATCCACTCCTGAACACTGGGGTATGCCTGCATCTTCACCAGGACCACGTAGGAAAACACCATCAGAAAGGCCAAGTAGGAGATCTGCGATTGAGACAGGAGACTTAAAGATAAGAAATGTGCTTGCATTAAATGCCACAGTGCAATGCATGCTGGGAAGTGTGAATATTTTCTCATTTATTCACTAATATAACAAGACGCGTGCCGCCTACTGTGTGAAACCAGAACTTGGCGACAGGAGCTGTGTAGAAATCATAGAGCTTTGTGAGCCAGGACAGACACTGCAGAGTGATGGAGGACATGGTGTCCGCCACAGGGCCGAGATATCTGTCATGGAAGGAGAAGCCTCGCTCCGCATCCTCGCCGTCCTGCGGGAGCAGAGTACCCAATGAGAGCGGTGTGATACCGCAATAACAGGAACAGGCTGAAAATACTTTATCTTAATAAGTAAATGACTTTCACTTAACCGTGTGATCAGTTGTCTCAGCTGTGTCAGGCTTCACCGGGTCAAGTCCAAACAGAATAATCTCATGTGTTTGTGGGACGTGGCACATTTCAGCTTTGCTTTTAAACTCAAGCAATAAGATGGCGGGAGGCAGAAGGAGGCTCAGAATGATCTGAAACAGAGATGTGTGTTTAGACAAGTGTCTATGCAAAAAAACAGATTACAAAACATAAATGAGCAATAAAAGAAATAAAATGTAAAATTTTCAGCAAAGCTTGCTGTTTTGCTTGGCTCTGTCTTTAATCATGAAGCTCTTGCTTATTGGTCCATCTGTACCTTCACAAATGGGTTTGATAAATGAAGTCATGCTCTATTGAGGCTGTAATACATATATTGATATTTATATTATTATTATTATTTGCTGTGTTTCACATGGTTATTGGATTATATACATAAAAAAATGACATAAAACAAACACTTAAAAGGTGTTTGCACATTTTTTACAATTATTAGGTAAATAAAAAGGAGCCTGTTTTTGAAAAAATGATTTGATTTAATGAGAAATGTCACGAATAACGTAAACTTTGACAGTTAATTAGATACCACTTTAAACTTAAATCACATGAACACTGAGTTTTAAGTGCCTTCCGGGTTTACCTTCAGAAAGGAGTTTTTCCTCATGTTGAGTGGACCAGTCCAGAGATCGGTGAGGAGAGTCTGTGTGCAGGAGTGTGAAACAAACGGCCTGTGACATGAGGACACGGCCATCTGCAGACAGGTGAAATGACTCCATGCCTCCATCTCCGAAGTCAACAGCTTCATGGCCATTTGCTCATTCTGGCGAAATGCACAGTCTAACACGTCCACCGCCAGCTGACCGAACTCACTGACAAACAGAGAGGGAGACAGAGGCTGCAGTCAGACAATACATTACATCGAAAAATCCAAATTTTTACAATTTTAGTTTTGTTTGTAATGACTCACAGCGAATAGGCCTTGAATCGCTCGGTGACGTCGTCGTCCATGCTGCTCTGCCGTGCCTTGAAGGCCATGGAGCGGTAAAGCTTGCAGGCCACGGTGGCACGCGCCAAAGCCTCCTCGCCGTGTTGCCACAGGAAAAGGGCCATCTGCTGCCGCTGCTGAAGCACGGCCCACACAAACAGGTCGTTGAAGTTGAACGAAGCCAGAAGCGAAGCATCGCAGAGGCCTGGGCTGGACGTGGACGCCTCTCCGCTCGCCGCTGGTGATCCATCACGCTCCTGGGAGGAAAAGTGTGAGGAGACTTGCAGTTTAACAGTCTTTGCTCCAAAGTATAGACATCAAATACCAAGTCAAAGAAAGTTTTCTGAAAAGCGTGACCGACTTTGTGTTTGTAGGGCTGAGCCGTCCTGAAGAACTGCTGGCCCTGCGGACTCCCGCTCCTCCTCGAGTTTATCACCAGACCTCTGCGGGGTTTGGAAAAGGAGGCAGCGCTGTCTTGTTTTCCCTTCCACAAACAACGACAAGAGTGTTTGATTTGTTTTTTTAATATATGTAATTGAGAAGAAATACGGCAAGATCATTTTTTGAGAACATTCAAGAGAAGTTAAAACCAAAAAAAAATATCACAGCTTACTTTGTCCTGCATGTGGCTGTACACAGCTCTGAAGGGCTTTCGTGTGTAGGTGCTGCGGTACGCTCCTCCGATCAGGTCTTCTATCACAAGGCCCATATCGATGAGCGACAGACGGTAACCTAAAGGAAGAGAGGTCTACACAACACGTAAAAATGCTATATGTAAATCAAACTACTTGAATATAATATTTATCTACATCTGGAATTCATAAAATGCACTGCAACTTAATATACTCTGTAAACTACACCACGGCCAGAGTGACGTCTGTGACAGGAAATCCCTCTCATGACTCACCTGCTTCGCATCTTCAACGAGGTGACGGAGGAAGTGATGTGTCTGTCCGTGAGGCTGAGGAAAGAAATACATGTTATTATCTAGGGATTAAAAATACATAAAAGGAAGTCTATAAATCATAAAATCAGAGCAAACAAAAATCAAGTGGTTACTTTTCAGCACAGATGCATAATGCAGAAACAGCAGCAGCCCAGTGATTGTTTCTTAGAGGGACTTTTTTCGAAAGAGTTATGAATAAATAAACAGGCTTTAAGGGACAGAAGATGAAGGGAGTGTTGAGAAGTATGAATGCGTGACAAAGAGCTCTGTGATTTCACAAGCATCTAAAAACAACAACTGGGAAAATACCCTGAATGCGATTGACCACGAAAACAGTGCAAAACACTTACAGGGCATTATTGTGATTTCAATCAAAGCTGCAGTTTTCAAATTTGTGTTTCAAAAATGACAGACAAAAGAATTTAAATTCTCTGGTTTGCGTAGCGAAGTGAGAGCCAGGGGATGACAAATCAGGAAACAGCACAGCGAAACAAACACAAAAACAAGAGGAAGAAGAGATTATATGGGAAAAAATATTAAAAGATTAGTTTGAAGAAAAACAATAATTGATTTCAAACAGTGAAATCACATTAGAGGCAGGATTTTTAACTGTAGAGCTCGGTAGGTAAAAACATCATATTAACCATGTTGTAGAGCTCCTCAAGGCGATCCACAGTGAGGAAGCGGTTCATTGTCATTCCATTATCAATCAGCACTTTGACGAAACTCACACGGTCCATCACCAGAGCATCCAGCATGGCCTGCTCCAAAGAGCCCACCTGTGCACAGCAAACGAAATAATCACAACAAGCTAAGAATGTAAGAATGTCCCATTTTTGTCATTTGGATTAACAACACGAAGTGAGATTTCATTGTGCTGATCAGTCACCTGCCAGTGCTGTCCAGACACCAAAACGTCGTTCTGAGCAATGTCAGCCCTGTCCCAAGCCAGGGCCATACTCAGCTGCTCTGCAGGACTGGCCTTGGTGCCTGTTTTACAATTAGACCAAAACAAAGTTAACTTCTTGTAGTCAGAGAGCAATGTAATTTTTCTGAATCAACAAGAAAGGCTCGGAAACACATGCAACAAACAAGATTGCAATTTGACAGCATTGTCGAAGAAAAATATGTTGCATCTCTGTCTCTCCAGTCAAAACCAAAAGCAGAAAACATGTACCTTTGAGAGCAGTAGTCAAAATGGCTGCATCTGGTGCCAAGTGATCCTCCGACTCCGAGTCAAAGATGGTAATCTGTTGTCCAAAAACAAACTGAATGATTAATCATCCTACAGAGCTAATGTCCTGCCTACTTCAGACACATCCCTGCTTCAAAACACCTGAATGATTATCAGCAACATGAAAAACACACAGGACAGAATCCCTCCCAAAACTTCATCCCGGTGCTGCTCCACTCACAGACTGTCTGTGATCCATGCACTGCAGCAGCAGAGTGTAGAGATGACTGGCTTCTGTCCTCTCCACTGCAAACACACGCTCAATCCTCACCAGGAAGTCTTCTTCAATATCAGCATCCAACTGACTGAGGAAAGCAATTAAAGACACTCGATACAAATCTCAAATCAGTCATAAACAAACCTGAAAGAAAAGTCACTGAGATGATTGTTTTGTTTTTATCATTTCATCTACATGGACATTTTCTTGAAGTGTCTTCTGGTGATGCCTCGGTTCAACACACCTGTCCATAGCAGTCTGCTTGTGTAAGAAAGCCAGCAGGTCAGCAGCTCTGCCCGAGCCTTCGAACACAAACACCGGCACCGGGGGAACACTGCTGACATAATCCAGCACGGTGGAGACAATGGCGGGACCTCCTTCCACCACCACACACACCACAGGCACCCCCTGCTTCAGCCCTGCAAACAACGAATGAAAGGATGGTGTAACATCGGTCAGATCAAACCCGCGTTTTCCTCTAATGTGGACGCTCTGTAACTCACGAGGATGTATTTTCTGGAGCTGGATCTGTTTCTCCAGTTTTTTCTTGAGGCCGTGCTGGCAGCCAGACTTTCCAAGCGTTCCATCGTCCACCAGCAGGAAGTGGGAGTGAAAACCATTGAGACAAGACCTTTTGCTCAAAGGGTTCCCCAGCGGCTGGTAGGGCCTGAATACCTGAAAGAAAGAGCGTGGACTTAACCAACTGTTGATAAAATCAAGTGAAATTATGATAGATATGAACAAACACAGGAGGAATGGCGCTGATAAAGGTATTGAGGGGGAATTAGGACTGACATCTCTGCCTATGAGGTCCGTGTTGTTTTCAATCACTCCCCACGGTGTGATGCCAACTGTGTTTCTCTTTCTCAGGTCGTGGCCTCCAAAATTCTTCATGGCCTCGCCTACGTACTTGGACACACCTGGAGAGTATGTGAAAATCAGCAGAATGCAGAGCATCATCATAAATTTAAACTATCTAATAGAATCTCATCCAGACATCTGCTGAAGAATCCATGCTCTAAGAATAATGAAACATTTCAAATACTTACCAGTATTGATGCCATCGGTGAGTATCCATGCCCCTGTGCTGAGGGCAGCTGCCATCAGCCCTTTGCTGAAGGCCTGATTGACCTTCGGGGGCAGAGTGAAGTTTTCTGAGCCTCCCTGGACGGTCAGCAGTAGCTTGGGTCTTTCCATCTGCCATTCCCTCAGCATCAGCTGCAGCAGCAGGTCAGGCTTAGAGTCCACTGCGACGCGGACATACTGGAGAAAAAAACACAGAGCTGTCAGGAATTTGGAAATTGGAAGACGCCGCTGGCGAAAACACGAAAATCCACACACTCGAAGGAGAACATGCAAACTGCTTAGAAAGGCTCTCAAATCCCGTCTCTACCTGCTCTGATGCGTTGGTGCTTAACACCACACCAACGCGCCATCACTCATTACATCCTCTGTGCTAACTTAAACTCCGTTTGTTCCATTTTCAACAGATATAGTCAGCGATGTGACAGACCTTGGCTCGACACACACGTGTGGCGGTGTCTTTGAAGTCCACAATCCCATAGGCGTTGGTGGGACTGGCTCTGGTGTGGAGCTCAACGGACCACTCCTGCCCCCCGTCCTGTCCAGGACCGAGGAAAAGGGACACCGGAGGAGGAGAATCCTGCCAGGAGTGCTCCCCCATCAAACGACCACAGCAACATCTGCCACAACAAAATGGGTAAAAATACTGAATGCTGAGAATAAGAAGAGGTAAACGGTCACTTCTTCTTTGCGGGGATGTTTTTTTTGGGGGGGGTTGTTTTTGTGGGTCAAGCAGTCCAACGTTTTAGGAGAGTTCCTTGCCGTTTCAATCAGCTTTTGTCAGAGAGACATATTTCTCAATCATACAGTGAAATACAATTTTGCAAAACAAAATACTCACCATTTGCAGCTTTAAGCCTGTGAGAGATCTGAAATTTGGTATTTCCTTTAGATCAGTTGGAAGTGATATGAATGGCTGCTACATTTACTCAATTTCCTGTCTTTTGCTTGTTCTCCTCAGCTTTCATCAGCCAGGCCCTTCATTTATCAAACCCTTTCACTGATGACTGCTATCTTTAAACGGAAGTGTGAAAAAAGCATAAAGAAGAAAAAAATAAATAAAGTTACATAAAAGAATTGACAATGAGAGAGCAGGATTTTCTTAGGTTAAGGGTGTGTGGATGCAGGTTGTTATGGTTGTTTAAAAAAGGTATAAAGACCTCAAATAAATAAGAAATGAAAGGTACCTGATCAAGTTTTGGCACACTTGACATACTGGAATACATCTGTAAGAAACAGGAAACAACATTTCATCAAATGAGCCACATGATTTCATTCAAGGAAGGAAAGACTGAATGCCAAAAAGCACCGTTTCCAGTCAGTGACAACATTAACAAGTCAGGACATGCCTAGAAAACAATGCATCAATGTAACAATGACATTCCAAAGAATCATGAGATCTTGTACAATAAACACCTATTGCAATGTAATTCCTGCAGTCGGATTTCAGTTTACCTGTGCAGGTCCCGAGACAAAGGGATAAACTTCACGCACTCTCTTTTGGAGAACTTTTCCTCAATCCAAGACCTCCGTGGCTGGGAAAAGTACAAACATTTTTAGTTACAGTACCGGTATTTAAATCCTGGCTCAACTAAGAAGCATATTCCCAATAGCAGACTGTTCCTGTTGAAAAATGACACTTTTCCTGAAAAAAAGAGGATTGAGAGACCTTCTCAGTGAAGCTCATAGTTGTCCCGGCAGCAGTTTACATGACGAACTAATGTGTAGATCGCTCCTTGTCATACCGGCACTGCACTCTTCAAAACACTGAAACACTGACAGGATGTGAGCAATAACAGTCAACCCCTCATTCCACGTAAGAGAAATAGTTTCTTCAAGTTCCTTCAAGTTATTTTCAGTTTTTTTTTCTTTCTTTTTTTTCAGTCTGTGGTCTGTTTACCAGCCACATTTAACAATGGCCTCAGTTAAGCAGAGCACTGTTAATAGGAAACATGTACACATCCCCTTCCTGAGATTAGACCACATGGCTGAGGAGCTGCTCGGCTGTATAAACACCAAACAGCATGCTGTAAGGCAGCTCAGTGTTTATGCAGTGAACAGACATGGAGCACGGTTCCAACATATATTCCCCACATATAAACCAAATTAAAAACTAGTTAAAGAATCCTGGGAGCCGTGTGGTAAATGTCAAGTATTTAAAAAGTTGAGCAGAGGCTGATTTGCGACTTTTGCATGAGAAATCTTGCTGTTCCTGGAAGTTCCAACATGACATCAGTAAGTGAGAAATTATGAGTCAAACAAATTTCCACGATCATGACATAACATGTGTTCAATACACATTCCTCCATGTGAGGTAGGACTGTTATTCTGTTGCACTTCTGGGCTGATGTTGCATCCAAAATATCAGTTTTAATATAATGACTGTCTCTGAAACAATTCACATTATGATATGCACGATTCCTTCAAACTGAATATCACCTAACTCGTCTGACAGCTGCAAACAGATGACAGTAATTCAGATAGTACACAATACACAACTAATAAACCACTGTAGTCACATAACATAACGTAACAAAGTCAATTAAAGTGAGTGTACTAGTTGCATGACATCCAACTAATCTAGCTGACCTGCTTGGCTTAATGTTTTATTTACTGATAAGCTCACGTGTATCGATTAATTGCAGCTGAGTAAATACAGTCAACAATCACAAGTAGTCCCGGGTTCTTCAGTGAACGCATGCATTAGTTACAAGTAAAAAAAAAATTACCATTACGAGTTAATAAGCGTGTCCAGAGCAGAGATCTTCAGTCAGTCACTTCATCTTAAGCCTCCTTCAGGGACTGAGTGGCCTTTTATCAGCTCCTGGTCCAAAGGGCGCGAGACGCTTCATGACCTCCTCCTCGTTCCAGCACAGCCAGCCGGGACCGGAGGAGCAGCAGTGAACAACATCCACCGGGAGGAGGCCTCGAGACGCCACAGGAAAAAACAACACTTTGTGGTGACTAACGTTCCTAGCATGCTTGTTCACCAGCCAAAAGACTCCGTGAGTTCTCACCTCGCCCTGTTTCGTCGACTTGTGTACCGCTTGATCCAGTTCAGGACGAGTCCCCGCTCACCTTACTGTGAACGGCACCACGGTGAAGGCAAAACGAGCGCCCCACAAAGCAGACGGGACCACTTAAAGTTTTAGTTATTCTGATTTTAATTCCTCATTATGCCCAATTACTTTACACGACACTGTATCTTGATTGAAAAACAGAACTTTCACAGCAAATAGAATGTGCATGCTTACTTTTGGATTATTTTTGCTTTTGACTAATTCAGTTATATTTGCTTTATTTTCCGTTTTATCTTTTGTTAGTTAAAACTGTATCAGTCATTTATCTGATCAACTGCTGTAGCACATTTGAGTCCAAGACATTTTATACTGTTTCTTTATATTTAGTTATGTCAGTGTTCTTTGTTTTTAAAGTTCTTTTAAAATAGACAAAAGTCCTTGTGATTGTCAGGAATGCAAATAGAAAATAACAATAAATATTATTCATGAATAATTTTCTGAACGCTTCATAGAACCATTGCAGGACTGCAGAGCCACAAGTAGCCCCACAGCTACAGGATGGAGACATCTGCCACATACTATTCTATACTATATTTAATTCAGTAGTTTATTGTATAGACTAAGACCGAAGAACTGCAGATGTCATATTTGTTAAAGTTACAAAAAAGCTAAATCTAAATATGAAGAGGTCACGTGGCTCATTAAATGAGGAAAACATTTGGGGTTTCAAAATACTTTTAATGTAAGGTGAGAAATTGTTTTTCGAATCAGAGATGCTACTTCACCTGCAGACTTTACAAATCACAAATAAAAATGTAATTCAACATGGTTAGTCTTACAGTGGAGCAGTGATGAGCACTCTCGTCTCACAGTGAAAACACCCTGCCAAAGTCCAGATCTGGGCAACCTTTCTGTGCAGTTTATATTTTCTTGCTGCCTAGAGAATTTGTTTTTTGTTGGTTTTTTTTTTAACAATCACCCAAAAACTTATGCATGAGGTAAAATTGTTACCTTCGTTTTCTACCTTCAATTCTGATTATCAGGGATCGTCTCCACTAATGAGATGGATAAAGCAGTATTTAATATAACAAATAGAATTTAAAATGACAGCGGTTGACACAATCTAGTGTTGAAGCCATAAAGGCCACCAAACATTTTGTTGCTGGTTTCACACCTTTGGATGTATGCAGGTTGTCATAAATGTCAAAGTAAGATCATTTTAGTGTTGTTTACAGGAAATTCCTGCTGGAAATGTGATTATTTCAACAACTTTGTGTTGACTTGTGTCATTGTAATTTAGATTTGACCATTTTTAGCTGACATGCATAACATGTCCATCAGCAAAAATTCATGTAAAGTCAGGACTTTGTGATATTTTTTTCTCTCTCTCTCTTCTTCGAATTTGGGCTTTTTGCTAATTTTCCACAGTGTGACACAAGAAATGTATTACTATTTTTATAAAGGTGGTCATGCAACACAAAACAAATGTCTCATGTTCACAGCCAAAATATTGTTTCAGGATCAAAGAAATAGGATAAAAGAAACCTAAAAATGTTAGATATAATGTTAGATGTACTCGTATATCAAACAAAAATGACATAATTAAGGCAGACATTTCTCTGGCAAATTTATTGACCAACAACATAGGCAGCACTGGCTCAAAATTCAAATGAAAAATTTTAATACAAGCATTAAAAGAGTCAGAATGAAAATGTTTCATTTCAAACAATGAAAATTCTGATAACTAGCATCTATGAGCAATATGGAATAAACATACCAGTACAGTATCCCAAGAAGCTTTTAATGAGGCATTTATCATGTGTATTCTTAACATTTGCCTAAAACAAGCTCTGAAAATCTACACAATAGATATTATTGTAAGTTTATGTGCAGACTGCGTTAAGTTCTTGAACAAAAGTATGTATATTTGCTAGTACAAAAACACATTAAAATACACTTATGAATTCCACTATAGGCTTGTAACATGAAAATTTAACATGAACAAAATGCAGTGGTCATGGGGCAACATCAGATTGTCCTAAACGCCATCTATATCCAGGATTCAACAACAAACAAGCATCCGTTAAGAAAGACGTCCAAACATCTCACAGATGTGCTGTTCCTTATCATATTCTGTAGGATTTTTCTCCAGGACAGTGTGTATCCCTCTGACAGGGCTGTTTAGAACAGCCTATCTTCGCATCTCCTCTGAATGCATTTCAAGCAGTCTTCTTATGTTCTCAAAAATATCTCAGTGTCTTCCATGTGATGTCCTGACAGCAGGAATAGTATTTTCACTCTTCAGGTCTCCATGGCATCATAAGAAGAATCTTTGAGTTTAGACGTTCCTTTAGTTTGGGGGTCATCACTTCCACTCTCCAGAAGAGAAAGGTCTAGTTGGGGTAAGGGCAACCTCCAGTACTGGAAGGAATTGTAGATGAAGTCCTCAGTGTTTTGTTCTTTATCGCCCTGAAAAAGAGAACAACGGAAAAGTGAAAATAAATAAACTAAAAAAAAAAACAAAACATTTCGTAATGATATATCTACACTTGTGTACGACTCAAAGCTGAATTATCTCCAATAAATGTGGACAAATGGACGAGACTGTCATGAGCAATTAAGTAGGTATTTACTGACATCTAGTGGACATTTACTGTCATTACACCATCTGTCATGAATTGGCCTCAGCATCTTAAAACTTATTGCTGGCGTGCTGTCGGTAACTTACTTCATCAGCAGCCCCGCGGATATCAGTCTCTGAACTTTTGGAGTCACTCCGGGGTCGTTTCGAGGGATTTGTATCCGGGCCGGGGGAGACGGGTCGCTTCTGGAAACTTCCAGAAGTGTGCACACTCTCAACGTTTATATTCTCCCTCGCGTCGCAATGCACGGCTTTACCGTGCAGGGCAGTTCTGGTTTCTACCTGGCTGTCCGGGGCTTCTGGGTAATGCGACCGCTTTCTGCAGCGGCTGTCCAACAAAGCCAGCAGGGCCGGCGGACTCACGCCCCCGCCGGTTGGAGCCATGCTGTCCAGCGGGATGTCAACACGGCTCAGGCGAGCACAGCACCGTTTGGAGGGAGACTCGTACAGCAGACATTCCTCAGCACGTCTCTTAGCCATTAATGTCCGCTCGACACGTGGCCGAGAGCCGAAGACCTGCGTTTTTCTGCAATCCGGGTGCGCAATGCGCAGTGTAGAGCGTTAAGCGAAGAACACTAGCTACCGGAAACGATATGAAGGCCGGGCAATCATAGGAACCAATCGGAGGAGAGCTCTGTGGTCTAACCCCGCCCACTTCCATTGTACTTCCGGTGGCGGTATATTCACTTTATTTCGGCTGTCTACGTTTACTTAGACAATTTCAAATATTTTCATTGTTAATTTCTACCTAACGCTTCTTCATTGTAACATTCTACCACTTCGAATTGATTTTCTTGGGTCTGTGTGTTTCTGAAATCGGTTGGTTACGCTCAAAACTCTTTTTTTTTATTTTATAGTCCCCAATTATGTCATATATAATTTTTCTCTGTGCTCTCCTGATCCATATATGGAACAATCTCTCGTGAGAATCAATAAATGTGAATGACTAAAATGTTGTGTTCATTCATGGGGACAGTACTTTTTTTTTCTCCCCAAAGCTACACTCCAGTATTTATAATTTGGCTGCAGGGTTGGTACAGGGCCTGCCTTCTCTGTGGGGAGTTTGCATGTTCTCTCTGCATGCGTGGGTTTCCCCACACGGTCCAAAAACATGCAAGTGAGGCGAGATCTATTATAGTGGCAAAATTATTCATGTGCCTGCACTGATATTTGTGTGTCTCTGGGTGCATTACAAATTGTATGTGCATTACAAAATTTGTGCATGTGTAATTTGATTTATGTATGTACTATACATGCATACAAACGACAACATCACGAAAGTAATTTTGCTACTGCAACAGTCTGAAGTGCTTTTAGCTGATTTGTGAGATCCAACACTTACACTGTTCATATTACCAATACAAATTAGCATGCACCGGTCACAATGGTTTATACCAGTGCAATCTATCAGTGTTGCATATTTTGTTAATTTTACATAGATGGCATGTCCCTTAACCCCATTAAGGACCCTTTATTTTCACAGCGCAATCACATCACACCTATGATCTAAATGCACCAGACACATCCGTGTCTCGTAGATGGATAGCTGTAGTGAAAGTGTGCAGTTACGTTAGAGAACTGATTTTGCTGTGAAACCCTTTAACAAAAATACTGTAGTAACTTGTTGGCTATGTGATTCAAACCTGTGACCCCATAAATCAGCTTCTATAACTCTAGGACACCGTAAACTGAACTTCTAAAAATGTTTAAGTAAAACTAGAGATTGATGGTTTAAAATGTAATGCTTTTATTCCAAAGTTTTATTAAAAAACAAAAAGTGCAGTGATTCATGTTCAACTTCAAAACCTTTTTTTTGTTTTTGTTTTAGCAGAAAAGCTGAAGTTGAACCAATGTGAATGAATAAATGTATCCATTGGCACCACAAATGAAAATAATAAATTCCAAAGGCAAATATTCATCAGACGATCTTCTTCAACAATGCACACACTTTCACACAATTTATATCAAACTGCAGTTCCTCATTAGGTGAAGGAAAAATCATGGCTTACAGATCAAACAAAACCACCAAAAACAAAAGCAGCAAAATGGGACCAATTCATGTCAAATTCATCGTCTCACCCAAGGCTGTGAAATGTTTTTATCCAGATGTTTCAGACAACATATAGTGCGATATTTATTACATTCAATATTTAAGCTAATAAAAGGGGCTTACTTCGTTCCACAAAGAACAGGAGCTGCATGACTGGTCAAACTGTTTCGTTTCAAGAGAGTCATCACAAAGATATTTTTGACCAAAAAAAGTATATGACATCCACTTTTTTTTTTTTTACTTTCTCAGTCCATTCACTTGTTTTTTTTTTGTCAAGTTCTTCACAAGTCCTACTTTGGCAAGTTCAATATTTTTATCACCGGGTCCTCTTGTCACGTTAGGTAGTCAACATCGTCCCGCCGCGGTGA
The DNA here is from genome assembly GCF_902148845.1 of Salarias fasciatus. Lineage (NCBI taxonomy): Eukaryota > Metazoa > Chordata > Actinopteri > Blenniiformes > Blenniidae > Salarias > Salarias fasciatus. The sequence continues at coordinate 7,685,508 of NC_043756.1, read as the reverse complement.
CTTCGCTGCCGATGGTGAAATTTCGTCGTCTTGACCGTTCGAGTGCGGCTCTGTAGGTTTTCGAGCTACAAAGAAGACGCAGTCATAAACATACCTCAGCATAGAGCGGTCATTCTCTGTGTAGGTGGTCAGCATGGATTCCTTCTCCACCTGCAGAAAAATATGGATTCAGCTAATACATGGCAACATTTTGTGAAGGAAAAATGTCAGATATGAAGAATATAGATAAAAATCCTGGGCCTTACCTCGATGTGAAAGCCGTAGTTGATCATCGCTTTCCGAATGTCTTCGTAACTAAGTTCAATTGAGAGTTCGTTGGCCATGTTCTCAAAGTGATACAGCAGAGGGCCTGAAGGAGTAGCAGAGGTTTTACCACTGAAGTAAAGTCACAATTCACATTAAAACGTCACTGTGACAATCTTTTAATGTCCAGATCGAAAGTGAAACTCTCCTAAAAGGAATTCGAAATATGAGCAGTTTCTTTATGTGTATGCCGCTGAGACTAGCTGATGAGACTAGCTGATCCTAAATATACGATAAAGCAGTCACAGGATGTCTTCAGAAGGATTTCACAGTCTTGTCGCAAAAAATGTGACACTCAAAAAATTGATGTTTTTTTTAGAACCTCTTATTATAGTTTAGAACAAACAAGATAAATACTGAAGTAACCACACTTTTAGTTTGTGACGCTAAGCGTCACACCACTGATTAGCTCATGCTGATTGGACTATACTAATCGAATGATTTTTTTTTTGTCTACAAAAACAAATGTTAAACTTTTCCAGCAAATTTTTCTAAAACATAAAATTATAAATGTACAAATACAAAAGCTGAACTCACCGAGGTTAATCCACACTCCCCCTGGTTTAAGAATCTTCCAGATGGTTTCCACATATTCTAAGACGTTGTGAGCCGTGTCAATGAAGAAACAGGTGGCCACACAGTCCCAGGACTCTGACAGAAATATAAACACCATATTACTATCATGACATCCTCATCACACTAACTGAACTGTCATGAATGTACAATATTTAGTAATTCATATAGAATTGACAGTGTTTATGAATGACGATGTATTTTGAATAGAAATGGATGGATGATCCATGGATGAAGAAATATTATCATGAAGCCAAATATGTTTCCAGGTGGAGTTTGATTGACTGGATCTCTACAAAGATCCATTTGTATTTACCTGAGTTATTGTAGACCTCCACAAAATCCCCTGCAACCATGGAGAATTCTGAATCTATTGGCAAGCTCTGAGGATTAACGTCAGGGAATGTGATCGGCCGTGTTTGGTCGCAGGATTTCTTGTTGTTGCTAAACTGATGAATCCAGGGGTACAGGGTCAAAGCATTCACCTTTTCACACCTGAATAGAGCAGACACAATGTTTAAGCAAGGACTCACTGAAAAAAGTGATTTATAGAACATTTTAATAAATGAATTAGAACTTTATGTACTTAATTTACATCTGCTAAAAGAAATTAGTTTAAACAACTGGACCACAAGCAAGAAAAAAAAAGCAAAGAAAAGTGACAATCCATAGTTTGTTAAAGCTGTCATTCAATTTGTCTGCAACCTTTTCTTGAAGAAAAACAGTGTTACAACTTTGTTTTCAGAGCATACTACAGTTATGTCAACTACAGTTATATAAATGTTCTGGCTGAGGCAATAAGAATCACAGGAGTGTTAATGTGTGTGTATTCAATTACCTATTAAGAACAAAGTTTGAAGAAAACAGCATGAAGAAACTCCATTCGTTGCCTTGGCAGATATAACCCAGTCGAGCTATCTCCCAAGCCAGACGGCCAAGTCCGGCACCCGGAACCAGCACGCTCACCTTAGACACATCACTGACATAATAAAATACACACAATGCACATATCACATAGAAAACACGGGGTAAATTTCACAACAATTACAATATTCTTTCAAACCACAGAACAAGAAATGTGCATTACAAAGTTGTCACAATTTCCGTTATTTCTTTATAGAGTATTCAAACAGGCAAAACAAAATCTTTATATGCAGTGACATGCAGTCTAAAGAAGCATGAACGTGTCCTACCATTGGTCACTTGGGAAGAGTCTTTGGATCTCTTGGATGATCGGCTTGTAACAGGATTCCCTCTCAGCCCGGCCTGTTTCACTCCAGTCTCTGACAAACTGCTTTATGGTGGACTTCAATTTGTCCATGTCAAATGTAGAGGACGGACGTGCCTTCCTCGGATCCTCCTGGCGAAAGAATGCAAGCCAAATAAAATATACCGGTAGTAGGGCTGCACGATATTGGAAAAAACTGACATTGCGATTTTTTGGGGGCTTGCAATATATTGCAATATATATTGCAATATTAAAATAGAATAATTTTCACCAGATGACCTGAATAGCTGTATTTGGGGAGATGGCCACTTGAGAGAAATACGTGGTGTTTCATACCGCTTGTCGAGCGTGCGGATCATTTTTTTAAATCCCTCTTTAACGATCCACTGTGTTCAATGACACCATGTCTTTTGCTAGGTAAAAAGTTATTGCATCCATGATTTGTCGATGCTGTTTGGAGTTCCTATCATACGGTGTTATGCCGGCAAAGGCTTCTGTAATTGTTCTGGAAATACAGGAGCTTGTGATGGCGTTTCAAATGGTCCAACAGGTTTGACGTATTACCTCGTGTTGAGGCAACCACGACGAGGCACTGTCGGCAGAGAACGTTTTTTTGTTCTGTATCATCTTTTTTTACAGTCGAAATACATCCAAATTTTGGATGTTGACCTTCTTTTGAGGACTAAATCCTTCGTCGCTTCCTCCTGCATGTCGCCTGTGTTCAGAGTGGACCTGAGAGCGGCCCCTCCCATCTCCTCTCTGCTGTGGAGGAGGGAGGGGGGCGGTGAGTGCCGAGCAGGAGGGAGGAAGAGAGTGCAGCTGTGCAGAGCATGGAGCACCTTGCTGCTTTTACGAAGCAAAACAAAAGTTAATAATAATAATAATAATAACAATAAAAAAATATTGCACATCCTGCGATGTGACTATTGCACATGTGCACATTGCGATGGCGATGTTCAAACGATATATTGTGCAGGCCTAACCGGTAGTCAAATTATTGACATTCAATCATTAAAAGTATCAGGTGGGCATGCTAAAATTAAACTGTCTAAACTGATGCTGCATGGATGTAGACTGTTTTTTTTATGTTGTGGCAATAAACATCTTAAATCTTGAATATACATTATGAGTACAAATGGGTTTAGGTGTTATAAATCTGCTGCAATAAACTCTTATCCAGTTAACAAAGCTCTGAAAGGCTCATATGAAAATCGGACTGTTTTAAAGAGGTCCGAGAGTGAAACTGTGTTTAGACGATTATAAGTCCAGCCTTACCCTCTCACTGTACTCCATGTTCTCAAAAATGTGGAGGCTGTTGTGAACGATGGCCTGCAGCACCTCCTGGTTGTGTTCTGCACACTGGCTGATATGGGCCAGGTTGGACAGGACGCCGGGCAGGAGATCCTGGTGGTGTTTTGGGAGGCTGAGGAACTGGCGCTCGGCGCGCTGGACTCGGTCCTGGACATGGGCCCTGGCGAGGAGGAAGCAGACGGATGGAGGCTAAAACTAACCAGTAAACAGGAGTCTGGTTGAAGAGCTGAAGTGCAGTTAGCTTCAGTTTTTCCACTCATTCAATGGTTTTACAAACGGACTGCAGATACATGACACAATAAGTCTGGTGGCGTTTTTTAAACAAGTGACTCGATGTAAGTAAGAAAGGAATGACCAGATGACCTTACAAGGAAAGTGATCAGTAAATCAGCTAAATATTCACCAAAGGTAAGTTGTTTCCCTAGAAGCCTGTAAATGTGTTGTATGCAAAAACAATTCTTGGAAAGAGATACACTTAAATCAAACGGTTTTATCTACAACCCTGTTTATCTACTCTAAACAGGGACCAAAATGATCGTCAACAGAGCGACACTGTCGCTGCTATTTACGTTTTCTCATCTAAAACAAAAACGTTTCTGGTACCTGTAAAACTTGAAAGCGTTGATAATCCTCCAGAAGTGCTGTCTCTCCAGCCTGGCCTCCTCCTCCGGGCTGTATTTTATTCTTTCTTTCTGGACAAACTTTCCACCCACCGCAGCCTCGTCTGCTGGTTCAGCCATGTTTGAAACGGTCTCCACATCAGCCAATCACATCGCAGTATTTCCTTCTTCGTGACATTTGCTGCTTTCAGCAGCTCAACGCGTCGACTTATCGCCACCTACAGTGCAAATCATGTACTGCAACCAATTGGTCAAAATAAAATAAAATAAAATAAAATAAAAGGTATTTCACCTATCACAACTTAGGGCCAAATTGGGGTCACCAATTGACCTCACATGCATATTTTTGGACTGTGAAGTAATCAGAGTACCTGGAGGAAACCCACTGACGCATGCAAAATCCACACAGAAAGGCCTGGTCTGTATTTGAATTCACTTTAGTCTTGCTGTGAGTTGAGTATGCTTCCCACAGCACCACAGTGCTGTACCATTGCAGATTCCATAGTGAAATTCAGTGAAATTCTGACATGATTAAAAGACAGAATATGCATTAATGCATCCAGTGTCTGAGGTAGGTGCCGTCGGTAATGTGTTCGGTATTATGCTTCTAGCAGAACAGTTGTTAACCTTTCTGCCAGTGTCCTCATGATCCTGAGTCTGCCCGGAGTCAGGGTAACCAAGAGATACCGACTATTGTGAGAGCAATAAAATTGAATCTTTTCAGCCGTTTCTTATCCGAGCAAAAATGGATCAAATTCAGTGATGTGAAAGAAAGGTACTGGTATTCTTTAAAGCAGTCTTGATGACCAGCTGCAGGTTTTTCATCTCTTCTGGAGTGCAGATGGGGAACCACACTATGCAGTTATACCTTCAGTTGCTTTCTTTAGGGCATCAGAATTTGATTAAGAGGTTGCTGTGGGAGTCTAGGTTTTCTTAGGGGCTATAGGAAGAACAGTGTCTGCCGAGTCTTTATCACAAATCTTCAGTATTCCACCTCCAGACTTGTTTCTGCAAAGATAAGTCTAATCCTATAAAAACATGTTACAAATGTGGCATCATTTACAAGGTAAATATTCAGCCTTTTCACTAGTGTAAGATTCATCAACTACAGGTATTGTTGTCAACCCAAGTTAAGTAACTGCATGAAAAACTACATGGTCACAAATGTTGCTTTGTGCATAAAAACAATGCAAGAGACCACAAACAACAGTTTGGGTTTTTTTAATTGCACATTGCAACATTTAGCTTTTTGTTCAGGCTCAGAAAATTGTCCACATGTTGTCCAAAGTTTTGTTAACATTCAATCAGATTATAATGTTGCTAATGGTCATGAGCTCGGTGTTCAGGCATCACGATGTTGTTTTCTGATAGCATCACAGATACTATGTCCCTGTACAGATTTACTCCTCAGCATTTGGGTTCATGATCCTGCCAATGAAAAGATAGTCGCCTGCGTTGCGATCTGTGATGACCACCATAAATGGACGGTTGAACTTCAGGACAGGGATGTGCTGGAAAGACAGAAGTGTGATGCCGATGCCTGTGGCAGCGGTGGCTGTGGCTCCGGTCTCATCAACATCCAAAGTTGCTTTGTGCACAACCTGCAGGACAGAAAGAAATGAGACAAATGTGAGTGGAAAACAGCCAAGACACTGTGGGTTCAGTCACATATGGGAAATGTTTTTACCTCTGAGACTACCAGTTTTTGTCCTTCTGAAATGCCAGTGAGATCTGCTCGATCACTAAACATGTCTGCCATTCCCATTTCAATCAGTATGTCATTCAGTGTGTAAGAAGACTTGATGGAGAACTTTGGAACAGAGACGTCATATCGCCTAAAGATGGGGAAACAAACAAATGATGACAGGGTACAATGTGCTTTGAGCTCTGTGGTGTGAGCTAATCATGTCAAACTTTTGTACATTTCATATTAGAAAAAAGGAATGAGGAAATTATGAGAAATTTCAACCTTGTCTTCATCCACTTCAGCCATTTGGTGACATGGCCTGGGCAAATAGTTTTCTCCAGTGTTGCCATGTCATCTGGCAACATCAGAAGCATGGAGTAGGAGCTGTTGAAAGGAAGGTGGAGGACCGACGTGTTGAGTGTCACGTCATAATATACGTCAAAGTTGTTTTCCATGTTCATCATCTGGACTGGGACCTGAAAAATTATTGTTACAAGTGCTTTATTTTGAATAAAAGGCTGCATAATGATTTATATGTTTGGGGATTTCAATCTGTACAAAGTCTATTGTGTGCATTTAAACCTTTGCAGTCTCGTCCAGGTTGAACGTGTCCTTCTTGGTCAACTCGGGCACAAATGGAGTGGCCCATGTCCCTGAGGCACAGCGATGAGCTCATTAAATGGAGAATAAAAGGAGGAAAGAAAAAAAAAAAAGACCAAACACACAACCTTTTACCTTTAAAGTAGATGTAGCTGAGGAGGTACATGACGGTGCTTGGGTCCACACTCTCAACCAACTTTTCAATCTTCCCGTGGGTCTTATCTGACACATACTTATTGATGGCATTTGCACTGTCGGTGGTTTGAGTGAAGTCAACTGCGAAGCCATCAGCAAAATATGACTGTTTCAGGACCTCCAGGAACTCTGCATATGGCTTGAAGCGTTGGTCCACAAACACTGCCGTCCCTTCGCTGGTGTCTTCAGGAGACAGCTGATTGGATCTTTCCAGAAGCGTGTGGAAAGCCTGGTCCACATCTGCTTGTGTCAGTTGGGAATTGTTGAACCCCAGACCGCTGTGAAGCTGCCTCTGGGTCTCCCCCCGGGCTCCCGCAGACAAGGCAGCCAGGGCGACAGAGACGCTCCGCGGGGAGAAGAAGATGTTCTTGCCTTGGGTGTCGGCGTGAGCGGACAGTTTCCTGTACAGCTGGAAGGCAAACTCCTTGTTTGCTGAATTCACCAGCGAGGCGCTGTTGTCGGGGGCAGTGTCCTGGGCCCCCGAGTGATGACCTTCATGATGATCAGCTGTTCCCTCACACACCAGCGCTGATAAGACCCAGATACCCAGAGCTGCCTGTAGCATGATGAACTGAGACACAATGTTACACAATGTTTGCTGTCACTATTACTCATGCACAGATAGCTAGAGGCTATCACGCTGTTTTGAGGACCTCATTACCTCTATCATGCAATGAGCTTTTATTTTTATTTTCCCGAGTGAGAGGTAGAAAAAATTTCTGTTTTCCACTTCAAGCATGTGACAAACTTTTATGAGTCAGTGTGGAGTGAATTGAGTAAAAATCATGAGCCAAATTATAAGCTTCTGTATAAAAGGATAACTCATTTCAGTTTAATTAAATGGTGTCAAATTTGTTAAATGTCCTAATAGAGATTTCTGAAATGTAACAGAAAACATCTGTAAATTCAATTCTTTTTTTAGGAACTATGAGTTTAAGTCCAAACAATAGGTCTGAACATATATCAAAGAAAAGTTATTTAATAAAAAATAGTGTTGCATGCCATTTGAGTAGAGTTTCTGAAGATGTTTTAAATACTTTATATATAAATCAAAATTTAACATTAAAGAATAAAATGTCCGAAGCTCAATAGATCCTTCTGGAGACTTACCTTCATGGCCAGAGTTTTGTCTTCACCAACCACACAGAGAACCGCACAGACCGAACGGACGGAGGACTCCTGTTTATAAGATTGATCTAAAAAGCTGAACTTTGGCTTTGTTGATTCTCTGTTGCAATTACCTATTTGCAGAGCCAGTGTGTTTGTTCTGTATAATGATTCCCCTTTCAACACAGCAGCAAACCGAGGTAACACAAAGCTCCAGCCGTATACACTCACCGGCCACTTTATTAGGCACACCTGTCCTAATGCAAATTTCCAATCAGCCAATCACATGGCAGCAACTCAATGCATTTAGGCATGTAGACAAGGTCAAGACGATCTGCTGCAGTTCAAACCGAGCATCAGAACGGGGATCACAGGTGATTTAAGTGACATTGAACGTGGCATGGTTGTTGGTGCCAGACCGGCTGGTCTGAGTATTTCAGAAACTGCTGATCTACTGGGATTTTCACACACAACCATCTCTAGGGTTTACAGAGAATGGTCCGAAAAAGAGAAAATATCCAGTGAGTGGCAGTTCTGTGGGCGAAAATGCCTTGATGACAGAGGTCAGAGGAGAATGACCAGGCTGGTTCGAGCTGATAGAAAGGCAACAGTAACTCAAATAACCTCTCGTTACAACCAAGGTACGCAGAAGAGCATCTGTGAACGCACAACACATCGAACCTTGAGGCAGAAGGGCAACAGCAGAGGAAGACCAGACCAGGTGCCACTCCTGTCAGCTAAGAACAAGAAGCTGAGGCGATAAGGGTATGGCTGCAGCCGGAGCCTTCACGAATACGGCCCAACCGCAATTTACGTTTTAAATTGGTGAAATATCAAAATATACTTACAACACAAAAGGCTTATTCAAGGAAAATTCCCCGTTCATTTTAACCCCTGTAAGTTTTTCTACAGAGCCGGAGGCTGCTCTTTCTGGACCACAGCGATAAGACGGCAATTTAGCCGTAACCCTAACCCTAACCTTAACCCAGCCTCCGGTAGATGGCGCTCTCTTTAGAAAGTGGTCTAAAGTTGCCGGAAGTGTAGGGTCGTATTCGTGTGGGTCGTATTCGTGCAGCGTCCGGCTGCAGACACATACTATTGGCTGAGGCCACAATTCACACAGGCTCATCGAAATTGGACAATAGAAGATTGGAAAAACGTTGCCTGGTCTGATGAGTCTCAATTTCTGCTGCGACATTCTGATGGTAGGGTCAAAATTTGTCAACAACATGAAAGCATGGATCCATCCTGCCTTGTATCAGCAGTTCAGGCTGGTGGTGTAATGGAGTGGGGAATATTTTCCACCACAGGGTACCATCTTCTGATGGCTACTTCCAGCAGGATAACGCACCATGTCATAAAGCTCCAATCATCTCAGACTGGTTTCTTGAACATGACAATCAATTCACTGTACTCAAACGGCCTCCACAGTCACCAGATCTCAATCCAACAGAGCCCCTTGGGGTTGTGGTGGAATGGGAGATTCACATCACGGATGTGCAGCCGGCAAATCTGCAGCAACTGCATGATGCCATCATGTCATTATAGACCAAACTCTCTGAGGAATGTTTCCAGTACCTTGTTGAATCTATGCCACGAAGGATTGAGGCAGTTCTGAAGGCAAAAGAGGGTCCAGCCCGGTACTAGCAGGGTGTACCTAATAAAGTGGCCGGTGAATGTATATTAAAATCTTTCTACATGTGTTATAAAAAAGAGATATAATGGATACTCATCAAAACCATTTCAGATATTTAATGCAGCCTCTGTTTATTAAAAACATGACAATTGGTAAAATGTAAATACGTTAGTTTATCCTTGAATTGTTTCTTTATTGTAAACACGTAAACAAATGTGATAACACATTCCAGACGCCAGACAAGTATAAAAACATCCCTGCTGTCACATTTAAATATCGGTGCATTGTGTCTTTTTGACTTCACATGAACTGAATCCGTAATTTCTCCTTCATATTATGGCTCCAAAAAGAGACAGGGCTCAGTCGTGTCTGCCGAAGAGCTTCCCATCCAGCGTGATAAGCTGTCGGAGGAAACCTCGGTTCGGGATCACGCCCCTGTGGGTTTTCACAGCGCAAATAGCCTCCACGAGCGTCAGGTGTTGCTTCAGCATCAGGTAAGCCAGGACCAGGGTGGCAGAGCGACTCACTCCCACGTGACAGTGGACCAGCACCTTTCCTGGGAATCACACACAAATACCTTCTTTGAGATCAACTCCTGTCCAAATTTCAAAGTTTATATTGTCTTTTTCCTACCTCCTCTGCTCAGAGCGCTGCTGATGAAGTCTGCTGCTGCCTGGAAGTTGATGCTCATGTCAAAATTGCATGAGTCATGAGCCTCGATGCCCATGTAGGTGATGTTCATCCTCTCGTACATGTCTGGCCGTCCTCTGCGTTCACTGTGAGCTGCATTCAGGATGTGAGTGATTTGATGAACAGACAGATCTGCCTGGTTCTCTGCACTGTGTCTGCAAAACACAATAAACACTGTGTATTTACTGACACAATACGGCAGTACCGGTGACATACAGTCAGAACTGCGGGTATTTTGATATACGGCGTGCGCTCAACATATTTCACCGTGATGGACTCTGACTTGGAAGAACACTTCAGGCATGCAAGTTCATGCTTTTAAAAGATCTGAGACGTGAAAAGGCATCTGTGGAAACGCTCGTATTGGGTAGCTACAGTTTACGCAAGTTCTCACTGTGGAATGCAGAACGTGAAGTCTCATGTTACTCATGCAGGTTTAAATCTGATTTACGACTTGTTCCACTTTCTCTCAACCAAACTGATTTAGTGGGGACAACAGCGTTCACTCTCAATCAGTTAGTGAATGATATTTAGTAAAGTTATATTTTCGCTAGAGGTTAAGATTTGCATCAAAATAAAAAGTGGATTACTTACTGGTCACCGATGTAAAGCCTTGGCCACACTTCATCTGCATGACTAATGATGGCTTTGCCAGTGAACAAAAGCCTTTCCAACTCAAATACTGCTAATCCAGGCGAACTGAGGTCAATTTCCACTTTCCGAGGCAGGGGATCATCTTTCCAGGATGCCGGGAGTTTCGATCGATACGACATTGCCTTTTCTGTTCAGGTGGACGTCCAGTGAGTTACTGCACTTTGACTTCTCAATCTTTTTTTTTTTTTTTTTTTTTTTTTAGCAGTTAAATTATACACAAAGCTTTCCAGTTAAAAACGTTGCTTTAGTTTGTAATCCCGGATTTTTTGCTGTAAGAAAAACGAAGCCAAGCGGAAACTCTGCAGCAACAGGAAGAGTGCAGACAGGTGAACGTGGCCCCAGATTCACTCGCCGCAGGGTGTCCTGAGTGTTGTCAGGACATTCGACCCATGAATTAAATCCAGCCTGTGTGAGCCTCGAGCCTTCGGGGGCATGTGTTATGCTTTTGAATCAAAATAGCAAATCTATTTAAAGATCAAAATGCTGCCTGGCTGCCTGCACACTGGCAACAATGTTCATATCTGAAATATACCTAAAAAAAAAATATAAAATCCTGTTGAATGAAATGGTGCCTAGTGTAAAAAGGCGACTGGAAAAGTATATAAAATTCAGTGCACAGGTTAAAAAATAAACTGACATTTAATGATTTCTTTCTTCTTTTTTTTTTTCAAAGTCAGTTGGTATTTTTCAGCATTTATCAGGCAAAGATTCCCATTTTGTGTTGGAAACATGCATTACATCTGAACTACACACGACCAGAAACTTAAAAGAACAGAAAAATAAACACATATGACAGATGACTTTTGTTTTTCATGCAAACCATGTGATTCTACTTTTTTTTATTATTATTATTGTTTAATTCATAGAAAACCATCCTTTAAAATATGGCACTCTTTTTCTTTGTTCGAAAATCAACTTGAGGAAAATAAACGCACTACAGAAAGACAATGGATTGTGGTGCAAAGCTTATTTTGACTCAAGAATATGTGTGCTAGAGAAAACAAAAAAAAGTGAAACTAAACAGTTGGTCAAATCGCAGTATCCAACATTGTCCTTAAGCAAAATATATTACTTAAAAGGTCAAAGAATTACATTTTCTTTCTATATAAGTATTTAAAGAGAGGGGAGTTAACTTCTCAAGGAATTCTTACCTATTTGTAATAGAGTAAAATACATGGCATTCATAAGTAGGTCTGATTCTAGGTCTGTGTCCAGGAAGCTTGTTCATCCAAAGGAGAGAGTAATTGGGACAGCGATCTTCAGGGGCTTCTTCACTAATTTGCTACACTCTAAGCCCAATTATGAGCTTGGAGATGTCAAGACTTTATCTGATATTAAAGTGCATGCGGGGCTGAGAGAACAAGTGAAAAGAAAAAAGCACTGCTCCTCCTGCTGCAGAGCCACAGAGAGGAGAGTGACCTACAGGAATCTACATCAGGGGAGGGAACAGTGTTGTGAACATGCAAACGGACAGCGAAACGTAGTCACGGACAGCGACAAAAGGAAGTGCACATGTTGTTAAACGTAGGGTCAGGCTGAAGCCGACCCTCGATCCTGAGGGGCAGAATGATGAAAATCTGAATCTCCATCACCGGTTAGAGACCATCAGCAGTTGAATGGTGGCACTGGAAAAAAGAAAAACCGTCTTCCCAGTGACTCTGCCTGGCATGACGCTGGCAAAGGCATGACGTAAAAAAGATAAGCTGAGTCAGAGTTGTGTTGCCGGCACGCCACTTTCGATTTGTACAGCCATCAGCCTTCACATCCAACGCCACCATATCAGTTCTGCTAGCACAGTGAGACTTTAAAGGCTGATTCCAAGGGACAGTAACTGCTCCGTCTTGCTCTTGGGTCCGTGTCACTTTGATCAAGCCAGTAATAATATCATGGAGGTGGGAAAAAAAAAAAAAAAAAACCCAAAAAACTAAAAGATAACACAGCTCCAAAGAACAGGACTAATCCTTGGACATGTCCATGGAAGATCTGGAAGAAAACTAAACTTGAGTATCCACAAGCAGAAATCAAAGTCCCTTTCAGAAGGCTTTTTTCTCCAGCTGGTCCAGAATGGCCTGGATTCTCTGTACCGCCTCTTTTCGAGCTTGTCGGACGACCTCCTGTCCCTGAGTCTCCACAGAGTCCAGCACCAGCAGCTCTTTGGTAAGCAGTTCTTCCAGACAACGGTAGCTCTTGTCTGTTTTTCTGCCGACAAATTCATCAACATCTTCCTGAAGGAGGAGAACTCGACCCATGACCTGCTGAACTTTAGCCAAGCCGGGGTTATCGCTCAGGGGCTGCTGAGGTCCGGCGTGGCCCGGAGCCGGAGCTGGTGACGGTGCCGGGGGTGAGGGATTGGCTGGCGTGGGAGTGGGATCATTTCTGCCGGTTTTGTTGTACATTTGAGGAGGAGAACTTATTTCAGCTGGCTTTCCGTTTGGGGGATTTGGGGATGGTGCTGGTCTTGGTCTGGGTCCCACTTGCGGAGCTCGCTGGTCCTGCAATGACACACCAAAAAAAAAAAAAAAGAAGTTGTAGGGTTGCTTTCTTTTCAGGCAGTCAATTGTCTCAAGTACATCATGAACAACTGTATCGACTGGCTCAAACAAATCCTGCACTTCACTGATATTTGTAAGACATCATTCCAGGAAAAAGCATAAGAGTTTTATCTGTTGTCTACTTTGATATTTTACCAAATGTATACACATCGCAGGCTAATCTAATAACGCAATGAAAAGAAATACAGCGACAGACAGTATTTCTACTAACAACCATGTCGTGCCTTCAGATCAGACAGGTCTTTAAACTGAACAGAGATGTGATGCAGTTCACAAGAACTTCAGACCTGAAGCAGCACACGAAAAATTCTCCCTTCAGATGTTGGATTTGATGTTCATGATTCTTTTAAAGGTCTGATCAAACATGAAATTATGCCAAACACAAGAAAACTAACAGAAAACAAGCTCTGCCTTCATATACACACATATTCATGTGAGAAATTCCACTAGATTAATCCAAATACATCAATATTGTTTCCATTTCAGAGGTTTAAAGTGTTTGAGTGTGTTCTCTGTAATCAAATTATTTTTGCTTTCCAACAGGTCTTTTTCAGTCACCACCAAAACAAAACTAAAATACGGGATTGGTGTTAGATTCTCACCTTGGGCTGGTACGGCGGTGGCGCTCCAGTTCCAGTTCCTGGCCACGCTGGAGGATGTAGAGGACGGACAGGATTCCCATAGTGGTTCTGCGGCGGCTGCTGACCGGGCTGCCACTGCTGCTGTGATGGTGCATATGGACCAGAGTGCGCCCAGGCATCGGCCTGTGGGCTGGGGTGGATGGACTGGTTGGTTGGATATGGGGGGTGTTGGGGCATCGCATGGCCGCCTTCACTGTAGTGCGAGTACGGCCCGGGAGGATATCCGGGACCCTGAGGACAGAGGCAAAACAGACATGCTACATTTAACAAAAACATTCGAAGACCACTACATGCCCGGGTGATTGTGATTTAAATAATTAGGACGATTAATCTTCAATGTAACTCTGTATGGAGCATGTTACATCTCAGCTGTCCTGTTGGATTCTGGCAGCAGAATCAAAATAAACTCACTCCTTGACAGTGTGGCCCGGGATAGTGATGATGTTGGTGCTGAGAGTGCGGCTGCCCAGACGGCCCGCCGCTCTGCTCCGCTGGACAGCCCTGATTAGGATAGGAGCCTGGAGCAGGTCTCTGAGGGTCAGCACAGTAGAACGGGTTGGATGGATGGAAACCACTGGTTGAATATTGACTCTGCGCAGGGCTGTACACTCCGTGGCCGTTTGGATAACCTCCAGGTACAACCTACACAAAAGGCACGGGAGGGAACGGTTAATGATGGGGTCCTCTGGCTGAGTGAAAATGTCTCATCGTGGTGATGTAAGAGTTTCAACTATTTGAAAATGCAAGGGAAAGGTGAAAGTACTTAAGAGACTTAAGATAATGAGATGATTCACGGCTATCTCTTGGGATTATACAGGATAGGCTGCGTTACATCATGAGCTGTACCTGTGGGTTGTACTGTGGCTGAACATCTGATCCAGAGGGATAGGAATTTGCATAGTGCCCCGTGGAATGAGACTGAGGGTACCAGTAGTGTGACGGGTAGCCTGGATACTGAGGAGTGTCCTGTGAACAGAGTAAAACATAACGGTAAGTCACACTGTTTACACATCACAATAATCTGAGGGTTGAAATGAGTTCAAATGTGTTCTGATTGTATCCAACACCTCAATGACTCAGAAAACCACACTCATTTCTTTACATTTTCACAACTGCACACACTGCAACGTGCACAAACCTGCATGGCATTACGTCATATAAAGTCATACAAACAATCATGCACAATCTTACTCTGAGTGCCAAATGGGCAACTCCCATCAGTATTTCACCATGTTATCCTGACATCACCCCTGAAAGACTCTACACTAATCCTGACATTCCAGAACTACTTCGCCTTTGTACATAATCATCAGGTACAGCAGACATTATCTCATCTGAGAGCCTTGAATTCACCTTTAACCCACACTTAATCTGATCATTATTAGCTCTACATACCGGCCTTATTAGTCAGTCCACAGCCCCAGTTAGTGTAATGGCAGTCAAAATGCAGCTGAGGTCGATTTGTGATCGTCTCTCTGTGTATTCCCTCAGATGGATCCATGGACTCTCCAGACACAGTGACACAACGTCAACATGACTGCTGTCTCCGGTTTAGTAGTGCCAGCTCCTACATGTTCATAGCCAATAACCAAGACTCATGCTTGAAAGACAGTGTTATCTCCTCTCAAAGCCACAGCTCATGACAACTACTAATTTATCCAGATGTTACTCCTCCTAAGGCAACAGGAGAGGGAAAGTAGTGGGAGGAGTATGAGGCTCATGCTTTCATTGTTGTGTCCTATGATCAAAAAAGTAAACAAAGACGTCGTTTCTCAGTAGTGGGACCGCTTTGGCTCAATGTGTCTGAGTGGAAACGGGCCAGCCAGGCTAGACATCCCGGGACAAGCTCTCGGGGGGGTTGAAACATATATGATCTGACACCGCCGGGCTACTATCAGCAGTGTTGTCACGTCAAGACAAACGTGACAAACTGGGATCACGGCTGAACTCGCAGGATAGCCGTAACTATTACATAACAGCAGCTAGCTCCTTTAGCCGTCCAGCTAGCGTGGACGGAGCTTCACTCCAGCGAGCCGCCTCACGGGGTTTTCACACAAAGCTTCAAAGAACAAACACACTAAAACTCCCCGGGGTGTGTTTTGTCCACTCACCATCGTGTTGCTCCAGTTACTGTGGTTACCTCCGGAGTTACAAGTCGAGGGCCAGCCAGGTTTCAGGTTGGGCTGCATTGGATGATGGTGCATCAGCTACGCTCGCTGCCCGGCGGCCGCCCCGTCATCTGTCATCGTAAACAAAGCGAACCGTAAAGCGGCGAACGGGGAGTTTTCCGAGCCGTCCCCGGTCCCGTTTGATGTGAACAGAGCTGGCGTTTTCTCCACAGACACACGGATCGCCTGATGGAAAGCAGGAAATGAGTGAATGACGCGCAGCTCGCGCGCTGGGCTGCCTTCTCTTTATGGAAGAGCTCGTGTGTGACTCAAGAACGCTCACTTCGATAATTTTTTTCCCCCGGCACTGTGAAATATCAGCGCTGAGACCTAAAATGACCACTGTCACTGCATGTTTCACAATTGGACAAATTTTCTCAGATTGAATAAAATCAAAATCAGGAATCTACAACATTCCACTTTATTGATCTAATATATTTTTTCTCTGGTTTATTATGAAGGTGTATTTGTTGAATCTTTGTTAATGACATTAATACAGATTTAATGTGGTATGCAACTGTATATTTCAAGATTTCGGTGTACTATATTAGTGTGACCAAAGAAATTCACATTAATCCATGCTCTACCACTGAATGTGAAGGCCATCAGTCCATAAAAAAACAAACATTTGTGTTTATATGAGCAATTCACAGTGGGCACTTGACCTTAAAAGTACATTTTTGTAAAGTTTGACAAGAAAGTGTACTCATACAAAACTGAGAATATGCAAACCCCACACAGAAAGCCTGTCACCCGGACTTAAACAGGTTCTAATTAGTTTTGCAGAAGGGAGTACCAGAAAATGACGCCCTAACTGTCACCTGAATTCACATGCGTATTGGGTTTCTGTATTACAGACGATCTTTGTTATTGTGCGTACGTCGCTGACCGGAAAAAGGAAAAAAAAGTGATACATTTTTATTATATTTTGCAACAGTAAATAAAAGTATCGTCTTTAAAATTAAATAACCATATTTTGTGTCCCTTTGTAATTCGACATGTAGTCCATGAGCGCACGTTTCTAAAAATGCCGGGGAGGAACGAAGCGCGTCAGAAGCGCACGAAGGGTTAACCACTGACAGGAAGTCGGTCCTGATCACGTATAAAGACGCTTCCTGTGCTCCTCTTGAAAGAAACATATTGAAACATTCATGGCTTGACGGTACATAAAGATCAGCAGCTATAAGTGAATTAAATCGCAGTCCAAGATGAACTACGTACCGGGGACTGCAAGCCTCATCGACGACATCGACAGTAGGTTTGAGGGAGGATTGAATCCTCAGCGATCTGAAGATCTGCCATCGTGTCAGACACATTGGAAACGAATGAACTTGTGATTTGAACGTGAATGTGTTTGGTTGCATCCTACAGAGAAACACTTGGTGCTGCTCCGGGATGGCAGGACTCTGATCGGTTACCTGAGAAGCATTGATCAGTTTGGTACAAACATTTCTGTTTTTCACAGCTTCCCTCTCAAAGCGTTTCATCTGAGAGCACATCTAATCTCCCAATCTCCAGTCATCTGATATTTAAATTTGTCTTTTTCTTTGATCTGCTTTTTTTTTTCCACCAGCCAATTTAGTTTTCCACCAGACGGTTGAGCGCATCCACGTGGGGAAAAAGTTTGGTGACATTCCCAGAGGAATCTTCATTGTGAGAGGAGAGAATGTGGTGCTGCTCGGAGAGATAGTAAGTAGCACAGTCTCCACTGTATTGCAAGCTGAGATCCATCACCAGTAATAATACAGAGAGGTTACGCAGGTGGTGGTTAACATGTAGGCCAGATCTGCTGCTAATAAAAAAATACTGTGAGCATCAAGTCTGGTCTGCTTAACTTGAAAACCTGAATCGGCACTTCCCCTCTTGTTTGCTTGGTTCTTGTTTCATGAACAAGGATGCACTTTGATTTGGGGATTAAAGTGACAGACTGCTATGATCTCACTTGTCATAGTCACTCTTCTCTAATGTATGGATGTGACTGCACATAACAGTGACGCATGACCTTCTAGATAAACGTACAGAGCCGTCATGACTCATGAGCCCAGACTAATCTCGCTCAATGTAAATGCATAATGCATTCAGTCACAAATCTGTGCTGCAGACAGATGTGCAGTCTCCTGTTAAGGACGTACAGCATGTTGGGTGTAGCAGTTTCTATTGAGTGTTTGAGTCGTGTTGCAGATGGTGACTTAATACATCTGAGTTTGTAGCAAACCTTCACACGCCAGGCTTTGAAAGTATTAATGTTCACGTGTCTCTCATTTAGGCTCTCACATTTTGGTGTGATTTTGATTCTAGTGAAGGACATGCAGTTGTTCAGCATGCTTTCCAGCAGTGTATAAAATGTAGGTGCCACCTGCAGAGATGTTGGTTTTAAAGATGTTAAACATATGGCCCTCGGGCCAAAAATGGTTCATCAGAGGGTTTGATGTAGCCCGTGCAATCACTTTTTTGGCAACATGTAAGATCAGTGTTGTAGCAGTAGAGGATGAATCACTTTAATGTTGGAGGGATTTTAATATATTTCCAAACATTAGCATTTTAGCCACGATAATCCATGAAATATGTGCAAAAACTTAGAAGTTACATGGAAAACTTACTGTTTTTGGTATCGAGAAGCATTGGGACAAATTTTGAAGTGACACCCCCCCTCCACCCCCAATAATTTCAAATTGAAAAATGTTCTTTCATCAAGTTGTTTCAGAACTCTGTTGGGTGTTTTTAGTACAACAAAAGAAGAATATGGATGTTGTTTTCATTGGAGTTTTCCATTGTTTTACTGGCGTGTAACTCCAGATTGTTTCTCTTTACATGCATCATCAGGCAGTTTGATCATGCATTTTATCATCAAGCCACAAACATTCAACTGTACATGGGTAATGATGTAAATGGCGTGCTGCGACTTTCATCAGTTTTCCTCTTTTGTCCGTTTGTAGGACGTGGACAAGCCCTGTGACACAGTGCTGCAGCAGGTTTCCATCGAGGAGATTCTGGAGGAGCAACGGTTGCAACAGCAAACAAAGCAGGAGACGGAGAAAGTCAAAATGCAGGTCCTGAAGGACCGAGGCCTTTCCATACCCAAAGCTGATAACTTAGATGAATACTAACTCCATCAGCCTTTCTCAGTTTGTTTGAGACTGTTTTATTTTGACAGAGTACCGCACACCTCTGCTTTGTTTGTTCAGGGTTTTTTTTTCCTTTCAGAAGACAGCATCATGAGTCTTTACACTAGTTTACTCTACTGATTTGAATTATTTGGAGAAATACAGCTATGTTCACCTTCAGTCCTGCACTCAATGAGAGGAGTTAAACAAATCATGTTTCTGAGATCAGAATGTTGGAAATGTCGCAGTTGCTTTACAGCAGCACTTTGTGTTTTGTCACAATGTTGTAGTTGGGTTGTTTCATTTGGAGATATGCAAGACTTCTAATGACAAAAACTGTTGCTTTGCTCCATTAAAGAATTTAGTTTTTCATTGTTGGAGAATATGTGGCGTTTCACTATTTTGCTATGTCATGCTCATATTTTAATTAAAAGGTGAATCTGTTGGGTTAGCTGTGGACCCTCCTGTACAGTAAAACCACCTCGCGTGTTGTAATCCGACTTTAGACATGAGTTTATTGTATCATCTGAGAGCAAAGGGCATCATTCACTCAGGTAATTGGATTGAGGAGGGCGGCGTATCACTACATCAGACAGCCTCATGTCCTGTTTACAGACATGGGAGGGAGTCCGGAGAAATTGATCCTATCTGCCTTCATCAGTCAATTATAAGCTTGTTTAATTGTTTGAACGGATACAGTGAAACGGCCTGCCGCTGACCTCTTTCATGAAAATCATGGTAACTTCCCCGATTTCAATGACCATAAGTCATTTTTTTAACCATAAGTAACTCCAACTGATAACCTGTTTAAATTATAATAATTTATTGCTTTTTGAAAACTAATGTGTAGGTTGTACAGTAAGAATTCCCTCTGGCTGCCATCAGTACAGCTGCCAGCAATCGGATGCAAAACTTCGAGAAAGTGATCAAGGACATGAAAACAGGAAACAAAATGTTTTAGTCTTCTGAAATCTGCAGTATAGGAACTGTTTGTTCATAAAATACTTCCATACCTGGATCTGCAGCAATTAGCATCAATGGATGAGAAGAAAAATCTCTACTGATCTATAACCAGAAATCATAACATTTCCTCGTTGCTTTATGAAAATACTGCGGATGTCTCTGAAACCTACATGGATTCAAATGTCCTGCTTCACCTCAAGGTTCAACACTGACCAAGAAGTGAAAAGCACAATAGTAAACTTCATTTGGAATAATAAATGTGACAGTGACCTGCAGCTCTACTCGGCCACTAGAGGGCGACCTGCTCCATTTCTGCGCCACATTTTATCATTCTGAATATAAAGGTTTTTAGCCAATGAGTTGCTCTAATGAAACCTCCATGAAATCAGACAGAGGCCTGATGCTCGATGAAAGCTTCTTTCTTTCTAGGAAACTTACTACCATGTTACAAGTTTAATGTGTATTTAAAGTAGGATGACATGGTGGGATGGATCTGAACACTCCAGCCTTACAGTGAGAATATCCTGTTTGAGTTTAAGCTTTGGGGGCTTTCTGTGCAGAGTTGACATCGGCTTGGATTCTCCTCTACGCAAACCACTAAACTTTAACCTGTGTTGGTGACAATAACCACAGTTAAAAGAAACTACAACTGCCAATAATGAAAATATTATATGCTAATCTTATATTCCCTGGAGTAGAGAAATGGCCACAGCAAAACCAAACTACTTGATTTCAAACTAAGGGTGGGTAGATTACAGCTGCATGATCCTTGAACTCATGGAGGATTACTGTTATGGTGGTTCCTGCTCCAACACACCGAGTGAGAGAGTAAAAGAGGACATTTGTGGCTTTATCTCAGGATTTGAAAGTACTAGAGGACTTTTCTCAATGTTCTAATATTTCAATAAGTCATTGATCATCTAAAAAGTGCACATTGAAGTCTGATTGATAAACCAACAGAGCTTTCTAGGTCGCTTTACTCGTGCGTAAAGAATCTTTTCTGTCTCAACATTTGATAAAGGAGTGCAACGTGTTTTGGGCCGCGACGGGAAGAAAACCAGTGTGTCTGACTGTCAGCTTTTATTTTTGAGGATCGCTTTGGTGAACTTTAGCGGGAGTCGGTGCTTGTGGCTTGACGCAGCGCCGCCTCGGAGGCCCAGCCTATTTTGATTACGCACCGGCAGGGGGAGGGGGGCGCGCCGATGTCCTCTCTGGTGCACTCAGCCAACCCCTGCTGTTGTAAGGTAAAGCCGCTGCTCTCCTGGTGTATCGTTGGAAGGAACAGGCTTGCATTCAGCGGAGATCTCCCAATTTGTTTTTTTTGTTTTGTTTTTTGTTTGTTGTTTTTTTTTTCTGCCTCTGAGAGATTTTGCATACAATTTACGCATGGAATGGTTTCGGGGGGATTGGAGTAGAAATGCAGCGCCGCACTTCCAGCTAATAACAAGAACCATGCCCGGTTTACACTGCAAGCAAATCTATGACATCCTGTTTTATCCTTTACGACTTTGATATGAGTGAATTTTTCTCGGCCGCCGACGACGAGGAGAGAAGAGAATAAACGCAGCTTCAGGAGAGGAAGGACGCTGATTTTTGCTGCAGACGCTTGTGCACCGAAAACCATCTGCATTTAGGATTTTCTTTTTCTTTGATGGAGCTGGAGAACATTGTAGCCAACACTGTACTGCTGAAAGCGAGAGAGGGTGAGTTGACATATGGGAAGCATGTATCATTAGGCTGTGTCACATTTTGCGCTCACTTATGCAGAAAAGGTGGGAATAAACGTAATGATGACGGCAGCCTGCGGACCGCACGGCTCAGAACAGCAGGTAAACCCCACAGATGCAACAGTGGAGAGCCGTGCGTCGCCTTTTTTTTTTTTTTTTTTTTTTACACACACACCCGCGAAACGCCGCATCCGACAACCTTCGATCCGCTTCACCGATTTATTTTATGTTCGCCCGTCGGTGGCAGATTGTATGCGTTTTTTTTTCCCACATATGTAGGCGAGGGTGGGGAGGGAGGAAGAGGAGGGGAGGGGAGGGGAGGGGGGTCTGCCTCCCACATCCGCTTTCGCTGTCTGTGCAAATGAAAGCGCTCTTTCGCAACATTATGCATGCTGAAGCACACACCGAGGCTGGGAATAACTCATTTCTGCAGAGGGAATAAATGAGTGTAGGCTGGCTGGCATTTCAACGGTGATCTGATGACGCGCCTGGTGTTGAAATCTGTGTAAAGGGCCTGCAAAGACACACACACACACACATTCACACACACAGAAAGAGAGAGAGTCTTGTTATCAGTGCAGAACAGTAACTGAGAAGGCCCTATGCAGTTTGGCAATAGTCTGAAATACGAAAGCATATAGTGTCATCAATAGCTCCTTTTGTGAAATGCAGGGTCGGACTGAGGGCAGCAGGAAGGCCTGAAGGTAAACATTATGACTCCGTGATTGTTTCACATCAGTGGTGACCTGTGGGTTAGGGTTGGGGTTATGAAGACGCCTATATTTCAGTTTTTGAATCTGGTATCGTCCTGCATATTACGGTAATTGAAGCATAACTCAAGCTAGATATGCTTAGGCTTTTCATAAGACTTAAAAACTGCGAACAAGTTGAATCGTACG
Source organism: Salarias fasciatus (assembly GCF_902148845.1). NCBI lineage: Eukaryota > Metazoa > Chordata > Actinopteri > Blenniiformes > Blenniidae > Salarias > Salarias fasciatus. The sequence goes on along the minus strand of NC_043756.1, from coordinate 7,662,850 downwards.
GATTTGATTTTTCATCCTCTATAACGTAGGGAACTGGGGCAAATCCTTGAAAGTGGGAAAAGCCATATTCCTCTTCGGACAGGTCACCAGTCAATCTTGTGGCAAACACACAGACACAGACAGTAAAACACATACTCACATTCACACCAACATGGGAATTTACAGTCTGTAATTCGCCTCAAATGCATGTTTTTACACTGTGGGAGGAAACTGGAGCATCTGTAGGAAACAACCACATGTACAATTTCCGCGTGTCCTCAAGGCCACCTCACACTTGAAGCAGGGTGTCTCTTGCCATAAGATGAGCCTGCTGAACACTGCTTGACCGTGCGGCCTGCACCCTGAGAACAGTGTGGTTTTCTGTTTTTCTTTTCTTTAAAAAGTTCTCTGACAAGTGAGTAAACCTGTGTCATCAGTACTCACACGCTGAATAAGTCTGGTCGTTGTTTATCGGCGGTGCTCTGAATATGACTGTACTCAGTTTTGTGGTGTGGTGAGCTTGCCCTCGTTCTCACAAGTGCATTCACAAGTTTGGTGGCAGGCAGTGCTTGGTTTCACGTGGGAACGCTCTCCGAAACGTTTCAAGCCGATGCATGACAGAACTTTGGTCTGCTCCTTTCATCTATTGTGTAGCACAAAGATGACACGATGTGGAAAAAGCACTAATCCAGCGTAAGAATGAGAATGTTTATTGAGAAATAATGGGGGTATATATTTAACCACAAGGCTGACATGCTGTCAAAACCCCCTTGTGACGGAGGCCGTGGGTCAGACTGGACGTTTGTTTTGCTGGAGCGGAGCACGAATGGCTCGAGCGAATCAAGCTTCATGAATTAATAAGAGCAGTTAATGACCCATGACAGATCTTGCTTGTCCCAGCTGCTCCATTGGTGCTCATCCATTCCCTGCCCTGACTGTGTGTGGGAGAGGAAAAAAAAAAAAAAGGGCCTTTTACAATTATGGGATGAGATGGTTCTTTGAGTTAATAGCTGAAGCACGACTTTCTCAGCAGCTTTATCCATGCCCCTGTAAATGCAGCCATGTGAAACTGATTTAACAGTGAATATTTGTTGCATTGGACACACTGAATCTTGTCACAGGTTGCCGTGAGTGTGTTATTGCTTGTATCTTTTAACTGCCTGAATCATTAGAGGGGTTGTATTACAGGGCCCGGTGCCAAAGGTTGAGCTGTTCTCACTTGTATGTATGGCAGAGTACGGTTTGCACGGATCACAGGCTCATTTTTAGGTCACATAGTTGCCACAGAGGAAGAATGCGAAAGGAGCAAATAAAGAGTGTTTATTCCTGTTTGTTTATGCTAGTGCATCTCCAGCAAGAGCCGAACTGAGAGGCAAGCATCCTCCGTCCAAACGCTCCCAGCGACGCACAACAGGAAGGCCCCGCTTTGCTCCGCAGTCTTTCACTTGTTTATGTCGGCGTTCTCACACCTCGCAGAATCGGTAAAACGGCGAGAGTGGCAGCACCACACAGAAATTAAAAGAAAAAACAAAAACACAACATTGACATCGCCAGGCTAAGCGGGGCAGAGCGGGCGTTGTGCCAACCTCATTCGGCTCTTTGGCTCCTCTGTGTCAGCAGTGACTGCTCCGACAGTGCCGGTCTGGGCTTTACTGCCAAAATCCTGCTCGCGCTCGTCATTGATTACAAGGGCCTCGAGATTACCTTGAGATTAAAACCAGCTGGACCTTGGTGAAAACTTTCGGATCAAAGAGGATTTACGATCAATGTGGTCCCTCTGAGTCGAGCGCGGAGCTGGAAAATCTAAGTCATTCTGATTTCCATAGAGGGGACGAAAAACACCTCTGACCAAATTGAACCATCTCGTTAAGTGACTGCTGTCTTACATAAAGCAAAATGGTATTATGCACTATCAGTTAGATGCAGCCCATAAGCCATTTAATCAAATTGATTGTTACATAACAAACTGAGTGGGCTACTGCCATCCGAGCTCCATCTTCCTGTGGAGCTGCTCTCCGGTCTCTGCGGAAGATACTTTATGGATGATGAGTATGCGGTAAAATGAAACAAACCGATCTCCAGCGCGGCCGTCCGAGTATCGTCTGACAGCCGCAGCCCCGTTTGCACGTTTTTCCCTGTCGAAGCGGCAGGAAATGCTGATGTGCTGATCTGAAAGGCTCTGATGTCTGTGTGAGGAAACTGGAGGTTGCAGCAGATCAGAAAGAAACGGAGGTGCTTGGGCCGAGACGTTTACGACTGGCCGTGGCAGCAGCCGACGCAGAGCCGGGGAGAGTGAGGGGGATTAACGTAGCAGGGTATACTCCAGATTTATGTGTCTGTTCTGAGGGGTGTGGGGATGAATTCCTTTGTTTAAATGTAACCTGAACTTAGCCACTGTGACGCGAGCAACATCAGCATGTGTGTGTGTGTGTGTGTGTGTGTGTGTGTGAGTGTGTGCGTGTGTTCCCATTCACAACTCCTGCTGGCAGCCGTCGTAGATTCCAAGCCAGGCAAGTGAACGTCATCGGCTGTCGAACTGAATGAGTGTAAGAGGGAAAAACTGCATTGCTGCATCCAGATGCCGTTCTTGAATTGCGGTGGAAGAGCCGGGGTATTTAGTTTGGGCGACTAGACTGAATTCCATGCTGCTGCCTGTGGGCTTTCTCATTTGGGCCGCTGTGTTTTGGGATGTTACAGTTACATAAGTCAGGAGGAAAAAAAAAAAAAAATCTATTAAAGATCACTACAAATCCAAACTTGTGGAAGTGATTTATACAGTAGAGCCTGTTTGATAGAACTAATACAAACATGGAAGAGACACAAGGATCTGTATTTTTCACTTTTCGACACTTCGCTGGAAGATAAGTCAAGAACGGAAATGAATCATTTGCCAGAATTTTGCTTATTTTAGGCATCACTAGACCAGTAATCATACAGTATTTAATACTGTCGGCTGCCTTTTTGTGCAAAAGCAGGAGTGTAAGAACACAAAGGTAAACAAAAACCTTGCAGAATCATTAAATGGAAATGCTTGGAGCCAAATATTTGAGGTTCTCCAAACTGCAGATGTTCAAATTCAGATGGCAACAAACTGTAACTGGTTTCTTTTGCCAGTTCTATCATGTTCTGCCCCATCGCACATTGATAAGGCCAAACATCACAGACTGATTAGTCTCTCCGAGGAGGTATGCATGAGATAACAGCGAGGCATTGAGGTATTTGTCTTTCAAACGGATTTGTGTTGTGCTCTGAACATGCATGAGTGGCTTCTTACCCCTGCGGAGGGAGGGAGGGGAGGGTCAGAGTCACACTGCAAGTCGGAGCAAGCCGAAATAACTGTAGTCATTACCACAAACAGAAGTTTAGTGAAATGAGCCGGCACGCTGAACTTTCAAACACGCAGCATTGATTTTTGTTGTCCCATCCACCTGCCGGCTAATGATAATGTGAGTATAAACAAGATACAGTAGACTCTTTGTCTCTGTTGTGGCATACAAAGCAGAAAACACAGGCCCGGAGTGCTCCTCCCACAGGACCCCTCTGAAAGGACAGATCCGTGGAATAATGCTGTCAACTTTTATTGGGTAGAGAGCCTTAATGGAGGGGAGAGTAAAATACTCTGGAGGGAGAGCAGAGTGCCGTTTCCTCGCCGGATTCTTCTGACAGGAAAGTCAACCTGCGCTGAAAGTTTAGTGCCAATAGCTGCAGGACTGTTCACGGCCTATTCTTATAATATCCCTCCTCTCAAAAAATGGTACACTTTGATTGTCAAGGCAAAAAAAAAAAAAACGTTTCTTTAAGATTTCCTTCTCCTGGATGCATGCCTCTGCAGCACTCGGCCTCAAACAAACCTCCAGCCACCGCATCGTTTGGCAGTCACGGTTAATACTTCGCATATAAAGCCAGAGACTGAAAAACAATGTTTCTGTTTGTAGCCATGTTGTTCAGACGGAAGTATTTCAACTATTGCATGAATTTCCTTGAAATTTGGTACACAAATCTATGAACCCGATAGGATAAAGAGATGTGAGAAATCATCAGTTTAATTCTTTCTCAGGGTTTTACTTTGTTTCATTTTATCAGTTAATCATATAATATTGGACAGTCGTGTATAGTGCAAACTATACAGTATTTTGGGTGTCCAGATGCTTTCAAATGCTTTTTTTTTTCAACCAAACTATCAAAGATAACGGTGTAGTGAATCACCTGCAATTAAAAACAGTGAACCAGCATAATTTTTTTTCTTTAATCCCAGGCTTCTCATCATCTTTCCTTCAGTTACACACAGAGATGCAAAGCAACGAAGTAGTAGAGATACCCATCGACAACACACCATAAGGCTCACTGTGTGTTTTGAGTAGGAGTGTGACTCATTTTTTCTTGAGTGGAAAAATTCAGCTCTCTGGCTCCTACTATCTCTATTGTTATTGCTGCCGCTACCCACACATACAGTATACGTAACTCAGCTGGATGCAACAAGTTCACGCCTGTTCTCTGGGGGCTGTCGAGTGGAATTCTGGGAAATATCGGAGACAATTATCTAAAGTAGAAGTAGTCAAGGTGGACTTAGGGGGAGAAGTGGATGTAGAAAAAAATGAAAAAGCCAAATCTAACAGCTTGTTATTGGAGGGAGAAGCCCAGCTGATAGTATCTTTCCCCCCATTGTCGGGCGTATAGGTGACCACTTACGCAGCACTGCATTGTGTCTGGATGTGTTTCCTGTCTTCTGCACAGCTGGCGTATCTCTTTAATGGAACATACGCTGAATATTTGATGTGCATTAATCGTATAATCAATACGATAACTTTTGGACCTTCCTCTCTAATGTGTCTTGCTGCGTGGGGAGAGACGCGCCAGACTGGATGGACACACACACACACACACACACACACACACACACACACACACACACTTCCAAGGTTAGACAGTGCATAGCATGGAAGACTTTAGTTTCTTTCTCGGTAAGTGAAAGGGAATGTGTCCAGGTGAAAACTTGACTTGAAAACATAGATTAATCTTGAATTTTAAAACTTGTTCAGTACCGTCTCTGATTGACGTCCAATAGTTTTCCATCCCTGGACAATCCCAAAAACCCGTGATAGTGGTTCGCTCTCTGCGTCCCACACCCTCTCCAGCAGGCCGTCGGTCCCTCTCGGTGGTTTTGTGCAGGTGTTACAAAGAACCGAACCATGTTCTTCCAGTCACATTCTCTCCATGACAGGGAGTTAGTAGAATTCCATTGCTTGGCATTTAAGGTCTCCCGCTCCTCCATCGACATTTCAAATGACCTTCATGTTTCCATTTCTCCTTTATGTAGGACGAACTCGCTCCTTTTAATACAACTTGGAAATTGTTTTAAGACTTGGCTGCAATTTAAAGTAAACCAGATCCAGGTTTTTCCAGTCTCTAAATAAGTAAGTAAAAATTTAGACCTTTTCAGTGGCTATCTCGCTAAAAGAGCAAGGAAGGCTCTGCAGGACCAGAGGAATTCACCATTTTGACCCAGATTTTCAGTGAAAGACCAGCCACGGATTAGGAGTCTCTCCTAAACAGTGTTTCCATCCACCGTCTCCAATGGGACTGGGCCACGCTCTGGCATTCAATAGACTTCCAAAAAAACAAACAAAAATGCTGCTAACTAATGCCGCATTTTTCCGGGGAGGATGATAAACAGGGGAAAAACTGAAACAGTAGCTTTCATTTCATTGTGTCGTTTCAGTCAAGTCCAGGAGAAAGTATCCCAGGCACTTTTTTTTTTTTTCTTTCTTTCTTTTGAGGGATGTTGCTGCAGCGAAGACAAAGGAACATGGAATGTCAACACAGCAGCAAGACGAGGAACAAATATCTTCATGAAGCACGTGCGCGTGTGCACGCACGCACTCGCACACACAAAAAGGAAACTGAGAACAACTAGAGAGGACAGCGATAGAGTGAGAAGGGCAACATAATCACTTCAACCTTATTTCCAGGAACCATTTTTTATTTTTTTTATTTATTTTTTTGCTGCTTATTTGTGCACATGTTTTAAAATACACTCTCTCTACATATATTACCAATACGCCATGTGCTCCATCAGGTTGATAAGCTGGGTCTTTTTTTTTTTATTCTGTGTTGGTTCATTTGTGATGCAAGTGCAAACTTTCACCCTGGACAAAATTAGAAAAGAAAAAAAAAAAAACCTCCTTTGTGGACGAGTGGAGAAATCCATGGCGGTAGTGTTCACTCTATCAAAACATTTATGAAGGCGAGCAAACAGCGGAGTGGCCCGTCGGAGCGTAGGAGCGTCCTGTTGCGGCGAGCTTCATGTGGACTATGCTCTGTCCTCCTGGATCTTTATGGATGAGCAAACAGCATGTATTACCCAGCGTGCCCCGCGTTGTGTGTGGTCCTTTGATCCCACGGCCCAGTGGGTTATATAATTTCAGTCTGTTTGATGTTTTCCCCGTTTCAAATTCCATTTTTTTTTTTTCTTTTTTCTTTTTGTATTTAAAGCACAGGAAACCTGTGGCACCTGACTGTTCCCAGACAGGATGTGTTCCCCTGCCTTCTGCTGCTTTTGGGAGATTTCTGTCCTTTGTGTGCAGGTTTTCACACCGAGGCTCTTCCTGCTCGCCGCGGCTCACTCATGAGCACGTCCCCCCTCTCGGGGACACAGTTACTCTTGTGACAACTGTCGCCGCTCACCAGCTCCGAGGTCACGGACCGGTTTGACCACCTCGGTTTGTGTTAGAGCGCCGCTGCTGCTGCTGCCCTTGAGCTGCTCACTATTTATAGCGCTAATGTTTACAAGGACATATAGATATGGGGAAAATGTCCCTGTGGTGTGTTTTCTTCTTGAAGCTTTGTACAGATATACAGTGTATCTGTGGGCTAAACGCTATATTGAGATTATCGCCGTCTTAAAGCACGTGAGCGCCTTGCTTTCGCAGTAAACGCAGCTTCATTGTTAAGGTCAGGCAGGATTCGGTTGTTGTCGTCGGTGCAGTATACTCATTAATCAGGACACACAGCTGTGTGCCAACATCAATACAGCTGATAAGATCAAACTTTTATTGTCTACGGCTGATTTTGAGTTTATGACCCCTCAATAAGTGGTTTAACATGTGACCCCCACGGCAGGCAGAAGAATAGTCAAGTGTTGCCGGGTAAAAGCCGTACGTCACCAACGTTTGCCTTTGAGCAGGTTCGCAGATGTTCCAGCTGGATCGTCCGTGTTATTATTGCATTAATGAGAAATACGTGGAGGCACAGCGCTGTTCGGCGACGGTGAAAAAGGAGGCTGGACAGCGGGACCGACATGACATCATGGTGGAACAGGCCAACAAAGAGGGTCTTCCTGCTATAGTCCTCCCCTTCTGCTCAGGTCTGGGCAACGTTTCCCCCCGCAGCTTCCTGTGAGACACACACTCTCTCACACACACACACACACACACACACACACACACACACACACACACGCAGAGTGTGACTACTGCGGGATAATTCCACAGCAATGTGATCGTCTTATTGAAGTCATAATGATGCCTCAGAGAGAACAGGTACCAACATACCGTTTGTCAGGATTATGGAATTTCAGGGTCGACCGATAAACACCACAAACAAAACACCATGAAGTCCGTCTCTGCATTCATCCAAAAACAAACATCAAAACTTAATTTTTCAAAGAGTTGATTAATTTTTTTTCTGTGTGTGTGAGTGTAACATAGTGATACACACACAGACATGTAGAGGCCTCAATAACCCCATCATCTAGTCCTGATTTGCTCAAGATTATTCTGTATCTCGTTTTAATTTTCGCTCAAGTCGCAGAGCCAGCAGGAACTTTCAAATGTTCATTCTGGTCGTGATCACTCATTGTCGGCTGTAAGGAAAGTTAATTAAAAGTTAATGAGTGGAAATTGGGATTGATTTTTCCAAGATTCTCTTTCAACTTGGAAATTTTCTGACTTTACTGTAACAATCTTGCACATGCAGTCTTTTGGTTATTCTGATGTTGAGAAAGCAGAAATTAAGTATATGTCCATAGAATGTTCATCAAAAAGATATATGCTTCAGAAATATGTTTTTATATTGCTTGTGTTTTGCACACTTTAAATTTCAGGGTATTTTATTTTACCTTTAATTGTCGATTTTTACCAAATATGCAGTCTTTCCATTAACTCTATTTCCCTGTCACTACTGTAGCTTCACACTATTCACACACAACATGCTGTGCAACCCACAAAAAGAGCAGCCTGAAAAGGTGTGATTTATTTTAATTCAGCTGATCTTCGGTCTTTCTAACAGATGGATATGTAGCACTGCGTCATAACTGATCAAGATGTTTGCTCTGACAAATGAAAAAAAAACCATCTGAGAATCACTCTGCAGGGCCCTGAGAAGTAGGAGGACGACGAGCTCGTGCACCAGCGCATATTTTTCGTTCCGTGAAAGGCTGCTTATTTTGTTTATCACTCGCATTTTGCATACACAAAAACACTAGCCTTTGCCTGCAGCCCACATGCAAATGCATTCTCAGGTATTGCACCATTGGTCATTGTGAGGGAGAGGGAAGAAACACAAAACACAGACCTTTGTGTCATGTCTGGTTGCGGCCTGACCTCAGCGTGTTGCACCGAGCTGGCCATCGGCAACATTTAACGGATCTGACGTAAAAGATGAAATGAGAATAAGTACGAGTTTGATAGGTGAGGGACGAGTGTGAAGATTCACAGAAATCTACCAGTGTCTTTCGCTCAGTGTGGGTGTAGAAAACGGCTCGTACTCGCAGCGATTCACTCTCCAGCCTCTGCTCTCACGTCTCACTCTGCTGCAGATGTTCCTGCATACAGTAGCTATACGGCAGATGCATATCGTATCTGTCAGGATGTGGTTTGACAGGCCGTCCTCAGGAGACCTAACCTAAAGCTCAGAGTGGCGACGTAAGCGGAGAGTTTTTTTTTTTTTTTTCTCCGATCTCGGAGACCGAGTGTGTGAGCTACCGGCAGTTTAATGGCGAGGATTTTTTTGTGTGTCAACACTTTATGAATATAACCTCCCAGTTAAGCCGGGACGTTTTTGAATGTGTGGATTGATGGGGCCTGCAGGACTGCCCGAGTTGGTTAAATTGAGCATGAGGACATTACTAGAGAGAGGTCACAGTCGAAACGCTGTGCACACACACAAATGTTTGGGATGCCGGTAACCCCCTGGTGCAGCGCCAGACGGATGTCGTTGCCTCTCTGACCTTATTTTTGCTTCACTTGACAAGACTTCATGATGTCAGAGCAGAAACATAAATAAAGGGTGGCGACCGCGCTGCCCACATGGAACGAATTAGACGGACAAGTTCCTGTGTGCAGCGAATCCACCGAGCAGTGCATATTTCAGCTCGTGTGTAAGTGACAGGCCATCTGAAAGCGAGAGCTGCTCTGTGGGGGAAGAAATGAAACAAAGGGCTGAGAACAGGGTTTTATGAATGACATTTATGAGCACAGCCTGACTTTTAATAACCCACTTCTGCTAAGCAAGAGCTCGGTTGCTGCTCAGGGCACATGTGAAAGTGAAGAACGCAACGTGTAACACAGCACCATCGACTACTTTGAATTCATTAAAAGTGCTTTGTTTTTTAGGCCTGGGACGCACAGACCAAAGTTACTGAGGGATCAGCAGTCAAGGCGAGGACAGATTACCAGTGCAGAGTATTTGCATGTCTGAAGAAGTGGTTGGGAGTGCTCGCTGGTGTCTGCACGAAACCTTCCTGGAATATCTGGACAAATAAAATATGCTGACAAAGATGCAGGGAAGTGAGTGCCTGGCAGTTGTATTTGCTGAAATGAATATGCTACAGTGAACAAAATGAGCTGCCTGAGCTGAAACGCCATCTTCATTGATCGATTATCTCCCTCGGTGATTTTCATTTTCTCGGTCCAGATCCCTGAAAGCAGCTCTGAAGCAAATGTGCGTCATGAGATAAAAGAATAAGAATGCAGAAAAAAGAAAGTTTTAAAAGCCTTGAGCCTCTTTTCTTTTATTTATTTAAGAGATTTTAAGCAGGTGTCAGGTTTCCCTCTTTTCTTTACTTAATAATGCAGGAATGCATAAAAACTATTTTACCTGCATGGTGATTAAAACCACTTGAAAAGTAGATCAGACAAGAAAAAGTTTTAACAAATGCCTTTTAAACTAAACAGTAAATGAAGCAGAGCCAGCGATTCATATGCTTTTGATAAAACTCATGCAAAAAACTGAAGTCCTGGCACACACACCATTTGCCTATCAAATAGTTGATCCAGTTTGAATGTAGGTGATCCGTGGGCAACAAATAAATCCAGATATGTCGTAAATTTATCCTGATAAAATACTAATCTCGTGAGAACATTTCCTATTCATTGTATTTTAACTGAAACTTCAACAATTAATGTTCTTTAAAGACCGTTTTTTCACTTTTGTACACTCTGCCTGTAGTTTAAAATGTGTTCTTCTACCAGGTTTCTGTACTTCTGCTTAATAAAAGAAGGATGTGTAGACATTTGAACCTCTCTGTCACACACTTGAGACGGCCCATGCTACCTTTTATTATCTGTTTATTTTTTTAATGAGAAGGGAACGGCTGCTGTTTATTCATGTGCTTTCTGTCTGAGCCGTGAACTCATGACCTTATTTAACCTGAAGAAGTTGAACGGCAACTTACCGCAAGGTAGAGCTGATGGCTACAGAAAATCTTCAGGAGTCTGACCAAAGCAAAATCACTGCAACGAGCAGAAAGGGATTCCAGGAAAAACGGGGTGGAATGAAAGGAGAGAATAAAACAAAAGAAGTAGAGAAGTGGAAAAGAGGACTGAAAATAGGAGCAAAGGAAACGAGAGGAACTAAGAGGAGTATCTCAGCATTGTGTGGAAGTTGAATGCCTGGGTGGAGCGCCGACGTTTGGTACAATTATCTGACATGGGTTTGACCCTTCACAGGAAATCGGTGCCATTTCGCGGACGCGTCGATCCACGGACGCCTCACGGTAGCACGGGTGCGTTCATTTTTAGCTCGGCGGCCCCCGTGGGGGATGACCTTCTCCGCTCGCTGCGCCGTTTGAGCTTTTTGGCAGTCACCATGTTTTTATTAAAAGAGATTAAAATATTGGACCACACAGCAGAGCGGGCCCAAGTCTTGCTGGAGAGCACAACTGCATATTAACTGTTTCCACAGAACAACTGGTGTTTCAATAAGGAAGTGTGCCTGTTTATAGCTTGTTTGGTCTACAGTAATGTTGATGAGGAGCAGGTGCTGTGAGTTAATGATTCTCTTCGAGGATAGTCTGACTTGAGTTATTAATACATTCATGCTTGGTGTTTGCCCATGGTGATAGGACTTCCATTCTGTGTGTTTGAGCTCTGGTCACGTGTCGCGGCTTAGTTTAAAAACATACAGCAAACTACCTGAGGGATAATAAGGAGCCCGACAAGCTTCCAAAACTTTCTATTCTTTCAGGACAAAACTTGTTAGACACGGGAAAGTATGTAAAGTTTTGTAATTTAAGAATTTATTCGACTTTTTTTTATCACAGTGTCAAACAAAAGTATGAATCTAATGTCTAATCGGGTGCTGTTGTGCTTAGTACTTTCTTTTTTTCTTGTCTTGTTTTATAGTCTTTCATGAGTTAATGTTACACACAGGGAATCTGACACACTGCTAAAACTTTTTTATTTAATTTCTATGCGGTAGCTTCGCCATAACTTGATAAAATGAAGCCTGCCTTTCGGTCTAAAACCACGCTAACTCAATCTGTGACCTTAACAGTTACTTTGTTGACTCTAATTTAAAGTTCTTGGCTTCAAGTGAGAAGTGTTGTACAATATTACGCAAGTTTGCATTGTGTGTTTGCCTGAACAGATGCGTCTCCGACAGCAGCAGAGGAACAGATGAGGCAGGGAATCTGTAGGAATGATGGGAAACTGCAAAAGCTTTTTACTCCGTCTCCAGCATGACGTCGTGCCTCTCGCATTCCTGGGTTATTACTTAAAGATGTCTGCTTGTCATTGCTTCTCCGGTTTGCTGCTTCTCACAGTGGGCTCGCCGGTTGCAGCGAATTTCCACCGCACAGAGCAGGGATAGGAAATCCCTGTCAGTTCATCAGAGTCGTCAGAACGTATTAACTAATAGCTGAAAATATGACGTAGGCCTCAGCATGGTGTCAGCGGGGAAAACCGCAGAAAAACAGGCTGTTTAATGCCTAATAATTATCAGCAGAAGAGAGGCTAAATCATCGATTTGACCACAATTTTGATATAAGTACATAATAATTCTAATAAAGTCATAATGCGTATGTAATTCTGCAAAGTTTTTTTTTTTTATTGGAGATGGTGAGCGGGAAGCTGATGCATGATTATTCAGTGCTGTGGAATCCAGTCTGGCAAAGTCCTTCTGGTTCTGATGGGAACTGAAACGGTCAGAATAGGCTTTCTGTCTGTGTGGATACAAACACACGAAAACACACACACACACACACACTGCTCCACTTTCTGAAACGCCACTAAGTGAGGAAGAAAGTCAGCGGAGTGAGGAGAGATTTACGGAGGAAGTGAGACATAATCTATGAATTATATATACACACTGAGACTATGATTTCATTCAGGGGAGAGCCCACACACACAACCCCCCAGCCCCACTGCTTTTAGCCATTAACCCTCCATTCTCCTCAGTGATGAAGACAAACTTTGACACCTTTATGAAGTTCTTTCATTAAAACATTTTCACCTCTTCTTCTTCTTCTTTTGTTTTGTGGCTGCAGGTGGAGGAGGAAAGAGGAAAGGACGGAGCAAAAAATGGAAGGAGATCCTTCGTTTTCCCCACATAAGCCAGTGTACTGAACTGGGAAACAGCATCGGTGTGTGTGTTTGTGCACTCTCCTCATGTATTTGTCTATTCATGGTACCTTCGAGCTTTGTGTTTTAAATTTGAGTGTTTGTTTTTTTTTGTTTTTTTCTCTGCAGAGAAGGACTATGTCAACATCTGTGAGAAACAGCCTATCGGACGGCTCCTTTTCCGTATTTACTGTGAGACCAAACCTAAACTGCAACGATGCATCCAGCTACTGGACGCAATGGTACACACCCACACACACATGCACCTCACACACGCAGCCAGACAGACAGGTTCTCTTTGCATGGCTTCGTCTGAACATCACATTAACTTACTGACTTATTTGCATACATCGACTGAATTTACCGTCACTGCTACTCTTCTATTACTAATCTGTAAAGGTCCAGTGAGGAGGTCACTATTTTCTGTCTGATTACAACAAGCAACATCACAGAGTCCCAAAGCAGAGCGCATGTGTTCCTGATTGAATTGACATTTTCAGTCTCTAATTGGGCCGTGTGTCTATTACACACCCCACCAGTCTGACCCGTTATTGAAAACCGATCCTGCAGTCGGTGTAGACGAGACTCATGTCTTCCATTCGAGGACTTGCTTTCTCTTCTCATAAAGTGAGTGTGCAAAGAGATTTTAGTTCCCCCAACAGCAGTAAATACACACACATACACACACCGTGAGCCAACTTTCCCCAAAGGTTTTTTTTTTTTTTTTTTTTATAAATCTTCACTTTCTCCTGGTCTAGTTCTATTTTTTAAGCATTATTTATTAATTCATTCACCGTAAGCACATTTGAATCCTTTTTAGAATGAGACTCTTGGTTCAAAACAAATGTGTCAACAATGGAAAAAGCCAACTTAAGTGTTAATGCAGAGTTTTAGTTAGCATTACCTCATGCTACAGCTCACAAAATGCATCGCATTATTACAGCAGCAAAGCAGGCCGTGGAAGAAATAATGCAGCAAAGAGCAATGGCATTAAAGTGACAATTAATGCAAGCATGTAATTTGAAAATGTGTAACAAATTAATGGTCCAAGTAGTGTCCTAAATAAAGAAAACATTTGGATTTTAATGAAAAAAAGTGTAAAATAATAATGAATAAAGGCTAACCGTAGGTCGCAACACACACCGGCCACACTTTGCGTCGAGTACTCACTTTGATTACATAGTTGCCTACAAATACAGCAGTACTGGGTCACTGCAGGCAGAGGAGACAATTAAACTGAGTAGCGATTATTCAACCGGCCAGATCCCCACGTCCACCCCGCTTGTTGCCTCGGCCCTCCACCCCTTCGCTCTTCCCTTCTCTGCGTCTAGACGAAATACCTCCCACATGACACATTTAAGTCTTTATCTATCTATGCCCAGAATATCTTTGTGGCCATGTGACGGGACAGAAAGGACAGCATTGTTTCCCACACCACCCCTTCCAATCCCAACACCCCGCCACCCCCCCACCCCCACCCCTTCCTGGCCTCCTTTTAAACCACCCAGCCCTAAAAGTGACCAACACCCTCAGCAAGGGGGAAACCGCCAATTCCGCAGCCCGTGTGACGTGCGCTGCGGCCGTGCTCATTGTTGGGAATTCTACACTCCGTTTTTTAAGGTGATAAATACATGCGAGTTCTTGCAGTTCCAATGCTTGCTAGACTGTTATTTTATGTATTGAGTCTTCATATATTTCAGAAAATGAGGAAAACAGTAGTCAGTGGAAAATATGTGGAATTGTTGAAGCAGCAGAGCACAAATACCGGTACATTGTTACTGAAATTAAACTAATGACACTTAGGATTCAGTTTTGGGAAGTTCCTTTTTATCCTGTATTGATCAGTTATGTTTCTCGGATGTAGACGGTACAGCCACATTATGGCACTCCGGGGAGCTGATGGGGGTCAAGGGTCATGCTCAGGCAGCCACAGTGGTTACACGTTAGATTTGAATCTGCGACCTCTGTATGTCAAGTCTACTCCTCTAACCTTCTAACTTTATAATATTTTAACTTTAGTGTGTGTTGCTTAAGCATGTTTTTGTCATACTTCCTCTATTTTAAAATGGGGAAGCAGTTTGAAAATCATTCTTTTTTTTTTTTTTTTTCAAGATTGTGAAATAAAACCCAACCGAAGCGGCTCTTCGTTTTAAATTTGCGGTGCAGTTTCACACAGGAAAGATAATCCACTCAAGAGAAGTTATTGAAGGTGGACTGGAAATACGAATGAAATAGCAGAAATAAATCTTTGATTACGGATAATATTGAGGAGTTGGCTGCTATTTTTTTGCCTCAACAGAAATGCTTTGAATTCTCATAACTAAAGCATAGATTTACTTAAGTATTATATTTTTGTATTGCAATTTAATGTTGATACTTTTTCATCCAGCCTTCCATCTTCCAAACAACTTTATTTTTATCTTTGGGGCTGACCATTAACAAATTCAGAAAACTCTCAATACAGTTTGTTAGCAGTCAGAGGGCAAACACTTAAATTAATAGATTGTATTTATTCATTTATTTGACCATCCTGGGGATGCTGTTTTTTTTTTGTGTGTACATGCATCTTATTAAGCTAAAGTAACAGAAGTGTCTAATCCATGGGAAAACATGAAGCCAACAGTTACGGAAGAAGAAGGAGTGTGTTGTGCGCAGCAGAGGAAGGAATTCGCTCAGGGGGTTCCAGCGATTCCTCTTACATCATGAGAAGGTGTGTGTGTCTCTGTGTGTGTGTGTGTGTGTGTGTGTGTGTGTTTCTGCCTCCAAAAGGCTAAAGGGGCGTGTTCTTTCCCCCTTGGCTGACCCCCCGCCGGCAAAGGGTGGGAGTCAGACAGCTCGTTCACTGTGTGTGTGTGTGTGTGTGTGTGTGTGTGTGTGTGTGTGTGTGTGTGTGTGTGTGTGTGTGTGTGTGTGTGTGTGTGTGTGTGTGTGTGTGTGTGTAATTTCTCTGGAACCTCTGATAACAAAGCCCGAGTTAATCAACACTTGGCACCCATTGCGACTCTCTCTCTTCTTCCGATCGCCCTCGCTGTCTTTCACTCACACTCCTTCATCTTTTACTTTGTGTGTGTATTCAGCGCCGGCCTTCTTTTTGGCTTCGATCTGGTCTCGGAGTGACGCCGTGGCTTTTTTGCACCCAGTTTCAACTTAAGCTCCAGGGGGTTATGTGTGTATGTGCTCGGCATATATGTGAGTGTGTGTGTGTGCATGTGTGTTTTGTAGTGGAAAGCTGGTGACGCTGGTGTGACACGCTGTGACACTCCAGGACCTCAAGGAATCCCACCGTGTTTACTGTGGGGTTGCCAGGCAACGCATGACCATGTTGGAAAAAGCTCAGTGATAGAGCGGCGCCAGCGTGCGGCTCGGTCGCCATGTTGCTTCTTTGCTCTACAGGAGTTTCAGGATAAAGCTCTGGCCGCAAAACGCGTCATTTTCACGTTGTCGCCTCCTGGAGATGTCCGGCACCTCCAGTGTGCGATGGTCAAACTCTTTTTCTCCACCACACATGTTCATACCTGGAGGCAAAGGCAGCATGTGACCTTGTGAGAATGACACAAAGAGTCGCACGGACACTTCAGCGCTAAAACAGCAGCGTTTCTGTCGTTTGACTGAAACAGAAAATCAAGTAATTTTTATTAAGTTTGACAAAGATGTGAAGTTTTCCTTTTACCACAGTTAGACAGTATTAGATTTGAATATTCATCAACGAATTGAAGATTATTTGTTTAAAATGTAGTATATACATCTCAAGACGCTCAGAGTGCATGTTCACAGACATTCCATTTCCACAGGAAACTGATGCCAGTTGTTCCAAGAGATGCAAAACATCTGGTTCCTGCACCGCTTGGACATCTGCCTTTCCACCCTGAGTCCAAGTGTTTTTATTTCAGTGAACAAGATGAAAAGTGAATGAACCGAAAAAAGATATTTCGCCTTCTAAACAGTATTTTTTGTTTCAGTACATTTGCACACATTATTTAACAGGATTCCTACAGGGAGGATGTAGATCTGATGTTTTTTTTTGTCTCCTCCTTCACCCCCACTCAGCCTCCTCTCTGCTGAGGCAGACCCTCTGTCTGGGCCACATTACTACTTCCTGGACTCTGTTTAAAAAGCCTTTCTGGTGTTTTAGTTGTGGCATTTTCACCCACACCTTCATTAGAGTTGTATGTTTAGTGGGGAAATTAATGTACCACAAATTAAAGTGTAAAACACTTCATACAGATGCGTCTCTATCCTAAGTTATCCACAGTTGTGATAAAGAAATTCCTCCCCATCTCATAATTATTCATAAAGCCAACAACATTTAAAGAACCTCAAGTTTAGCCTCCTTTTTAGATGTGTATGTTTGTATATTTCATTAATAAGAATATACAGACATTCCATTGAAATGACCCAGTTTCAGTCATTTATTTAAACTTTCAAAAACAGCATCTGTACCTTTAAAGCCATGGTGATCACTCTTCAAAAATGAAGCATAACATCACACCCCATAAAGCAATAATCCACCCAGATTCATGGGGCTTGGGAGCGACGCGTTCTAGTCGAGGGCCTCAGAAAGTAAATATTTCACAGGGCTGTTCATAGCAAATATACAGGATTTTGACACGATGAGACTGAAAACTTGAGTTGTGTTTGATGCCTCCAGTGGTTTCACAAATTCCGTCCATGATCGAGGCATGATCAGTGACGGTATGATGACAGATGTGACATTGCAGCCTTTATGAATGTTTTATTGTTCTGGTAAAGAAAGTTCAACCTGCCTGCTATAAAGATTCTCCTCAAATTTGGCTTTTTTTTCCCCCCCAAAGGCAATGACAGTTGGCAGTCATGCAATGACAGATATTTTCAGCAGAATTTATTCCCCGAGCGGCAGACTGCGAGCTTTTTACACAGATGGAGAGACATCAATTTCATCATCAGCCCAAGTCTGCAGAATCTGCACAGACCCTCCTGCTGTCGTCTGGATGCTCAAATGTGTCTGACAGAGTTGAGGCGTTGCGAGAGTTGTGGCTGGCGTGCGTCACGAAAAGGAAATGATGGCTATAATTTATGCCGAAAGGAGCTGGATAGACTTTGCACTTACTATACAATAAAATGTGTAACAGTAGAGTAAAATTCTGTCGAGAAAAGAAGCAAATCTTTTGGTTTTGCTTGTAAGCCGCTAATAAAGGGTTTTTACAACAGTTTGCTAAATGATCCCTGGTAAGTGTTAATAAATCTTTTCCATACAAGGAAGAGAAGTTTGGTACACACACAGAAACATTTTACCGCCACAGGACCCAGACGTCAATCATTAATGTTTCACATTTGAACCGGTTACGTTGTAAATCACTTCTCAACCAGTATCTTTATTATTTTGAATCATGCTACAAAAGAGGGGTGGGATACCGTAAATCTTTACACGTGGCGGTTTCTTTTGATGTGATAATACCGCTCTTGAAGCTCTGTGGATGAAAGGATATGATGTTGTTAATGACACCGCATTGTTTCTTTTACAGGAAGACTATGAGGTGACGCCTGATGAAAAAAGAAAAAGCAGAGGCGACCAGATCCTCAAGAACTTTCTTTCGAAACAAGTGCGTTTCTTTACTTCTCTTCCTTCTGTGCTTTCTTCACTGCACAGTTGAAGTAAAAACTACTAACCTTTTCATGCTTAAATCAGACGTTGATGTTGAGTTACTGCCTAATTAAAGCTTGCAAAGCTACTTTTAAGGGTGCAGTAAGTCACATGTACAACAATAACAAAGTAATGGTTCTTCGTGTAATAAAAAGTGATGTATTATTTTTGTGTGTGTGTGTGTGTGTCTGTTTATATGTGTTGATGTAGTCGCCTCAGCGTGTGGACATAGCTGAGGTTTTTGCAGACCAGTGCAGAGAGAATCTGGAGCTCAGTCCATGTAAGGAAATCTTCAGCAACTGCCGCAAGTGAGTCTCTTCTTCCTTCATTCATTCATTCATTCATTCATTCACTTGCTCACCCACGAGCTCGTTCACTCGCTCACTCAGTTGCCCACTGACTCCCTCCCCCGCTCATCCCATCACTCGCTCGCTGACTCACCTGCTGCGTTTTCGTCGTACTTCTCGGCTGTGAGTGTGACGACTTGTTTGTCGGAGCAGGGCTGTCCACGACTACCTGAGCGGAGCTCCGTTCGCAGACTACCAGAACAGCATGTACTTCGACCGCTTTCTGCAGTGGAAGATGCTGGAGTGGTGAGTTGGGTTTTTTTTTGTGTGTTTGCACCATTTTGCACAGTTATAAGTGTTTTATGAGCTCGACTTACAACAAAAACCAATGAAGGACAGACGGACAAACACAATCATTCACACTTACGGGCAGTTTGAGCACACTTATTAGCTTCAAATTCAAGGCTTTTGGACTAAGGGATGAAATGGAAAAATACCCATGCACACACACTGGGAGAACACACACACTCCACAGAGAAAGGCCCAGCTCACACCGCTACTCCTCCTGTAGCCCTTAGACTGGATCATATTCTGTTTTATGTTATACAGTCGCCAGCTACAGCATTAGGTATACCTTGTGAGTATTGATTGAAACCTTCTCTTTGCCTTCATAGCTGCTTTCATTCTTCGGGCAGTGATTGAACAAAGTGCTGGAAAGATTTTATTAAAATTTTAGATTACAACATAACACTCCTGCTGTAGATTCCTAGGTTACACATCCATAGCATACATTATTGCAAGTGATTTTTTTTTTTTTTGTATCAAACTTAAGAAACCAGTTTAGATGATTCAGGCTTTCAAAAGGTGCAAAGGCATTAAGATCGCATAAATTAATTGGCACGTCTGAAGTTTAAGGAGGAGAATAGTTTGCTGTCTACATGAGTAGACTAACATCTTAAAGTAGTGGGACGACTCCAGACAGGAAAATATTTTATGCAAAGTGCCTATCAAAAGCAGTTAGACATAAAGAGCGAGCTTTCAGATCGGCCTTAATTGGGCCCGTGTCTGGAAAGTGGAATTATGTCCAGGAGGCCCTTCCCTCTGGACAGGAAACAGAATCAAAATGGCATCGAGTGGTGTAGATAATATCTCTGTCTTAATCAATAAATATGTATTAATGGATTTTGTGTCTGTGTTCTGTCAGGCAACCAATCACTAAAGACACATTTAGGCAGTACCGAGTCCTGGGAAAAGGAGGATTCGGGGAGGTAAGTGATGTGACGATAAGCGCAGATGATGATGATGACGACCCTTGCCATGTAAACGTAGTCATCGTGACAAAACGTCAATCTTCTCCTCAGGTGTGCGCCTGTCAGGTCAGAGCCACAGGGAAGATGTACGCCTGCAAGAAGCTGGAGAAGAAGAGAATCAAGAAGAGGAAAGGAGAGTCCATGGCTCTCAACGAGAAGCAGATTTTAGAGAAAGTCAACAGTAGATTTGTTGTAAGTGGATGTCCAAGTGTGTTTTGTGCACACATCTGCAGTTCTCCCAAGTTTTAACGCCGTTTCCCTGTAGGTGAGTTTAGCGTATGCATACGAGACCAAAGACGCTCTGTGTCTGGTGCTGACCATCATGAACGGCGGCGACTTGAAGTTCCACATCTATAACATGGGCACTCCGGGGTTCGACAAAGACAGGGTCCAGTTCTACGCAGCACAAATTGGATGTGGACTTGAGCATTTA
This sequence comes from Salarias fasciatus, assembly GCF_902148845.1. Lineage (NCBI taxonomy): Eukaryota > Metazoa > Chordata > Actinopteri > Blenniiformes > Blenniidae > Salarias > Salarias fasciatus. The sequence continues at coordinate 7,642,385 of NC_043756.1, read as the reverse complement.
CACAGGGAATCTATAGTCTACAGGTAACATTGTTGATGTCAACGTGTGTTTGAAGTGTCGCGCTGTGTGACATTGCCTTGAGCTCACATGTTGTGTTATTTGCAGGGATTTGAAACCAGAGAATATCCTATTAGATGACAATGGTGAGTTTTCAACAGATCAGTTTTCAGATATTTCTTGCAAAGCAAAGCATTTAGTTTGTTACCATACACCAGTGGTGCATAATCATCTTCATAGATCTTTGAAGGGAACATAATCATGTCTTAGGCTAAACCTCTCTGCCGTTGTGCTGCAGGACACATCCGTATTTCTGACCTGGGGCTGGCCATCAAAGTGCCTGACGGAGAGCTGATCAGAGGCCGGGTTGGAACAGTCGGCTACATGGGTAAGACACACTGCAGTCAGCATCTCAGACGGCAGATTTTCAGCTGAAATTCTAACCACTTGTTTCCTTCATCTCCAGCTCCGGAGGTGATAAACAATGAGAAATACGGCATGAGCCCAGATTGGTGGGGGCTGGGCTGCCTGGTGTACGAGATGACCGCGGGCCGATCGCCCTTCCGCGCCCGCAAAGAGCGAGTGAAACGGGAGGAAGTGGAGAGGAGGGTGCAGGAGGAAGAGGAGGAGTACAACGACAAGTTTACAGAGGACGCCAAGGCCATCTGTAGAATGGTAATCTTCCATAGAAACTTTTTTTTTTTTTTTTTTTTGCGTGGAGGGAGGGAGCGAGCGAGGGAGGGAGGGAGGGAGGCAAATGAATGATGAATAATTGAATGATTCATCTCTGCTTCTTCTCGCCCAGCTGCTCACCAAAGACCCGAAGCAAAGGCTGGGGTGCAAGGCGGATGGAGCAGCAGGCATCAAGGCCCACTCGTTTTTCAAAAACATCAACTTCAAGAGGATGGAGGCTGGAATAGTGGACCCTCCCTTTGTGCCTGATGTGAGTGGAACACGCTGCATGTTTAAATCAGTCTCACTGCTGGCAGCTTGTGAAGAAATGCTGCTAATCTTGCCGTTATCAGTGTGAGTTAATTTAATCATTGCTCCAATAAAAATAATCGAAAGCAGCTACCACAGGGGAAAAATTCCCTTTAAGAACAGTGGTAATCTGTAAAAAAGCTAAATTATCTAGTAAGATAAACTTGTCTCTGGTTTTGCCCTCTCCCAGCCTCGGGCGGTGTACTGTAAGGATGTTCTGGACATTGAGCAGTTCTCCACAGTCAAGGGGGTAAATTTGGACCAAACGGACAACGATTTCTACTCCAAATTCGCTACAGGCAGCGTTTCCATCCCATGGCAGAATGAGGCAAGTGTGTGCACTTTTTACGACGTTTTCACACCGAGCAGAGCGTAACGGCTGGAAGTCAAGTTCACCATCATTTGTAACTCCCTTCAACCCCTCATCTTACATATCCCAATTGTTTTTTTTCTTTTTCCTTTCCGCCCCAGATGATAGAAACTGAGTGTTTCAGAGATTTGAATGTGTTTGGGCCTCAAGGGACGAGACCCCCGGACCTGGACTGGAATCAGCCGCCCGAGCCCCCTAGACGCAGCCTGCTGGACAGGATCTTCAGGAGACACGTGAGCGACGGCGCCGACACGCTCGCAGAGCCATACTCGCGCTCGTTCAAATCGCCTCACACGAATCTCTCTGCTCTCTTCGTCTCCCCGCAGCACCCAGAGGTGTCTATTTCCAACAGCCGTGTGCAGTCTTCCAGCGTAAACTCTGTGGACTCTATGTCCAACTCTGCCCCCTAGTGGCACCGGGACTGTGCGGGAGCCACATACACACAAAGGGAAGGAGTGCTGAGGGGCTTCCCCGCTGCTGATTGGTCCACAGCTGGGGCCTGAGCAGCAGCCGGAGACAGTCTGTCTAAAAGCCTAAATGGTCAGCCCGTGGGGAGGGAGGGGGGACGGCCAGACCCTGACACCCTGGGCATTTGTAGTTGGATGGTCAGTGTTGCAGAGATGTTTGGAAATATTGAGACAAACTTTACTTACCCTCAGGATTGTTGGACTATAGAGCAGAGCCACTGATGTTGATGAATACCGAAAAAGGATAGTAACCAAGCTAATATTCAGGGGATCCACTGTATAATAAAGACCACCACAGGGAATAGAAGCTGGGGTCTTGGTGAATTTACTTTTTTTGTTTGTTTGTTTTTCCAGAAAAAAAATAATTTTCTTTTTCATTTTCAGTCTTTCTGGCCTGTATCTTGTACCAGTAACTCTCCATCTGTCTGCCCCCTCTCTCCAAGTGGTACCATCTGCACAAATCATCTTAACTTATTCTTTGTCCATATATTTCACCTCCCATACCTCAGATCACTCCTAAACATTCAGAAGACATCACCTCAACAACCTCAACACATAATGTACATTGCCTTGCGTACACTCAGGCCAAAGATTACAGTTTAGTTTTGTGATACTGTTGTCATGTTGAGTTATTGGAGGATTTTTTTTTTTTTTTTTTTTTTAGGTTTTTAGCTGTCATTTAGAACCACAGGAGGGTCAGAATGTGTGATCCGTTTTCTACATTTTCTCTAAATATGAGCCTGCAAACATATCATACCGCTTAAAGCCCACATACATACAGTACATACAGAATCAGATAGACGCACAGACTCGGAGTTGTGAGAATTGTGTCGTGTTTTCATTGCATGGACAAGTGTAAGTATGGACAGCTGTATCCCTTTTGCTTCTGCATACCTCATTCCACTGATGTTACCATCGTATACACACAAACACACACGTCTCCCTCAGTTTACAGTCTCACTTTATATTTGAACATTATGTGGAATTTTGAAATCTAATTATAAGCTGTACAGAAATCCTTTTTTTTTTTTTTTTTTTTTTTTTTTGGTTCAGTTTTCTGCAAAGTCCCACAGAGTGGAGAGGAACACATGCACTCAGCCTGACTTACAAGTTGCACAATTTAAAATAATGTCATGCTGTTTTGTTACCAAATGAAAATGGTTTACCTCTGATCATTAAGGCACATTATTGTACTGATATTGTCACATGCCGCTTGTTTTCTACATCCAAAACTAAAGTGTTCTTGTTCTCCCTTTGCCTTTTTCCCTCTGAGATATTGCTGCCTCACCGTTGTTGTCTAATGTACAGATTGATTTCTGTAGTTTGCCCCGTTACACTTACCCTTAACATGCTCTTCAAAATGCCTCACAAATCTAAAGGGTCTTCCTCTTGTTTTGTGTCCAAGCATAATCAAAGACACGGGGTGTCGACAGCTATGAAAGGTGTGATTTCCTTTAACCAGTCCAGTGCATCCATGGGAGAGCAGAGCATGAGGGGACGGACCCAGAGGACCCTGCAAGCACCACACAAAGAAGTGGCCTTCTCACAGCAGCACAGCCAATCACAAGAGGAGAGCCCCGTCTCTTCTGATTGTTCTAAGAATGTGGTATTATCCCTATACGAGATAATGAAAGCTGGTCCATGCAGTAATTCTGATCATTCCTACTGATCTCACACGAGCCTGTTTTTTCTTAATCTACATACTTGACATTAAAAAAAAAAAAAAAAAATTGAATCAGACTAAAGTGCCTCCTTGTTAGCATGATCTCCCAGACAATGCCCACACAGACATCAGCACTTTGTTTACTCTCTGACTGTCATACTCTGTTTGCTTTGCCTAGGAACGCATCAATACCAATACACAGACTTAGTATGTTGGAAATGAAGGGAAGGAGGACCGGAGGGAGCCGATGAGGGAATTTTCCTTCTTAATGTGATGTACAGCGAAGTGCTGAGTGCATGTGAAAGCCAAACCCACTGTGTCTTTCAAGTCCCAATAAACTGTACTATAGTTTGAGTACTCTACTGTTCGTTTGCCTCATTATTCCCCTGTCCGTTATCCACGTGACCAAAGACGTGTTCCTTTGCCACACTACAGACAATATTGAATATTTTTATGAATATAATTTTATGGATTGCTGTTTTATTATAGTTTTTAACTTGGATCAAACAGCCAACATCAAATGTAGCATAATTCTTATAAACTTTATTTGGAAAAAAGAAAGTAATGATCCCATGCTCTGAAGGATGTAATCCTCAATTATTGAACAGTTCAGGGAATCTGGAATTAAGCAATAAGGCCCAAAGTCACTACAGTGGAGCATGGCTGTACCATAGGGCCAACTTAGAGTAAATATCCTGAAAATACTGAAAAGTGTTGGAGAAGTTTCCCATAAATATTCTGTGCTCCTGTCTCTCTTCATGAAAGTGTGTCATAAGACAATTCTAGACCCTTTTGATATTAATATGCTCGTAACTATTAGTAGATCAGTTAACCACTTATGTTTACTAAAATTACAGGATTGTTACTGTTGCTGTCTTTCTCTGCACTCAAAAAAAATGATTCATTGGATGAACACAATTAAAATGTGTCCAGGATTTCCATCCAAAAAATATAAGTAGCCCCAACTCAAATCAAATACATCTACACAGGACGATATATTTGAGATTGTCCAACTTGTTTTGTTCCTTTAGATGCAACCAAAACTGACTTATTCTGTGTAAACCAATATAATTGAGTTCATTCAACTCATTTTTTGTCAGATATGTCAAATACAATGGCTGCCCGCTACTTCGATTAGTTTTATTTAACTTCTTATGATTATTTTGAAATCCAGTGCTGGCATCACTCATGTGGGCTGGTGCTACACAGGATGCCTCAGACCTTTTCTACTCCCAGAGGCAATTGGGAACTTTATTATAAATACATAAAACAAGAGCAGTAGCAGTACCTGATTAAATGCACAACACTTATCATTTCAGGGTTGACTTGAAAAGTAACTCAACTATTTAGTTTAACTGAAGAACAAAAACACAACAAAACACAACTACCAATAACAGTATTAACATCAGAACATCGAAATAAACCACAAAAACAATGTTTAAATCTTGAATATTTTATCCCAAACTCCCATGATGCATTGCAGCACCACCACCACTACAAAACCACTGTTCAAACACATTTATTTTGAGTTGAAGAGTGGTACAGCGGGCCCAATGAATTACAATTAGGTCACATTTATGAAACATATTTAGGTTTTGTTGGACATAATATGCTTTAATTAGGAAAACGAAATTTTAATGTGTCAACTCTAAGAGGGGCTTGAGTCAGTTTGTGTTTTCTCTTACCATTCACCAAGAAGTTTTCATTCGACAAAACCTTGTGTTCATTGGAGAATGAGTTCCTCTTCGATACTGAATTAACTCAGTGCGCCTGGCAGCGACATGAAAGATGTTCATCTGTTAGTTACAAAGAGGGTAAACAGAGGATCTGAACCAGATCAGGTTCAAACTAAAGAAAACAATCCGCATTCGTTCCAGACTGTCCAGAAAAATCCCAATAGAAACAAAACCAAAGGCCAAACTAAACACAGCCAAATCCAAACAGATGGTGCAGCAGGGGATGGGAACAGGGACTGTGATGCTACACTGAGACTGGACGACTGATCAGAGACAGAGACCTGGACATTAACCTGATAGAGCCACAAAAATTGATAGACAGACTGACATTTGCACGCACACAAAGGAGGGGAGAGGGATTGACAATATACAGGCGGAAAGCCTTGACGGGCAAAGCAACAAGGCAATCACACATTAACATCCACATAGAAATTAATCACACAACAACCATGAAACCTAAATCCACAAGATGATTGTGACATTCATGAGTAGCAGACCAAACACATGATTGTCAGTATTCAAATGACGTAACAAAAAATTCAGCCTTCAGCTTAGCCACTCATTTGACTGATCCACTGTTATTGAGACAGGAAATTAAAAGAATGTGAGAGTTGCTTTGAAAATATCCACTTATTTTTGTTTTCAGTATAACAGCACAACTTTTCAAAGAGGCAACGAGTAACAGTAATTAAGAACTTTACTCTCTTGCACCGTGTTGCACATAAAATTCAGGAGACAGCAATGTAAGGCCAGTCCCCCTGGTCTTTAATACACACCATCAGTCTGGACTGATTACACTGTCTGGAAATCAAAAGCTACTTCACTTATAGAAAGGCACTCACATTCCTGAGTCAGGTTTTATGGGATAAACTCTGTAACCTTCAGGTTGTAAGAACTTTTGCCAGCACGGGATCCACTTTAGAGAAATGCAGTTTGCCTCTGGACTGCTGCTCATTAAAATATAATGCTCCTTTTGCCAAATAGGGGGCCATTAGAAACAGGCATATGAAGCACTCTGACTCATGATTCTTTATCTAAAAAAAAAATAAATAAAAAAAATACAAGCAAGAGAGAGAGAGAGAGAGAGAGAGAGAGAAAGGTCCAGATCTTTCCGATGTGGACCTGCAATAGGTCAAATAGTACGAGGCCTGTGTGTTCTCATGTTAAATGACTGAGTTCACCTTGTAGAAGGCCGGTGGGTGTGATGAATGGGTCCAGTCATCTCACCAGAGGGACACGAGGTCTCAGGTTAAGGCGACTTCAGTCTTTCTTTGGGATTTATGAACCTGTTAATTTTCTCTGAGCTCATTCGCATTTAATAATCAGATGGCCTCCTGATCTCCTGACAGGTCTGCCTCACTGCGATCATACGAACTGTGGACCCTGTGTGTGTCTGTGTGTGTGTGCGTGTGTGTGTTAGAAATGCAGAGCCCACTGAAGCAATATTAATTCTAGATAACTCAGACTTCTCTTGGATGAAGTAAGCAAGGTTCCCAAAACATGTGAGCAACTTAACAAAACATGTTATTAGCAGATGGTGGCGTGCCATTTGACGATCAGCCAAACTTCCTGGAACAGAGCGTGATTCAAACTCACTGACGGAGAGGCAGAATGCAGAAGATGGAGTTCGGCTGTCTGCATGTTGGTTTGTGATGTTTGACAAGTTTTAACGATGGAAAAACTGTTTCCTGTTTAACCTCATATAGGGTCATATATCTTAGGCTACTTACCAAAAAATATATAGAAAATTATTGATGCAATGATGCAGCTTGTATTCAATTTTTTTTTTATTGTGAAAACAACCACAATACAAGCACAAGCTGCACACTGCCGTGCATGTGCTGTAATTTGAAATTGCAATTTTGGCTTTTCCCTTCAAAGTGTGCTTTTTGTATGTTGAAGATAATCTACCAATTTTTCACACTGAATGGTTTTGTTTGACTTTTATTCTGATCTCACCTTGTTAAATCGTCACACATATTAAAGATGTAGCATTATGCTAATTGAAATTGTGTGTGAAAGAGTCATTATTCTTTCTATTTACAGTATTAGTTCACAGATTATGCAGCATACTTCTCTGGAATGGCCCTTCTGTTTCTGTATATCAGCTTTACTCGTTCTGAGATTGTTGAAACCAAGCAGAAAATCTCATTCAAAAGCAGTTTTCATGTTACTAAAGTGTATTGAAAAATGTTTCTTGAGCTCTCTGAGAGTTCGGTTCCATCAGATCTCAAAGCAGAACAGTAGGTTAATGACTTGTTTCTACTTCGATTAAATGCTACAAGAAATGTGTTGAACTAATTCTGAGAAAGAAATCAGAAATGGGAACAAACAGGCCAAAGTCGATGGAAAATTGTTGCCGTTAAAATCTCATCGTGGAGTGGATGAGTCACTCAGGGTCTCTCCCATTGACCTGGAGAGAGACTGCTTCTCCCCATGATGCTCACTGGTATGGGAATGTTTGTTTGTGTGTGTGTGTGTGTGTGTGTGTGTGTGTGTGTGTGTGTGTGTGCTCCTCAGCGCTGGACGTTATCTTCCACAGTGTTTGTGAGTCATGCTGAAACATGCTCATCATGTCCGCCAGGCGACCTTGGCGACATGGCCATTGGAAGAGTGAGGTGATGTGTGTGTTTATCTGTGCGATGATAGCACAGTGGCCTTGTGGGAAGTGCTCTTATATATACGGACGGCGCTGAACGTCTGCAGAATAATCTCCGCAGCTCTCTCACTCGGCCACTTCTTCGCTCTCCAGAATATCTGCACCACAAGCAGAATCTCAATCTCCGAGACTGAGTTGAACTTTACCGTTAAGCTCCTTAAACTTCTAGAAGATAAAAAAAATGCTGCCTGCAACTTTTAAATTGTGTGCTGGCATCTCCTATCGGCATATGAGGAACATGACAGGTGAGTGAGGAAGACCCCAGTTTTCAGCAGTATTTCATTATTAACCTATGTTTTTGTCTCAGATATACTTTCGTTTAAAATGCTCTATTTTCATTTCCAGGTCTGCAAATGTCCAGGATCAGAGCATCTAAATGACATAAAATAGAAGAATTTGTTTTGTTTTGTTGTGTTTCTTCAGTGTTCTCCTATTGTTCCAAATGCTGCGTGAGAAACGTGATGAATGAGTCCCGTCTGTCCGTGTTTTGCAGGTTTGAGGAGGAATGCCATGGTTGCCATTCATCACGAGCTGAGCAGACTATCTGGTCCGGGGCCCAGCAACTGGATCAGCCAAGTCCGCCGACGCAGCTCCCTTCTCAGTGAGTTGTTGTCATTACTGAATCGGTTTAATTCCACACAGATGCTCAGGATGTAAGCGACGGACGTAATAAACCGCGTGATGAAATGCAGCAACAACGACTGTGGGATGTTCACACGATCTGGTTACTTGCTCTTCTCTTTTCAGGCTCTCGGATCGAAGAGGAGGTGCACAGCGAGGAGGAGATGTCCTATGTGAAGCAGGGCGAGAGCGCGCTGCAGAAAGCCATCGGCATCCTCAGCGAGCAGGAAGGCTGGACCCTCGAAACTGTAGCTGTGAGTACAGACCGGAAGACGGAGCAGAGTGATTGTTCTCAGAGGTATTGAGTCATGAGTGCAGGTGCTGGAGCAGGGATGATTGCAGAAGGGCGTCTCATGATTCAAGGCTCCTGCGGGAGTGCTGGATAGCTGTTTGTAGCCTCAGATGTTGTCCTTTTTGATTAGTTCCTGTTCCAACCAATTTGCAGCCCAATGGAGACAAAGTCCTGAGTAAGGTGCTGCCGGATGTTGGGAAAGTCTTCAAGCTGGAAGTGGTGTTGGAGCAGCCGCCTGACAATCTGTATCAAGAGCTCGTGGGAAATATGGAGCAAATGGGGGAGTGGAATCCAAATGTGAAAGAAGTTAAAGTAAATCTTCCAAAATATTCCTTAAAATCCCTAATCTGCACAGACAAATTAAAAGATTTCTTCATCATTAAAGATGTTTCTCTATGATGCACCAGATTCTTCAAAAGATAGGCAAAGACACGATGGTCACCCACGAAGTATCTGCGGAAACGCCAGGGAATCTGGTGGGACCGAGGGACTTTGTCAGCGTCCGCTGTGCCAAACGCCGAGGCTCCACCTGCTTCCTGGCTGGGATGTCGACTCAGCACCCGAAAATGCCCGAGCAGAAGGGCGTTGTCAGGTAAATCAGTCTGTGACATGTGCAAGCATGTGTTTATGGAGACATTTAGAGCTGCACATGTTCGAAACTGTTCCAAAGCAAATTACCAGGTCCTCAATAGTTTCTTTGTTCATACACCAAAAGTAAACTCATGAAACTTTTGTGATGAAACTTTTGTCTTTTGCTATTTCAAATATCACTATTAGGCAAACCATTTGTGTGCAGTGCATAAATGGCTATTTGTAGTCTCATGATGTTTAATTCTCTCTTTTTTCAGAGCGGAGAATGGGCCCACCTGTATAGTAATGAAGCATTGTGCTGATGATCCAAATAAGACCAAATTTACCTGGTTACTAAGTATAGATCTAAAGGTAAATTTGTGTATATAATTTATATCTATAAGTGATATTTAACTGTCGTGACTGTATTGATTGTAAAACTATTTCAAATTGATGTTTTTGTGAAATGTATTTGAGAACTACACCTAAAAATGGAATTAAGAAAACTGTGTTTGTTGTCTCATCAGGGCTGGATCCCCAAGACGATCATAAACAAAGTGCTCTCTCAGACGCAGGTGGACTTTGCCAACCACCTCAGGCAGAGGATGTCTGATAATGTTTCTATGGGGATGCCTCATGCCTGCTGACACAAGATGTCTCCTGAGCCTTGGCCCAGTGCACTCAAGAGCGGCAGAAGAACAACGGCTGCTCATTAAACAAATCAAGTAAATCTGCTTCCAACTGCTAAAAAACATACTGTTATTCTGAGTGTATTCAGAAATTCAGATCAGGTTTCAGGTCTCAGTCGTAGCTCCCAAAAATAGAAATTCTACCATGAGGTGTAACATCTCTGCAAAAGTCTTGTAAATTATATTTTTTTCCAAACGTGGCCAGAATTAGATATTTTGTGCGCTCATTAGGTTCTGAGACCTACATTATTGGACAATAAATAAACTTTTCTCATCAAGTTTTGAAATGACTTGTCCAGAATTTTCCTGATTTTGTAAAATCTCTTATCAGTGTTTGAGTCTAACTCTTCATGGACTTGTTATTCAGGCAAAGTTGAATTCATTTTTTTTCTGTCCTTGCTGCCTTCAGCAGTCAGTTTGTGCATTTTTCTCCTCCACTTTCTTCATACTGAGTTCAACAACATTATGATAAAGATGAAGGTAGTCTTGCTGAATTGTGATGGATAGACACAGTTGAAAGCTGTAATTCTTAAACGGTCCCATCAGAATTGTACAATTTAACAAAAGCAAACCTTTTCAAATGCTGTATATATTGAAGTTCTTGCCTCCCTGATGCCTCCTGCTGGTGCAATTGAAGACTGCAGTTCATGTAGTTGACCAACGCATTGTTGAACCCTGTGCTCAACCTGGTCAGAAAACAAAATGCATTTACTCATAATGTTCTGTTGTAAATGCTTTTGTGTCGTCGTCGTCGTCGTCCCCCGCTGTGAAATTGCACTTTTATTTCAATGTATTATTTATTGATATCACATAAATGCATGACATTACAGCCACTGTGCCTCGATTCATGTTGATTATCAGTTGGGAGATTTCTTGTTTTGCTTTTTTGCTGATGCCCAAGAAATAAAATAAAATCACATTTTTGTCATATTCATTTCACTGGTTGTTACCATGATTACAAAAACAACACATTTGCGAATCCATCACACTTGCTTTGTTTCAAAAATGAGATTTATTCACTTGTGCCGAAGAAATGATCCACAAGCGAAAGACAAATTGAAGATGTTTGTTCCTAAATATAAACTGACATCAGAATTTTATGGTCCTCTAAAATTAAATAAAAAGAAGACAATTGTGGTTGACAGAAAGTATTTTCTCGATCTGATGGGTGATGGGTTTTTTCACACTGACATTTTGCCAGAGTGAGCAGGTGTTTGGCCGTTGAGATGTGTGAGAAGTTCAGCAGCTATAGTAGCTCGGCGTGAGCCAGCAGCACATTCCCTAAGATCAAGTAACAGTGGATTTCATCCCAAACAGGAAATCTGTCCTCTATTATTGCCAGTTGTGTAACATTTCTCCCATTTCGTGTAGTTTTGCCGGATCCAAAAATGTTTTGTAACAGCTCATTTCCGTGGAATCAATGCAGACTGCAGGGCCTGTGCAGGATTAATTAAGTCGATGAATAAAGGTGTCACTGGCTGTCTTACATAATCAAGACAGAGACAAGATATTCACTGGCACTGCTTCAATAATATGCAACAATGTCTGATTAGGAAGACCTGAAGTGGGGAAGTCAATTTTAAAGTGAGCTGACCACTGAGGTAGGAATCATCCCTGATACAAAATGCACAGTTCTGATGATCCTGACTCCTTTGTGCTTCAAAAGACATTCACGTTCAAGTAGATTAGCTTGAAGTCGTGCTTGCGTAATGCAAAGCAAGCGCTTTTTTATCCCCGCAAGAATATATCAGGAAGTAATAACTGACATCTGCTCAATAACCCGAAAAATCTGAACATAAGCAGATGTGACTTAGTCTGTCTGCATTCGGAGATCTTATTCCACTATTCATGTAATGAGAGGAGAGGAGAAATCCATGGGGCAGGAAAGAGAAAATCACATTAAGTTGTGTAATAAGACTGGGAAGACAAAACAAGCAACGTGGCAATGAATCCTTGGCAATGATGAGAGCCTTGATTAATTTGCTTTCTTGTACGTATTTGTTTTCATTCACTCAATATCCATCTCTGCATCCTTGACTAGAGTTCAGTTGCAAACAAAAAGCTTTTTTTTTTTATCAGACAAGAAATGTAGACACATCCACATTCTTGAAATTAAAAGACAACACCAAACACCCTCAAGAGGTGAGGACAAATCTCTAAAAGGGCTGGAAAAAAGTCAGGACTGAAGGCCCAGGCTTTAGCTCTGCTTATGAATGTAATAGAAAGGGCTGGTGGTGTAGTGGTTAGCGTGCATGCTGCACAACAAGACAATCTCTAACTGAACCAGGTTTAGGGGCCTGGTTTGGGGTGAGTGTGAATGAGAGCATCAGTGATTGACTTGTGAATTTTTATCCTGCCTTCACTCATAGTCGGGAAACCCTGTGACCCTGTGAAGGTGTTTGGAGTGATGCAAAAGAGATGTAAATTTGAGATTTAAAACAGCCAAAGAAGCCAACTTGCAGCAAAGCAATGCAAAGGGAAACACAAATATGACTGAAAAGTCATGACAAAATTCAAAATAACCACAGAGAAAGACAGGGTGAGAACATGTAGATCTGAAACCATCACAAGAGTGACAAAGTGACACACAGGGACAGCAGTGGACATCAGTTGCATTCAAAAGGACAAGAAATAAACAAAATTGAATCAAACAAACATGTAAACTGCAAAGTGAAAACGTTGCAACATTGGGATGGAAAAAAAGGGAAACTTTAGCAAAAGAAGATAAGGATGATGATCAAAAGGCATATAGAATTGCTTTAAAAAAAAGTAAAAAACAACCAAAAAGAATTGTAAATTGACAGGAATGTGACAAAAGTGTCAGTGATAACATTCAAACTGGCCACAAACGCAATTTGCCCCAGACAGACATGAACAAACTGATTTGTGAAAAATCACTGAAAAAACAAAAATCCATTTATTTAAAATTGAGCTACGAAAGAAAAAAGCGATACACAAAGCAACCATATTTTGACCACACAGAGGTGACCAAGGTGAGACACAAAATGACAAAAAATAAATTAAAATGACACAAAATGACCCCAGTTTGTTGCAAAATGATGTAAAACATTTGCAATGTAGACACTGAGAGACACAAAACAGCTAATTATAATTTCTCTCTGAGCCTTGATGAGATGAATATTAAACATGAAATATGTCTATATCCATCGCTGCTGTGTTCATAATCCTGGGATATGTCACTGTCTTTGGAAAATATTATAGTACCAAAACAAGGTATGGATTCAGTAAGGAGGTTGCAGTCCCCATGCTATCGTTTGATTTTGAGGAAAGAAAACTAATTTCTTTAAGCAGTAACATGTTTACCTTGAGGCCCGAGGTCATTTGATCTTTCTCTGCCACACAAAGAAAAAAATAACACACAGAGATAACCAACGTCAGACACAAACTAATAAAATTGGACTAAATAAATAAACACAAAACCATAAATCGCACCAAAGTGATGCAAAACATCTGCATGAATGGGGATGAATATGGATCATGTGTGTTATCAGGGCCCCATGCTTCATAATTGGCACGTGTCCTGAAGAGGTTAGATCAAAAGATGCTATTATTATCTGTCACATTATCACTCATAATGCAATTCAGGTAAAAGCAGGAGAACAGCGGCTCTATTTGGAGCATGGAGTGTCGATGGGAAAAAAAGGAGGTCGCAGTAAGGCTCCATAACCTGAGCGAGAGAAAGCAATGACGTAATGAAGCTGATGTCGGACGGGAAACTACATTTCCCATGATGCACTCGGAATTTACCGTGGCCACTGGACGGGGGAAGGGAAGCTGAGATTGGAGGGAGAAACAATCAGAAACTGAGGTACTTTTAAAACCCTTTATTTCACGTTAAAACTGCGCGACAGGCCACAGTGCGCAATGTTTCCAGCGTGTTTAACAGGCGGCAGAGTGAAAAGCTGCTTTATTGCCGCGTTGCCGTCGGATTTGAGGAGAGACTCCATCCCCGTTACAGTCCAATAGAGCTACAGCTAGCCCCGTTAGTTAGCCTGGCAGCTGGCTTTTCTTCTGTCAGCGAGCGTCTGCCGGGTCGCCGCTACTTTTAATCACGGTCGGATTTCGTGACATAACTAGTTTGGGGGTTTGTCGCAGATTTGGCTTGAGCGGCGTTGAATGCGTGCAGCGGTTGCGTGTTTTCCGTTGTAGCTGGAGCTGCGTCTTTGTGCCTGCGGGGTTGCTAGCTGACATATTTGCTAACCCGTCGCCCGTTACAGATAATGGTAGCTGCTGCTGGAGCTGTCAACGCGACGATGTGTTACTGTCGACGGCTGTCATCTGAGAAAAAGAGGGTTTTTGTGTAGTTTTATCAACATTTCGCAGGACTCAGCGGCCGCGGTCTGCAGTGCTCGGCTGCAGGTTTAACTTTGCGCGATTTAAAGAGTGTCAGGAGTGTGCAGAGCATTCTGCTCGAGTGCAAACTGCAACATTTCATACTGAAAATACTCTGAAAGTGTGGTAAGTACATGATGCATGTCTGAATATGGGTTGCTCTTTCCAGTAGGCATCCCCATGCAGGCTTTTAATCCTTTAACAGAAAAGATTAAACATTTGTTTTCCAATAATCATTTATAACTAGTTTTAATTTGCCATAATGGCTTCAAGATGTTTTGCATGTTAAAAACGGAAAGAAGATGATTGAAATGAAAGAAATGTTCATATATGCAAAGTGTCAGTCATGCATAGTGATGCAATCTATATGTACCATAGTTTTAAGCTATTTTTTAGTTTTCACTCTGGAAGAAAACACATTATTGTTGCTGCAGTTTTCTTAAGTGTTTCAGTATAATATCCGGCAATTCACCAGACCAGAAAAATTCTGCAATAAATGCAGCACAAGGAATATATTTGAAAATTATACCTATATCAAAACATTATGAAAGAAACCACACAGGAAAAATGCATATCAAACATCTGCTCTAGTGATCTTTAAGATTAACATACAAACTACAAAGTCTATCTCTTATTTTTAAACTGCTGTTGATTGGGATAAAAGTTTCCTTTAAATTCAGTTTTTAGATGGTGAAACATCAGTTTTGCTTGACCTTTTTTCTTTTTTAGCATCACTGTGTATACAGTAGGTAATGATTGATTTGTGTGTTGATTTCATGCGGCATTTATTAACTTTGTTTTGTTGAATCATTCTTTTTGGTCTGCCTTTCAGGGCCTGTGTGCTTGTGACCATCCCTCCTGAGGACTTTGGCTATATGACAGCTCTCTCCCTGACCCATGTCCCTATAAACTCCTGCAGTTTTTACTTTTTCTACCTGAGCATCTGTTTTTTGGAAGGTGGAGGATTCAACACAGCTTTGGTGCAAGTACAATAAAAGGAAACTGTACCCATAGATGCACAATAGACTATTCCTGAGTGCCAAAGTAATGAAGTTTCTTGGACAAGGAGAACCCAGCCCCGAAGAGCAATGTCATTGTCCAGCTTCTGTGTACCTGTGGTGGGGTTGAGGAGTGGGGCAGATCTTTGGAGGAGAGGAAGGAGGCAGGTTTCCAGGAAATGTGTATATTGATGGATAACCCTTTACTCCAGTCAGCACTTTTGGACTGATACCTGCACGTTACCCCACGATAAAACCAGACTGCCATTGAAATAAACCACACTATCATCCTTGGCTGGTAACCAGTACCATGTGCTCTGCAGCGGTTTTTTCCAGCGGCTGGTAACTGTGGACGTCAAGATATCGGCATACAAGGAGAAAATGAGTCAACTATAGATACTTTCAGTCACTACAGAAACCATGGCGGTCCTTGCATCAGCTCTTCGGCCCATCCCTGCTCCTCACTTCAGAAGCCTTTAGAGGCCGGCATCAGGATCGCGCTCATTAACCGACACGCTCACATGCAATGGAGGAAGACATTGATGTCACAACCCGCATTGAGGTAACATTGATACAGCCTTCGTTTCATTTCATGCCAGAGTTTTAGATTCACCGTTTCCCCACTTTGAAACCGCAACACTTCATTAGTCGGTAATAGTCAAGCGTGCCACTTGACCGTCGTTATCATCTCGGTCTCGTCACGTTCACCGGGCTAATGTAAACATTCCTTGTCCACACTATGTTTTGCTGAGCAATTAAGAGCTCATTTGTTTAAGCAGTTTGGTCACACGTGTTTACCTTCAGGTCTAAGGTCGGCGGTTCCTTCTCGTCTTTAGCTCTAATCTCTGATTTGGCTTGCTCTGGCATGATGCTGTGGTGGCAGCTGACAGGGTGATTCCCTTATCCTCGGCTTGATTTTCTAGCCATAACATTAACTCTTGCTCCCTGGCGTTTATCCTTGTTTAGTGCTCCATTTGTAAACAGCAAGCATGTTCCCCTCTACTCAGAGAACAACCAGACAAGGACATTTTTCCTCAAAGGAAGTGCATTTTTAATTTTTTTTTTTTTTCATATTTTCATTTTGCGTGTCTGCCAACACAAAAAATATCTTAACATACAAAGAAGTGTTTAGAACTATCCAACTTCTAAGATAGCTCTGAGATTTAATGGAGCTTTTTTAGACATACAACTATATTAGAGTA
Source organism: Salarias fasciatus (assembly GCF_902148845.1). NCBI lineage: Eukaryota > Metazoa > Chordata > Actinopteri > Blenniiformes > Blenniidae > Salarias > Salarias fasciatus. The sequence goes on along the minus strand of NC_043756.1, from coordinate 7,625,787 downwards.
GAAAAGACTGATAGCTGCATGTTTTCTACATTGTATAGATGTCTTAAGCATCTGTCATGTGTCGCCTCCCTCTTGTTAGGGTCTGAATGGTTTGTCCTGTGAATGTAAACCGTTTGAGGAGATCACCAATGGACACTCCAACCATAAACCTGTGAGTGCAGCCTCAAATCAATTTGCACAGATTAATTCTACGGACAATTTGTTATTCACAAATTGCTTGTTTGTTTATTTTTTCTGTGCAGGTCATGAATGGAGTAGTTATAGGTCATAGTGTCAAAGACCACACCAATGGAAGTGCACCTCTCAGATCATTGCCGGTAATTGAATAATTTTCTTAATATCTCTCTTGGAACATTGAGAACTCTCCTTGATGGTGTTGTGATTTATTGTTTGTTTCTGGTCCAGATTTCAGCGCTGAAGCAGAACGGTCTCCTACAGACACTGGCAGCTGAGGACCAGCCAAAACCTGCAGGTAACGCACACGGCTTCTCATTTTCAGCTTCACATCCTCTTACCACAGGAGTTTGGGTGTGTATCCTGGATACAAAGCAGCAGTTGCAGGTAAAAGCTCACTCAGGAGTAAAGGTTGCCTCCTTGGAGGAGGCTCGGGCTCTTAGAGGCACTCTGGAGGATCAATCAGACAGGAGGGATTTATGACTGAGAATGAATGAGATGGATGTCACAATTTCAACATAGCTCATTGGCGGAGTATGCGCTCATCCCGTTTGAGTGCTACATTAAAGTTTGCGTGTGAACATTTTAGTGAATTACTTTCCTTATCTCGTGTCTGTCATTCTCTTCGCAGAGGAGACTGAAAATGCTGAGTTGGAAAGGGCCAGGCAGGAGTGGGACGCTTTGGAGAACATTCAACCAGGTCAGATTCAGCTTTATATTCTACCTGTCTGTGTCTTCACGATTCAGCTGTGACTTTGTCTACAAGATGATGCCATGTCTTCGCAGTTCTGACTGAAGACTCAAACCCCACCCCTCTCATCCCCTTCAATGAGGCCCTGCAGTACTTTCAGACCACAGACCTCGGGGACTTGCTGGTACACACTGCAACATAGAGAAACCACAAATTAAAGCATCAAACATTTTAAAACAATGGACTTTTAAAATGAGGAAGATCTCATTGAAACCAGAAGCTCAAGAGTGAAAAAGAGGAAAAAGTCATTGTGCAGTGATGTCCAGTAGCTGGGAAGCTGCACATACACCTCAATAATGAACTGAAATCACACATTTACCTTTTTATTGTGCCATAAAAACAAACCGAGTCCTATGACAGAGAAGCAGAAGTTAAACTGCAATCAGAATAACGGCAAGCAAGTGAGTTATTGATAAATACTGAGGTAGACAACAAAAATAGAGCAGAAAACTGAAAAAAGAACACTTTAGATAATGAATGTTACTGTGGATAAGATATTAAAAACACAGACTGTAATGGCAGTTTAGCTGTAAATGTAAAGTTTTATTTATTTATTTTTTTTGTAGAAGAACATCCAGCCAACCATCCGCAGGACTGGACTGGCTGCGATCACACACTTTCTCTTTGGCCCTCCGCGGCTGCACAGGGAGCTCCTGGAGGAGAGGGATCTGGTGTTCGCCATCGCACAGTGTGAGTGTGCGGCTCGTCGGCCGGTTTGTGTGTCCGTCCTGCCGGGTGTAAAACTCATGACTGCTTGTAAGATGCCACAGTGTTTTTTTCCCCTTTAGCATATTTCCATCTGTATGTGTTTCTTATAGGCCATGTGGACAACAGCCAACCCGTCCACATGCGTGTCCTCCAGACCATTTATAAGAGGCTGATCGGCAGCAGACTGGACTGCCCCCGCTACGGTTCACACTGGGAAAACATTGGCTTTCAGGGTGAGACGCCGACCCAATGAAGTCCTGCTCTTTAAATGATGCCAGTACATCTCTTTAAAAAGAGAGCCGTTCTGTTAATCTTTCTCCGTGTTGGTTTTCTGCCCTGCAGGCACAGATCCAGCCACTGACCTACGCGGGACAGGTTTCCTGGGACTGATGCATACTCTGTACTTTGTGATGGACCCAGAAACTCTACCGCTGGCTAGAGACATTTACAAGCTATCACAACACCCTACGCAGGTATCACCTTTATAAAAAAAAAAAAAAAAAAAAAACTGATTGCACATTGTATAACTCTATGTTTCTATTAGTTTAATGGCCGTTCGGTTCAGGATATATATACAACATGGCAGAATCTTCACAATGATGCTGTGTATCCCCGCAAATGCACTTATGGTGTTATTACCAGCTGAGAGCTCATGGCGGCTTATAAAATGTTTGTTATTGTTAACGTAGCCGGAATTGTCTTTTTGCACACACCAGGAATGATTGCCTGCAAGGAGGAGGCGATTCTGGTTTCGGTCGCATCTATTGTTTGATCCATTAAAATGTTCAGTGCTGCATTAATAATGCATTTTAAAAGGACCGGAGTTCATTTCAAGGACTTAGAAGTGGAATGAGAGTTTCTGCCCCCAAGTGGTGCACATGACATTTTTACAAATGATTTATATTTATGGTGGGATTAATTCATGGTTGCTTGGTTAAAAAAAAAAACAAAAAACAAAAAACATTATGAACAAACACACGTGAAGGTATGTCTGCCAAAGTGGTGTGTTGAGGCTTGTTTCTGAAAACTGGAAAAGTAACACACTATATTGATTTAGTACATTAAATTTTTGAATATTTACTGTAATTTATACAAGAGCGTTCAAAATACTGGGAAATGCTAAAGCCAGTAAATTAATTTATCATGCACAAGGTGATTTAAAGCATGGGTTTTTATTTTTATGCAGACCTGCTGTTGATGCGTTGCACGACATTTCCTCAGCTGCACTTATTAAAACTTCTTTTTGTGCTTGGAGGCACTCGGTTTTCCAGGAAAGCGTTCTTCGCGGCTGCAAGTAGTCATAAGCAAATCCCTCATTCAGATATGCCTCGTGCACGTGTCGTCAGTCATGCCAACACGTTTAGTTCACCTCTGGAATACACACAAGCCCGATGCGCTGTTGTTTCCGTGAGCTCAGAATTTAAGGCTTTGTTTGCTCGAGTCTTGTTTTATTTGCATCGCAGCTGCTTAATATGGGTCAGTGTGTGAAGCTCATCACCAACATGTGTGGCTTTGAAGTGGAGTCGCACCTCTCTCAATGTCGACTGTGTGTTGACCAGTTTTGATCTTACTGCAGACCTTTTCTGGCTTCTTTTTTTTTTCCCCCAGAACTTTCCATTCAGTGTGATGTCAATCAACATGACCCGCATCGCTCTCCAAGTACTCAGAGAGGAGGCCTTGTCCAAGTGAGCCCCTCTTCCTCAGTTTACACTTCACCGCATCGTCCGGAGAGTGCGTGCAGATTGCGTCTCTCTGTCATGACAGTCTCTCCTCATAACGCAGCCCTCTCTGCCTTTGTCTGTGCCAGGGAGTGCAATCGTCGTCAGCAAGTGGTCGGTGTGCTTAATGAGTTCTACGTTGCCACTTACCTGCACCTGTACCAACTGTGGAAGACCCAGCAGAAGACCATCGCTGACTCTGGTTTTGTACTAAAAGGTGGAGAAATCTCGCCGTTATTAAAGCCTCTTAAGTCCTGTTTCACTTTAAGCTTATAATAAGTAGAAATACCGTTTTGTAGTGTTTTCCCTAATAGCACAAAAAAAAAATTGCCTAGAATCACCCGTCACTTCTGCATGAAACAAATGAGATGTAAGCGAGTCCGTTTTTTTTCCAGTGTAAAACTGAACATTCACAGTGCAGAAGCACGGTTTGATTCCAGATTGTCGTCCCGGTGTGAGCCCCACGCTTTTTGTGTTTTCCGCCCCTCAGAAGTGGAGCTGTTTGCCAAAAAGAACCCCAAGCAGATGCTGCGCCGACTAGAGGTCTTCCTGAAAGAGAGGCGGGCAGGTGGAATCCCCCGTGGGACGTCGCCAGACCCCCAGGGCCAGCAGCCCTCTCCCAGCCTGGGGGAGCGAGCGGCCCGAGCCGGGACGGGGCAGGGAAGCAAGGGAAAGGAGATGCACTTCACAGGAGTGTGTGATCTACCGCCAGACATGGAGGGAGAGGCCAGACTCATCTAAGCTAGACTCTGTGTGAGTGTGTGTGTGTATGTGTGTGTGTGTGTGTGTGTGTGCGCGCGCGTGCGAGAGCAATCCTGTCTGTGAGTGTATCTTATTACTCTGTGTGTGTATGTTTGTGTGTGTGTGTGTGTGTGTGTGTGTGCGCGCGAGCGGCTTACTCAGAGCTAGAAGAAGAGCCCCACCAGATTTAGGACCTGCTATCTGAACCTATTCAAACACTTCCACTCCTTCCGCTGAGGCTGGGGTGCTGCACTTTGATCAAATTTAGCATGTCGATCTTTCAGAGTTAGATTTGATTTTCTTTCTTTCTTTCTTTCTTTCTTTTTATTATTTATTTTTTAACCGGTGAATTGTGTAAAGTCAGTAACACAAGATGTCACAATAACAAAAAGGAAATGGATACTTGCACTTTTCTGTGGATTTAGCAGCTGAATCAATAGCTGCTAGATTCGACCTGTCCGGGAGCGAAGGCGCGTCTCTGGCAGTGTGTGTGTGTGTGTTTGTGAGTGTGTGTCTGTGTGTGTGTTAGCATTGCAGAGGGCGGAGAGTGGCTTTTCAAAAGGTTTTGCATCTTCAGAGATACAGCTTTATCACATGCAATGCAGCCGAGGGCAGCCTTTGGTGCCTCTGCATACTGTTAAAACGCCCCGTTAATTTTATGGTGAGGAGAAGAAAAGCGAATCACACTGAAGCCCTGCTGGAGAGCAAATAGAAGCAGGTTTCCAATCAGCAGAGGGGGGGAGGAGGATATCCAGGCAGTTCTGAGCAGGAAGCAGAAATTTGCTAATCGGCATTGTTCTTCTAAAAAGCCACACATTGGGCTTCAAATGCAGCTTCATTTGAAGGTCTGATCTCTCTGCCTTCTGAGCTCATGTGATTGAACTATGTTAACAAAATTCAGAATGGACCCTCAGAGGTGCGGCGGTTTGTTCCATCGGTCTGATAGACTAGCTCCAGAGCTCCCCAAGTAAAGTGGGAATATATTTTAAATAACTAGAAGAAGAAAAATACTATTTAGTCCTTTCTGAGGTGGGCAGCTGTCCCTTTAAGCATAACCTCTGATATGAGTAAAGTCAAAGCACTTCGGAGGTTTGTTCTCGATCTTCAGGCTGTCCGTGAGAAAAGTTCTGACATTGTTTCATCTAAAACAGTCTGACTTCTCGTCTTTTCACGATTAAAGCGACGGAAATGCTTCGCAGCAGAGCGTGTGTGCTCAGCTGAAGCCGAAATTCTGGAATGAGCTTTCTCTACATTCCGTTAAAAGCATGTGATTGTAAATTTTTTTGTTTTTGTTCTGTTTGTTTTTGAACCGGTTTAAAAAAAAAAAAAAAAAAAAAAAATTCCTGTACGTGTGAGCAAGGGTTTGTGGGTGCGTGCTTGCGTTTGTGTGTGTGCGTGTGTGTGTGTTTTAAAATAAATGAGCTGATTTTGATGAAGGGTGCCTCTCCTCTGGGATGTGGGAGATGTATGGTACAGTATGCAATCCCAGCTCTTTACTCTATGATAATCAAAGCGCTAGTGCTGTGTGATGATAGAAATCGTTCCTAACTTCAGGGTTTGTGCACTTGTGCAAGCGAATGTGTGTGTGTGTGTGCGCGTGCGTGCGTGCGTGTGCGTGTATGTTTCTCATATGACAGGAACTGACTACAGATGGGGTGCTTTCCTCTGCACACAATAAGCCAGCTTTACTAAGTACTTGATCCATCAAGCTGCAAAGACGGTACTTTTTGTCTTTTTAAGAAAAAAATAAATAAATGGTACATAGCAGTTGCGAGGATGATGTTTATCCCAAAACGACACGTCATTGGTTGCTTTAAACAAAAGAAAAATAAAACCACGTGGATCCAGTGGTTCTGTGGCCTGGGATGGGTAGAGCTCCTCAGCAAAGCTGGTTCCTGCTCTGTGCTCGCGTGAAACCGTCCCCCATCGCTGTAGTCTCAATCTGTAGCATGTTCAGGTAGCACTAGTACTGTAGCATCCTATAGTCTCCTCCTCCTCCTCCTCCTCCTCTTCTTCGTAAAGCTTGTTGATGTCACGTCTCAGTTACAGTCTGTAGTGTCAATGAGTGCGCAAACTGTTACTACTATAGCACATACATTTCATGTTTTTACCGAGCCTCCTCCGGTAGACACACATTTAGGTGCCACAGCGTATGATTTCCGAAGAGATACGGGATTGGCTTGACGTGGTATTGAGCTCAAACTTGTCTTCTAAGAAGGTGATAGTACATTTGGTGCCTACGTCCGGTGGAGCCACGTGGGGTAGAGTGCTGGTTTGTCTTCCTTTTTTTTTTTTTTTTTTTTTTCTTTCTCTATTTTTCATTTGAGCCATCGTGCCACAGTAGACTTCCTCCATTAATATAACGCAGTCGACGTTACTCCCAAAACATGCCGGCCTGGTGACTGAATCATCGAAAACACGGGCATGTGAAAAAAAAAAAAAAATTCCGATGTCAACTCAACGCAGTTTCTGACTGTACCCAACATGTAAAACTTCAAAGATGAGCTGGTGTAGTTTTTGCCAATTGTTTGCAAGTGTTTTGATCGGTCAGGAAAATTTGCACTGTTGTAGATATTTGATAGTATGTGTGACGTATGCAAGAGGAAACAGGCCATCTTCAATAGCCATATTGTAATGTTCACGATCGTCCGCCTCATTCAGAAGTCAGATTCCCCCTTCCTCGTTCGAAAAAGAAGTTGCACCGCTGATGTGATCTCATTTCTTAGTTTTATTAAATTTTAAACTGAGGAGCAGTACAGTGTATGTAAATCAGGAAGTTTGTATATAGAGAATTAATGATTGTAACTGTATGATTGTCTGTAGGGCATTATACTGAAACACATTGCTTACCTCAAAACCTGAGACAAATCTCTTCTTTCTCTCTCCTGACGCTTGTTTGGCCTCTCAGTCCGACTCTTCTCTTTGTGTTCTCTTCTACTTAGGCCTTCTCTCATTCCAATTGGACATGTATAATGTATATTCACCCCCCCCCTGAAGCACTACGTTATAGCAAACTAACACAAAGGCTGGTCAATGTTACGTGTATTCTATTTAAAGACACATTTATAGACACTATATCGGCCCACAGTCGCTCTGATGCACACCTGCAGATGAAAAAAAAAAACAAAAAAAAACACCTCCTTTTCAAACCGGTCTACAATTGGCTGATGTTTACCATGTTGAAATAAGCTGGGTTTTCTTGTGGCTTCAGTGGTAGTACAGTATACTTTTGCAGTGATTAAGTGTTTGATGTCAGGAAAACACTCAAACGACCCTGTCTTTACGGCGCCTGTCACAAGCGACCTGTTTAATATATGATTGTAAAGATATAGGCTTGACTAGCAGTCATAATACTGTGTATGCTTTAACCTTGGTATATATTCAGTATCCAAACAAGGCCTGATTTATCCTCTCATATTACCAAATTTTATATTTTCAGCAGATGTAATAGATCATATTCTTATGCGTTGTTCATCGTTTGGAGTCTTCTAAGTTGAGAAACCAGAACCAAGAGAAAAATTAAATTAAAAAATAAAAATAAAAAAAGAAACGGGTTCTTGCAGGATGTCGGATGCTCTGAGAGGTGTGGTCTGAAGTTCTGCTTCCCACAGCAGCAGATCGGCAAATACAATCACTTCTCTCAATATCCTGCGCTTTATATGAAGGTGTTTTACTGTTGCCGTCGTCGTCATGTCCCTCAGAGCATTTTATGACTGTACCTTGATTGTAGAAGCCCTATTTTATACTGAGAGTTATTTCAGAATACAGTATGTGCTGTTGTACATTAAATGTATTGTATGGAGAAAGCTAAATAAATGCTGTTTAAAAACTAAATCGCTGCGTCTGCCTTTGTCGTCATATTTTTCTCATTGAATACATGGCAGCCCTTACCCCCCTTTAAACCGTGGACCTGCACACTGCTGCTCACCTAATTCATGAAATTTCATTAATATAACCTAAGATACAGTTTTTGTACGAGTAGCAAGACGAAGATATAGAAAACTTTGAAATCTGCTTTTTTTTAATGTGTTGTGGCTCCAGTTTAGTGGGAAAAAATAAAATATTTGCAGAATCCTGGACAGATTGATCCCCCAAATGTCAGGCTGCACATTCTTCCTCAGGCTCGGTAGTATTATTTTAATGAATGCTGGACTCCCTAATAATTTTCCCATCTGACAGTGTGCTTATTCTTATGTTACTGAAGATTCATGAACATTCGTTTTCACATGTGTCACAAACATGTCAAAATGAAACATTTACTCCAAATATTCCAAAATGTTTCTGGATCTAGATGCTCTCTAAAACAAGCCCTTCACTTGTAGTTTGATTTATCTGATTGTTTACACCTTTGGACAGCTCTCTCTCTCTCTTTAATGTGCATATTAACATTTTTTTAGTGCTCTGTCTGGAATTGGGGCACAGCTGTACATAGTTTAACTTTTTCGTAATCCAACCACTAGAGTGCACACTTTAATTGTTTCAATTGGTACTTCATATTTTCCACAGTGAGACTGCAAAATAAACTTCCTAAACACTAGAGAGAGAGAAAAAAAATAGCGTGTCAAGATAATGTTTTTATTGTAAGTTTGATTCTTTCAATAAAATTACTACCAGTCATCAATCTTCCTTTTAAATGCCTTCAAATCCCAACCTGATCCGAGTTTCTTGGAGGTTTGGTGTTGAACCTCCTAGGTGATCAATCTTCATGAGGAGAGCGCATATATATTTAAGACTTTGATTTACAAAATTCAAAGCTCAAGTGATAAAAATAATTACCCCAGGCAGTACTTCAGGCTTATTTTTACTTCTTGTTGCTGTAATTTTACTCCTTTAACATTCTGGGTTGACATATTCTTGTTGGTGGGTCAATAAGGCCGGTTTGCCTCCAAACGGCTCTCGGTGCTTCGTGTTTCCACATCTGTGCTTCATCAGACTCGTGGCTCCAGTCCCACCGTGCCAGATGACTGGATCTGTGGTGACCTGCTGAATCACAGCACACGCTGCACGGAAAAATTAGTTCAGCCATTTTTTTTTTTTTTCTAATCACTGAACTGGATCAAAATTACAGTTCCATGATCATACTTCTCAAACTTTCTAATCGTCTGCCAAGCAGGGAGTCTTATTTCAGTTCAAGAGTGCTTTCAGGAAGTTGTCCTTTGTTTGGTTTGTGTCTCTCAGGGAGCCCTTCAAAGGGTTAAAAATGTAAAAGACAGTAATCAGCAGCACATCAGACGTGCTGCCGCAGTGTGAAAACGTGTGTGTGTCCTGTGAGAGAACGAGAAACGGAGCTGGATTAAGTTTTATAAACGCTGCTTCCATTTGTACCTAGTGAGCCTGCTGGATTACAGCACTTTCCTCTCACTTTGACGCTCTCTTTCCCTCCCCCAGCTCCGTTCCTCCCTCCCTCCCGCTCTCCCGTTCTGATGTCATTGTTTCCTGCCCTGTAGATCCTGATGCTCTACTCAGTGTGTGTGTGTGTGCACACAGACGACTCAAAAAATGCACGCTCCTCTGCTGACGTGTGGGAATTCAAAGGCACTGCTACCTGCAACCTGTGGGCCGTCCGCATGACTGAAGTGTTTCCAGGGTTCTTCGGGTTGTGTGTTGTGGGGCAGTGGTTTGCACTCTCACCTCACAATGAGAAGTTTCCAGTTTGAGTCCAGTTGGGGGGGGTGTCTCCTCCATGAATACATAAAAACAAGCTGCCCTTTTTATAAAACACTTTTTTCCTCCGTAAACTCCAGTATCTGCTGCTTCCTGCAGTTTAGTTTATTTTTATATATATTTGTCAACTTGACCACAATATTACTACAGCCAGTGGTTCAACTGAATAAGTCACAATATCAAAATGATATTATTAACATAATCTGTGATATCAAAGTGATTTCAAATTTGTTTCTCCTACTTCAAAAGAGTTTTTTTTGCTACAAAATATTTTTTAGTATTTATTCCTATTTATACATTTTTCCCACAGTGCAGCGTAAATTAGAGGCTAATCTTGAGAGTTGTCATGAAGATTAAGAGGCAGACAGTTGTTGATAGTGTGTTGCAGTGCATGAACCTTGGTACACTAAACACTTACAACAGCAGCTGTCAAATACAGAGAGAAAATATTATCCACAGATGCGAAATAGCAGTAGAGAGGTGAGCGCTTAATCAGACACAATGACGATAAAGAAGCTTGATGTTTGGTCTTTGAGATCATTTACTTCCGCCATTGCCTGAAATCCCCCAGTTCAAGAGCGTCCTGGCTCCATCGGAAGGCAGCAGACGTTACTCATCAGAAATCGGTCATTTGTCTCAGGTCCACTCATCAGGAGCAGATCATTGACGTGATTCACATTTTATTTTCCAGTGCTGTTACTGTTGTCGGGCCGCCTTGGTGTTTTCCGTGTACGTAGCTCCCCTGTGTCTGGCCTGGACCTTCCGCCAGCTGGAAAAGCCTCTGCCTGACCTTACTGTAGTTGAAATGATGTGCTGCGCTCTTCCCAGTGGTCATCATATCCTCCATAGACGCAGTCCTCTACGGTCTGTTTTACCGCAGCGGGCAATAGCGTGGAGGGAATTGTTTTAGCAGCTTTTCAAGCGCGATGTAGTGTTTGTGCCTGCGTGAGTGTGTCTGGACGGTCTCAGCTTGAAACTCATTCAGAGGAAATTATTTTTATGGCTGGGGCTGAGGGGAGTTAACAGGACGTCGGTGGGCTGTGCAGCATTTTGATTAGACTGCTTCATTTCAACATCAGACGTTTCCAGATAGTAAACCTCCTCCTATGAAAACTGGAACAAAAATTTATGAAATGAGCTCATTTCTTTGTATATTTTTCTGCGTGAGCAAGCTGACCTCTGTCTTGGTCAGCTTTTGCTTTTTTCTTCTTCCATTTGTCTTCATTTACATGGAGTATTTAAATAAAAAAAACAGCTATTTAACTTGAATATCTCACAAAAAACTCAAATATCCATCTCAAGTTAACATTTTCAAGTCAAAATAAATCCGCCACATGACCTTCTCTCCATGTTGGATCAGACTGGATGTTAACCTTGACCAGTCTGGAGGTAAACTATCCAGAACATTCAGCCCCTCAGGACCCTGACAGGTTCTCCAAACAGCCCGCCAGAGGGGAGAAGGACAGGGGGATGGCAAAGAAAACACCAGATCTGAAAAGGTAATAATTCTCTCATCTGCTCAAACAATTCACTCATCCAGTGCGTGTGTGTGTGTGTGTGTGTGTGTGTGTGTGTGTGCGTCCGTGCATGTGTGTGTTCCCCCGTGGCCCCCTCTGCCTGCCTCGCTTTCTTTCCAGAATGAAGAAAATGAACTTTACGTAACACATTGAAGAAAGAGAGAATGACCGAGGGCCACAGCAAGGAGAGATGAAGAGCAAAGATCCAACCACAACAAGCCCTGGAGTGTAAATGAATTTCTGTTTTACTCCTGCCTGTTTTCATTTTCTTTGAATTCCTCCCTCTGACTATTAGTCCTGTTTGGTTTGGTTAAGACACACAAACTCCAGCCTCCCCCTTTTGGCCCTTTTCCTCCTCCTCCTCCTCCTCCTCCTCCTCCTCCTCCTCTTGTGGAATTTGACGTCCGAGGAGTCACTCCTCTCTCCTGCTGTTCCTGCTCTGTGTTGAGCCAGCAGCACAAACTCGTAGCGGATTGATCAGGAGATGCACTCGTATTGGGGTTAGCTCTACAATCCGCCCCCCTTCAGCCCCCTGCTCCCTCTTATCTCCAGTCTGAGCGCTGCACCTGCTCTGGCTCGTCGCTCAGGTGAGGGGGGATCCTCTGGCCTCACCCTGTTTTTTCAGCCGTGGGGCGTTTGGGAAGTCTGTCTATTCATTTGACCAGACTTCTTTCTCCTTGCTTGCCTTGGTGAACCCACCTCCCTTCTCCTCCCAGCCTCTCCCCACCCCCCTCCCACTCCAGCTCCGTCTAGCCCCGTCTGGGTCTGGTTGACACTGCTGGCTGTGGGCGTGAGTGGAGCTGCTGCTCAGACTGAAGTCAAGGTGTGGATCCCATGGAAAATACACAGTGAGACTTAAATCTTCTGGAGGATAAAAGTGAAATTGGGGTCGACAGAGGGAGCGCAAACTCCAAACCGAAGGACTGTGCAGTTGGAAGAGCAGCAGGTATGAAAATCCAGACTGTGAGTGTGTGTGCATCTCTGCTGGCCCTGTGCTGCCTGCTGGTGATCCCCAAAGGAGGCCAGAGCGCCGGGGGGATCACTTCTCTGAGACTGTCTGAGGAGAGGAGGGGGGCAGAGGATCAGCTCCAACATGAGACCCTGGATGACCCAGAGAACGAGCAGCAGCTTTCAGTGGATGAACACTTACTGCGAAGAAGCATCAAGGCCAAAAGAGACACAGAGGGAGCCGCACAAGCAGGTAGGGGGAGAAGATTTCTGTTTTGAACCTTACAGATACAAACCGTTACTCACGGCGTGACATTAAAGTGGTGTTATGACAATTCTTGGAAGAGCAAGTGTAGAGATAAACACACACTTTGACTGATAAAGCCCAGATGGTCACCTGTCCTCTGCTGCTTCTCCAGAAGCTGCGGACGCTGACGGGAGCATCTTGCACACAGATTTCTGTGACACTGATCTTTTTCCACTGCCTCTTCACGCCAGCGTGATTAATGCTGACTCCGATGTACATTCACCCTGCAGGAATGAGGCTGAAGACGGGTTGATTCCTTCTGAAAATGGACTCCGCATGATTCCAGCTCATTTATAACTCTCTGCTGAAGTGGGAGTGATTTGTTTATTGGGTACCTGGACAGATTTTATGCCATTAGGACTGAACTGTAGTAAGTGGAGCACAGCTAATGGAAAGAGAGAGACGTGTTTTCCATGTCTGTGTCTGAGGACTTGAGAATACCTCAAAAGGAAATACTGATGGACCTCAAGCAACCACTGAAATGCATCTGGCAGCTCTGCGCTTCTGACATCCCAGAGAGGAAATAGTTGCATAACTCAATTTTCAAAAGCATTGCTCATGAATCATACAAGCACAACTACAACCTAATTTGATTCTTTTTAAATGTATATGCACAGTATGAATACCAGTCGATCAATATGTGTGCATGTATGCATATGTTTGGCATCACGACTATTAAGCGTCAACATTCGGATGTATTTCTGTCATTCATTTTGTATAGACTGTTTGGAAGAAATTTGAAAGTTATCAAATATGATCACTTATCTGAACTGGATTGAAAGTAGCAGGTCTACCTGAATATTATTGGATTCTTCAGCAGATATAAATTTAAATAGAGTTAAAAGAGTTCTGGTTACAAACTCTTGGTCTGAATGAGCTTTGGAAAACATCCTTCCTCTCCTGTTTGGATTTCTCAGGTATTGTGGGCAGAGTGAGGAGAGCACCGGAGGAAGGCAAGAAGAAGAAGAAAAAGGACAAGAACAAGGAGCCGAAGGACCCCAACGCCACGAAAAAGCCCAAATCTGAGAAGAAGGGAAAAAAGAAGGACAAGCAGACAACAACCACAACTCTCCCGCCCACCACCACACGTGAGAAGAGAACGGAACAAAACGGCCATGTTGGTGCAGAAAGTGTCTGAAGGACAAACGTTGACTTTGTTTTTAATGCTTTTCAGCAATCCCAACTGAACCGCCGACTGAACAGGAACCGTACACAGACTACTCGTATCCTGATGGTGGTGAGTGGCAGGCACATGGGGAGACTTTCACTGTGTGTGTGTGTGCGTGTGTGTGTGTGTATCAGACAATTAATGGCTAAAAGAAGTAAAGAAAAACCATACTGAAATGGAAGGGCAAAAATACTTGTAGCCTGTGCAGTGACTGATTGAAGAAACGATGAGAACTCAAACTGCAACCTGAACAATTATTGCAAATTTTGGATATAGAAATGTTTTTTTTTTTTTTTTTAATGCAGCTGATGCTTCTGAGATGTGATCTGACCTGACACTGGTCATGTGCAGACCGTCAGTCAGGACTTGTCCTCACAAAGACACCTGACTTGACCCGACCTGCCTCATTACCCATAGCTGAGGGCGGAGGTCTGCAACCTTTACGTCCAAACGAGCCATTCCTCCCTCCCACTACAATTTGGCCCTGGGCTACAAAATATTTTTAACCTTCAGAACAAAAATAATCCATCAAATAAGTATGTAAGTGGGAAGGTTGTGTTTTATTTCACTGTGAAAGCGCCATCAGACTATATTGCTCCTGCAACGTTTTACTTCCATCTGTGTGAAAAGCTACAGCATGACGACACTATTTTATACAGTCTTGCGCTTCATTTATCCACAAAGAAGCTCAAAACAATTCAATAGTGGAGGAAAGAAAGTGCCTGCTCCTGCCTTAGCTGATCCTAATATCTTTTGTGGCTTCAGTGGAACATGGAAACTCTGTCGAAGCAGAGGCGGTAAAGACACAAAGATTTGTGGTTTCAGATGTCAATAAAGTAATAGAGACATGGTTTGTTCCATTTTGGTAGATAGATATCTTAGTTCCAGAGAACTGGAAACCAAACTGAACTTCAGCTAATAACCCTCTGTCTTTAATAGATGTTATAAAGTGGTCAGGAGGTTTTAGTCAGGTTGACTTCACTTCACTCCCACTGATGGTTACATTTACAAAAAGGAGACAAGCTTGTTGTTTGTCCAGTATGAAAACAAAGCACTGCCAAATAAAAGGGTCCATAAAAACAACCCCGAGCCTCATAAAGCCCTCTCCCGTCTAGACGTCTAAGCCAGCCATCAGCCGGCCTTACCATTTGTTTTTTTTTTGTTTTTTTTTTTTTGACAGACTCTGATTATTGGAAACCGGACGACGACTACTGGGGAGCCGAGGCCACCCCGTCCAGTCCTCCGGCCGAGACCTCCATCACTGATCCTCCAGACGACTACTGGAAGCCAGATGAGGAAGACCCGGCCGCTCCGGTGACAGACGGCTACGACGACTACTGGAAGCCAGACGAGAAGGAGCCTTCACCTTCCGCTCCCAACGTTTATGACGACTACTGGAAGCCAGACGAGAAGGAGCCGTCGCCCTCGTCGCCCAGTGTTTACGACGACGACTACTGGAAGCCAGACGAGAAAGACCCAGATCCCTCTGTGACCGATGACTACGACAGCTACTGGAAAGAAGCGGAGCCGACGCCCGCCGCCCCTGAGGTTGATGGAAAGGTCGGGACAGATGACAACGATTACTGGGATGCCACATGTATGTCTGGGTCCTTTTCTTCTCCCTGCTTTGTTTTGATTCAGGATGTTTGGGGTTGTGATGGTTTATAAACCCTGAACAATCTTAGTGGGAAAATTATAAACCAGAACAAAAATATTGCTCTGACCCAAAAAGGGGACTTTTTGAAACTCCTGTTTGCAATTCAGAGTGTATTTACACAAAAGATTGACTGCACAAGAAAATATGTGGAAAAAATGACAAAAATAAGGCAATCAGTTTTCAGAAGTGACTCATTTCTGAATAATGTTTCCCGTAACTTGAATTCTGACTTTAGATATTTGGTGTGAAACTTCAATTGTGCCGCTTTTCCAGTGATAATGGCAGTAGTGGTTGGAGATGGTTGGATTCAGGTCACAGGCTGCTTGGTTTAAGTTCTGAAATGGCCTGATAGGTTGAGAGTTGATCTAAATTGACATACATATGCAGACCAAATGCTGAAGACCTTTGCTACTGTTCTGTGGCATTTTCAGCTGAAGTCAGAGGAACTGCTGTTTTTTTTTTCTTTCCAGAGCATTAGAAGTTGGAAACAGTGCGTCCTTGAGACGCTCACTCTCATTACTCTGTCTTTCCACCATGCTGCTCTGCCTATGCTCTTCCAGCATTTCCATTAATTTCATCACGCCGGCCCGCACTGCTCTCTCTGTTACTTTCTCCTATTTCTCCATCTGTTTGTCACCTTTAAATCACATCCCACACTTTGGCCCGTTAATTTGTTTTCCCACTATTTTTTCTTTTCTCTCTCTCTCTCTCTCTCTCTCTCTCTCTGTCTTTGCAGTTGAGTTGCCAGACAACCTGCCGTTTCCTGATGGCAAAGAGGTCAGCCCTGAAATAATAGTAGAAACTCTACCAGGTAAATCACTCAAACATGATAGAAGTTTTACTGAAAACTGGTCAAAGTACAACAAACTCTCCGCCAGACGGTTTTACACCACAGAAACCAACAGTAAGACGTAAGGTGCACATTAAATACCTATTCCATCTGTGCCTTCATGCATCAGTGCAGCAGATGTGAAGAACATTACAGAGTCTTTCGAATAATCCGCTCTTCTTGCGTGGGCTTGCTGCACGTCACAGTCAAGATAAACTTTCCGTAGTTTTGTTGTGGCGTAAAGAAGTAACAAGCCTCGTAATCAGATCCAAAGCTCAGCTGTTTTTCTTATAAATGTGAATTGAAGATTTAACAGCTCCATTACATGGCAGGCGTCAGTGGAATCCAGATATATGGAGCCACTCTTGTGGTAATATAATTCACTGCAGTGCTAACATGTAAAATTTTAGCTGATTGAACCATGTTGTACAAAGCAAAGGCATCTGTAAATGATTTAATGAACTGGCTAAATTGGTGTTTTTTTGTTTTTGTTTTTTTTACATAGAGGAGCCAACAGCTGCACCTTATGAAGAGACGTGGTACGATGAATACGATGAATATGGAATGAGTACGTGCACAAACGTGAAACATATCAGTCATCGTGTTTAAGAATCCTAATGAAATCCAAAAAAAAAAAAAAAAAAAATGCATGCATACACATGCTATGCACTTCTATTTTTAGTTACAGTTTGAAAATGATCCGTGCCTTTCTTGTTTTCTACAGGGAAGAAAGACGACAAATGGATGGAGAAGGAGCGAGAAAGAGCCGCAAAAGAACGAGAGAGGGAAGAGAAAGGTAGGAATAGCCAGATGTGGATTTTCTTACATAACAGTATTCCGCACAATCATGTCAGATGTCATACAATACTGTAGCTGCCAAAGCAAAGAATGTGATCTGTGACCTAAGCGCAAAAGCGCTGACAGATAACAGCACCGTACTCGAACATGCTCACTCCCCCTTTTACATTTCTCTTATGAGAGCTTGCAGATGTTGCACTCCCACAAAGACAATGTCTGTGGAACTTAAACTTGCATGTCAGGGACAAAAGTTCATCCTGTCTAAACAAAGTGAAGATTAGGCATGCTAAATATTCAGGAATTCCCTCATGAACCGAAAGAGCGGGAGAAAGAACAGTTGAAAAGGATCTGTGTGCATCAGATTAGAGTGAGCGATAAGCAGAACCAGACACCAGGGGAGAGCGATCCGGCCGGGAATTCTGTAATGCATAACTCAGAGCCCCTTTTTGCTTCTACGTGTCTGATGCGTGTCATGGGGTCAGCCGGTGGTCGAGGGGTAAATGATGAACGATCACTGTCAGGACTGGTGTCAGGAGGTCATTTCCTGAGGGCACAGGTCGCGACGGTCAAGGTTGAAAATGAAAAGAAGCTGACTTGAAGCAGAAGAGGGAAAGAGACTTTCTGAGGCGTATGCAGAAACCTCCATTTTTCAAATGTGTGTTGATGAGTACGTGCAAAGGTGTGATACAGTACATGCAGTCAGAAAGGAAAGCAAACAAACAAAAAAGGGTCTCAATAAAGTCGATGTAGTTCAGGGGCAAGAGACAGAGCACTGTTTTTAGGAATTGTAATATCCTCCCACAGTCCAGACAAAGGCATGTGAGACTCATTAGTCACTTTAAAATACCTGCAGGTGTCAGTGTGTGATTGTTGCTCTGCATTGGTTCCTACTTTGATCAGCTTCAGCGTCCCTTGACCCTGATTCAGGTAGAGGTCTCGAAAAACAATAGGATACAAAAAAGCAAAAATGCTTCCTTCATATAAATGAAAAAAAAAAGGAACAAAGCTATAAAAATAAGATGTCTGTGCCAGAGTTAAAGCGAAAAACCTTTCTAGAAAATCTAACTTCAATACAGACACAACCTGAGTGCAGTTAGCTACTTCTCATTTATTTGCCCATGCGTGCTTGTGTGTACTGTGGATAAATGAGCTTACAGCCTGGTTTGCAGTGTAAAACTGTCAGTGAAACGTCTGGCATCGGCGCTATACCAGCAATAAACTACAGTGTGTCAATTCGCCACATGGTTTACGCGTCGAAATATGAAAGAAGAGGGATCTGAGATTCTGGAGTCTTCTTCAGCAGTAAAGCTCTGAGTCAGGATGGTCTCTGTGTTTTATTAGAGCTCAGTCACACTGGAGCCAAGCTCAACATCTGGGCTTTCTGAGCTCCAGGTCCTCCTGGGGGTTTCTGGCATAAAATATGTTTAAAACGAGGATGAGTTCCTAGATCACTCGCGGGCTGAAAGAGAAAGAAGAAGAATATTCAGCCAAGATGGAGCAGTTTTGTTTTGTATTACGACCAGTTTTGTGAATTTTGACAGAGAGAGCGCAGAAGCTGAAGGAGGCGGAGGAGCGAGCCAGGAACAGACCACGTGTCTTCAAAGAGCCAAAGAGTGAGTCAACACTGGTCTGAATCTGGCAGACGTTCATTCATATAAAATCATTAATGTGATTAACGCCGCATTTGCCATTCTGTGCGTCTGTGCATGTGGCAGAGTGTCCTCCCCTGGGAATGGAGTCGCACAGGATCGAGCCAGACCAGCTCTCAGCCTCCTCTGTGTCTCAGTATAGATTTGCACCTCAGAGGGCGCGTCTCAACATGCAGGTACGCAACAGTCAGAGCAGACTGGCTTCATTACACCTTAGTTACACTGTAGCCATCACTTACACACAGCCAGGCTTTGAAATAACCACCGGCTCCCAGCAACAGCAGAAAATACTGCTTTTGTTCAGTCTGTCACTTCTATTAGCTGCTGCTGCAGTTTGGCAGCTCATCCTATTTTATAGTCAGAGAATCTATTTTGCATTGAAATAATTACACCAGCTGATAAATCTGCTTTTCTTTGATCACATCTGTATAAATTAAGTTGCCTTGCACCTCGGTGCATGATAAATAGATATTTTCTTGGAACTGGCACATGTGCTGGAAATGTCAAAGAATGTGTGAGTTCGGCAGCGTTTGTCAGGGTCTCTGTGGTTCCCAGGGCTCAGACGATGAGGACAGCATGGGAGGAGGAGGGTGGTGCGCAAACGCAGAGGACAAGATCCACTGGTTGGAGTTCGACGCTCGCAAGGAGACGGAGTTCACAGGAGTCATAACTCAAGGGAGAGACTCCCCTAACGAGTGAGACAAACACACACACACACACACACACACACACACACACACACACACACACACACACACACACACACACACACACACACACACACACACACACACACAGGTGGTGGCGGTGGGGTTGCTCCAGCTACCTCCCACGGTCTGAGAATGCACTTTCTGAGTTCAAATGGTGACTTAAATCAATCCTGAATGTGAGGCTGTGTGGTTGTTTGTCTCTCTGTGATGGACTGGTGGCCGCTGCCTTCACTCATATCCCACCTGGGATCAGCTTCAGCAGTCCTGAATTGGATGAAATGAAATAAAAAATTGGATTAATTTAGTTCTAACTCCAACATCATGTTTTCTTGCCTCAGGGGTGACTTCGTGACGTCCTACTTCCTGGCTTTCAGCAACGACAGCAGAGAATGGACGACTATTCATGATGGATATGCCGACTGGGTGAGTTTCTGTGAAATTACATCAACATTTTATGTATCTCTTAATGCTCACTGGCCTTTCTCCCTCCAACCTCCACTTGTCTAGTTATTTTTTGGAAACAGCGATAAGGACACGCCCGTGATGAACCAGCTGGCAGCGCCCGTTCTGGCCCGCTACATGCGCATCATCCCTCAGAGCTGGAACGGCTCGCTCTGCCTGAGGATGGAGATCCTGGGCTGCCCCATTCCTGGTGAGCCTCCCGCCCCAAAACACACTCTGACAGGCACAAAGCGAAGCATCTAAAATCCATCATATATTTCTCTTCACTTTGTTTTTATCCTGTCAGATCCGGCCAATGTTCAGTACAGACAAAATGAAGTGACTCCAGTGGATTACTTGGAGTTCAAGCACCACAGCTACTCAGATATGGTTGCAGTGAGTATGAAAATCCACTTGCTGGTTTAGATTTAAAGCTTTCTAGGATGTCTTTTGCATATCATTATTTTTATGCAGATTTACCTTAAAGTTTTTCTCTCATCCAGACCCCAGTATTGGAAATGGAAACATGCAAACATTTATTGAGACTAGTTGGGTTATCAGGTTATCTCAGTTATAAAAAAACAAACAAACCAAGAACATTCTTGTAAACTTAAATATTTGCATACAATGTGCAATATCACGGAGACACTGAACACTGTGAACTGTAAATTAGTTTCGTGGCTGTGTTATGATGAAACATAGACGTTCAGTCCGAGAGTGATAAGAAATGCACGATACCTGAAAACGTCCATGTTTCGCTGCCTCTCAGCCCTGCTCACTGTGCAGGATGTTCATCAGTTTGAGCCGAAAGCTTTACTCTTCCGCAATATATTCTCTGTCCTAAATAAACATGAGCTAATGTTCAAAAGAGCTACTTACCATAACTGATATATCTCCGTGATTGGACTGACCCACAGTGCTGACAGCTCAGCTCACAAGAAAACAGATAAGGGACAAACCTGTCCGAGGAGGACAGTAAACCAAAGTTACTTCTCCAGTGGACCAGTGAATTTTATTTTCAGTAATCAGCAAGATAATCAAGTACTGACTTTGAAAATCACACTTTGTTATTTTAATCTGTTTCAATTGGTTTTGTATTATTATTGTCAAAAAGCTGGAAATGTTCCCTCCATGGAAATAATAACAGGCGCCTTATCTTAACTAATTTCCACTATCTCACTGTGTGCTCTTACAGATACAATTACAATAATACGAATATAGATAAATTGACAGTACAGACTAATCTCCCAGCCTGGTTCAATATATCAGCTTTCTCTTGGCTGTGTAATTATGAACATTATATGAGGCAGATGTACTTCTCACACATTCACATTGTCCTTCCGAACGTTCCCTCCCAACACACCCACTTAATCTCTGCTGCTTCTCCCTCTACGCTGCTTTTTTCTGGTATTTTATTTACCAGTTTGAGTTTGGCTCGGAGCTTCACGTTTGGTAACCAGTTGAGCAACTCTAAAATATGCACAGCACGTCTCACACTGACTGTTTCTTTCCTCTCACATATTCAGCTCATGAAGTCAGTGAATGCGGAATGTCCCAACATCACCAGCATCTACAGCCTGGGACACAGCTCCAAGGGAAAGGACATTCTGGCCATGGTCATTTCTGGCAACCCCACCGAACACGAAATAGGTGAGAATACAAACAGCGCGGATACAACAGTTTGTATTGCAACAAGATGTGTTTCCCCGTGTGTGATCAATGCTAAAAAAATGCTTTTCATTCCGAACAGCTGTTTTCTCTCAAATGTTTGTGTAGTCTGAGATGTTGATCTGGTCGCATTTTGCCAAGTCCTGTCGGCACTGTTGATGCATCCGTCTGAATCCCCACGCCGGGTGCAACCCTACGCATTGTAGTTAACGGCAATTACGGCCCTGCCCTGCCGTCTCTGCAGGTGAGCCCGAGTTTCGCTACACGGCAGGTCTCCATGGCAACGAGGCGGCGGGCCGGGAGATGATCCTGCTTCTGATGCAGTACCTGTGCAAGGAGTATAAAGACCAAAACCCCAGAGTCCAACGTCTGGTGGAGTTGATCCGCATCCACCTGGTTCCCTCGCTCAACCCAGACGGACATGAGGAAGCTTTTGAAGTGGTACTTATGAAAAAAAAAAAAAAAAAAAAAAAAAAAAAAGAACTTTCAATGATTGAAAGAGAAGCACTCATCATGAATTTGTGCCAATGTGTCTTTCCTACAATCTATCCCCTTGCAGGGATCAGAGCTGAGTAGCTGGACCACAGGACACTTCACCGAGGATGGCTTTGACATCTTCCAGAACTTCCCCGACCTGAACAGCGTCCTGTGGGAGGCTGAAGACAAGGGCATGGTCCCCAAACTCACCCCCAACCATCACTTACCCATACCAGAGGGCTACGAAACTAATGGCTCGGTAAAGAAGCAACATGCAATGTGGAAGATGAATATAAAAGACATTTTTCTTCTACAAATGCAGCTGTGGGTTTTAGAAACGAGGCTAGCCTCTCTTCCGATCCTGATCTTCCTTCTTTTGTTCCAGATTGCCGTGGAGACCAGGGCCATAATCTCCTGGATGAAAAGCCATCCATTTGTGTTGGGCGCGAACTTCCAGGGTGGGGAGACAATTGTGGCCTATCCTTATGACAGCTTACGTCTGAACAAGCCTGCTGACAGCCAGAAGCCCCACAGTCGCAAGAAGAGACAGTGAGACAGTTCATCTCTGCTGTGGCTCCCTACATAAACAAATTCACATTTTTTTTTACAATGTTTTTGTGCTTTTATCAAATACAACAATATCAAAGCGGTCCAACGTTCGTTCCTTCCAGGTATGACGAGGAGGGCTTCGATGTGACTGAGTGGGGAAGGGGCTACCATGAGGAGCCAGAGGAAAACTGGAGGAGCAGGGGCTACTCCGAGCCAGAGGAGGAGTGGCGGGGTCACGGATACGACCATGGGTATGACCGCGGCTACGGCCATGGCTACGACCACGGGCACAGCCAGGGGTATGACCACAACCAGGGGTACGACCACAACCAGGGGTATGACCACGGCCAAGGGTACGACCACGGCCAAGGGTACGACCACGGTCAGGGCTATGACCACGGTCAGGGCTATGGGCACAGGGAGGAAGAGGAGGATGACAGAAGAGGTGGCAGTTACCAGTATGCGGAGCCTGAAGACGAGCCAAAAGTGATAGCAGACGAGTCCCTCTTCAGGTGGCTCGCCGTCTCCTACGCGTCCACACACCTCTCTATGTCGCACAACTACCTGGGCTCCTGCCACGGAGACATGACCACCGGCGGCCAAGGGATCGTCAACAGGGCCAAATGGAAACCTGTCACAGGCAGTGAGTAGTGGACACTGTGTGGTAGCGCCCCCTGCTGGACCGCAGTGTCTGAGGTCAATATGTGTGTGTGTGTGTGTATCTTCCCAGGTATGAATGACTTCAGCTACCTGCACACCAACTGTTTTGAGCTGTCCGTGTTCCTGGGCTGTGACAAGTTCCCTCATAAGAGTGAGTTGGTGTACGAGTGGGAGAAAAACAGAGAGGCAATGCTCATCTTCATGGAGCAGGTCAGACACACACACACACACACACACACACACACACACACACAGGATTATCAAATGCAAAACACTGAAAACAATTTTTCCTTCATGCATTCATAACTGAAATCATCAAAGCACAACATGAATGACTGAAACTACTGGATTGTTGAAGGTGATATCTGTGACAGATTGAATTAAGCTGAAAATAAACCTAAATGATTCAGAGCTTCAACGCAGACCGATTATGGAATAACATGAATCGTTTTCAAAGCTTTTATGCCTTCAAGGAAGTTCAGAGCCTGACTTTTTCAAATCAAAAGTTGATTTAGTATTTTCATTAACTTCTGTCTTATCTGTCCCCTGCACACTTTAAAGTTTAAACTATATTCATTTGGAGCCAGTTTGTGATTTTGGCTTCTCAATTTTTTTTCATTGAACAGAAGTTTTTCACTCATTCATCTCAGCGTCATCACACACTGGAAACATTCATCAGTTGATTCAGTCACCATCAATTTATTCACTAACTAAACTAACACACGTTTGGATTACAGGGTGGTGCTAGATAACACTTGCAACCTGTAGACAGGAAGGCCCTGTTTAGAGGCAACTGTAACTAACCTTTACATAACCATGCTGCTCAGACTGTTAACCCCATACTGTAGTTATCTTGAATTACAAGGCAATTCTGTTTACCTGAAATCTCTTCCTGTTTCACCTGAGCTGTATAAACACAGCTGTTGTAATTCTCACCTCCGCAATTGTGACCAAGCTAAATGTTCTTTGAAAGAAATGTATTCATGAAAGAGCAGAGAGGTGAATTGTACAGAACGGTTACAGACATAGCATTTAAGTGATTATATAGGTGGTATAGGCTCCCTCACTAATCCTCTGACACCTGCTCTCCAGGCACTTCGTGGCATCAGAGGGCTTGTGAAGGACCAGCAGGGGAACGCCATCGCAAATGCCACCATATCTGTGGAGGGGATAAACCACGACGTCACCACAGGTCAGCCTCCCGCTCAGAGCGCGGGTCGATTCCCTTCTTCTGCAGTCGCTCCCGTCAGGGTCCAGCACAGCGGATCGTCCTGTGCTGTCACACACGTCCATAAATCTTCTGAATTTTCTCCCATCTAGAACCTCTATCTCAGAAATCATTTGTGTAATACGTATATCCACTTTCTCAGTACACGTGCTCTGAACTGATCAATCTTAGTTCTCGGTTCATTTTTCCTCCGCTTGCTTTCTTGCAGCGTCCTCGGGGGATTACTGGCGTCTGCTGAACCCGGGGGAGTACCGAGTGACGGCTCGGGCCGAGGGCTTCTCCACCGTGACTAAACTGTGCGTGGTGGGTTACCAGCCCGGAGCGACGACATGCAGCTTTAACTTGGCGAAGTCCAACTGGGACCGCATCAAACAGGTGAGACAGTCCCGCCCTGCTCTGAGAGCAGCACCCTCGTTTCATACTAATAAGGTGTATTAATTCCTCTGCAGATCATGGCCCTCCATGGAAACAAGCCGATTCGACTCAGCTACAGCACCAACAGAGGACAGTCTCCGGCGGCGGGGAACGGCAACAGGCGTGTGGTCGACAGCAGCAACGGCTATTCCCCATATTCACAGATCAGTGCCGAGAGGCAGAGGAGGCTCAGGGTCGCTCGTCTCCGCCGCCTGCGGAGGCTGAAGTTAATGAGGTTAAGATCCACGACGACGTTACCGCCAACGACCACGATTCCCACCACACCAGAGACCACGACAGCCTGGTACGACTCGTGGGTCATAGGGGAGGGACAGTCCTCGACGCCCGGTGGGTTTACAGAGTCCTTCCTGGATTATAACTATGAATACAAGATCGATGACTATTAAACACACACACACACACGGCTTGTTTCAGATCAGAACCATCCTCTCCTAGTCGTACTTCTCATCACCACGTTGTACCTTGAGCTGTTTCAATAGTCAAACAAACCCTGTCGTTTTATGGCATAAGCAGTAAGAACGTAGGAAATTAACTCCATTAAAGATAGTCTGTTACTTAACACTTGACTTGAGACTGCTTTACAGGAAGAGATCCATATAACGAAGAGTTGATCAGTTTGACGTTTCACACTGCACTTTGGTGACTTATCAGTCTTTTTAATGAATGCTTTTTCTTGCCTTCATGAAAACGTGTTTATTGTGGATACAGACAAACAGCTGAGATATTTACACTGTCCTCATTCACGGTAGAAATCTTGTTTACAGTATCCATCATGAAAAATGTGTGAAGAGCAGGAAGCGGTTGGTAAAAGAGAGAGAGAGGAAGAGTTTTCTGTCGAGTTTCCTCAGACGCAGCTGAGGTAGAAGAGATATTTTTCAAATAAAGGCTTGTTAAGACACTTGTCTCTTCCTTCTTTTTTTTCCCCCGTACCACCTGGTGTCTACTAGTGGTAAATATGTGCCGTTTTTCTCTTAAAGTTTAATATAAAAAAACTGCAGGAGCAACTCTAAACAGTGATTTCAATTGAAACACTGACAGACTGGCATCCTTTTAGCCGGGATTGTATTTCTTTCTCAGAGGCTGCCTTTCAGTGGCTGATGTTCATCTCACTTTCCTCGTCTTCTCCGGCGGAGAAGGCCGAGAAACTGACTGGCTCACATTGAAGAGTGCGTAAATTGACCAGGCACGCCATCTGAGTGCTGCTGAACTCTGGAACGGTGACCAAAAGCACTTCCTGACCATCAGCACCTGAAGGGAGGAAAATAAAGGCACGGAGATCAACTTTTTTTTTTTTACTGTATTTTATGCACATACCAACAGTCTCTGACCGCAGGTTTCTTCTGTGTAAACAGAGATGAGCCACAAGCTGCTGAATCAAGATAAAGTCCGAGAAGATAAGCTGAACACTAAAAAAGAGGAGGAACATGAACCAACAGATTTCCTGCTCACTCAGCAGGGAAACTGATTAAATTGGCTGATAACATCAGGGAAGCCCTGATTATTGACACTCAAAGTGCACACACTCACCAATATCAATGCACTCACCTTTAATGAGCTTGGATTCAAACGTTGGGGCGTTGCCACTGAAGTAAACATGCGGACACTCCTCCAAGATGAAAGGATCTTTTAAGTAAAATGGGTAACAACCTGGTTTGGAAAAAGCACAAAAACAAATTGTGAACACGCTTGCGTTACGCTTAGAGATGATGGACCTTGTGTTTTCATTCTGCACTAACCGAGAGTATCAGGCGCTGTGGGAGCGAGGTGTCTGAGCCGCAGCGTTTCCTCCAATATATCCAGGTGGCTGTCCAAGCTGCTGTACTTCTGAATATCACACACGTTTTGACCCGACGTGCCAAGAAACCTGTGTTGGAAGACAATCAAACATATTGTTGTGAATATTACAACAAACTCGGCTTACATTAAACATACAGTGGGACATGACTTGAGGGACATGTGTACCTCACTCCATCGATGTCAGCCTGATATGGATTGGAGGCCAGCTGCAGCGTCGGGTAGACAGAGGACAAGGGAAACATGCATCGGTGCAGAGGCTGCTGTGGGAGGGTGTAGTTGGTGGGATCATACTGCCCCGGCATCACATCCACGGGAACAGAGGCCTTCATCAGCAACACACAATAGCTGATCAGGTCAAATTGACATGATGAAGAACTTTAGATATAAGAACTGCTAAATTCTACAAATCCAAATATCTCAAATCTGCCTTGCAAAGACTAATCCTGTCTATACGTATGTAAAAATTAAGATATAATTAATGACAGACTCACCACCAGCTGAAGCAGCAGCTCATCCAGCATTCGAATGGCGTCCACACTGCCTGCCTGAGTCTTCTTTGTGAGATACTTGGCCTGCAAACAGCAGTTCCAAAGTGTGATTGTCAACAAATAGTTTAACTATGTAAAAGTATCAATAAAAGAAAAGTGTGTTAAGTGAAACTCGTCCTCTTTATACCTTTGTAGAGGCATCCTTGTCCTGGGTGCTGGGGCTCAGCAGGTTTCCTGCCAGCAGGACCCTGGAAATGGTTGCTGCGCCGCTCTGCTCACTGAGATCCCCAAGCTGACCGGTTATCATGTCGACCAATAGCTGCAGCCCCAGCATGCTGTCTGCATGACTGCTGCCCAGACCGAGGCCAGAAGCAAGGAGCACGAACCTGAGCAGGAACGGACAAAATCAATTAATTCTGTTATCATAAAAACCTGCAGTCTAAGCCGTGCACGCCTGGGCCTGTTTACCTGTCAGTGGTGAGTGTAGGTCTCTCAGTCTGCAAGGGGAGATCCGCCGTGCAAAATTCCTCAACAGTGAATTTTCCATCACTCCTTTCAGCTCCGTATATTGCAATAACACTCCCTGAGTTTGGATGAAAGAAATGACTTTAAATTCAAAGCATGTGCTGACAGGTGTGTCAGTGACGTCCTAAAACAAATACTAACCGGTGACACACTTGTCTTTGTCGATTTTTCCCTCTAGTTTGATTCTCTGCAGTTCATCCTCCAGAATAAGCTCATCTGTTTCAGAGATGTATTTGGACGGTGCGGGCTGGGGCAGGAGGTTGTGCTGACAAGAGGGAAAGCATAAAGAAAAAAAGAATAATGTCAAGATTTTTTATTTTATCGAGTGTGAATGCAGTGAGTTGAATTCAAGGCGCTTGCCAACCTCCTCACTAATCTCTTTGAGAATAGATGGCTGCAACTCCATCCGCTTAAACAGAGTTCCCACAATGCAACACTGCTCCCCTGTTTGGAGATCGCACAACTTCCTGATGCACACATCAGTCCCTGGAGGAGGAAGGAACGAAAAAAAGATCATACAATGTAATCATAAGGACACAGAGGCTCTTTGTGCACAGACATATTAAAGAAATAGGCAAAAAGTAAAAAAGATCACTTTTTATAACTGTGGTTTCAGTCCATTCAAGTTACTTTACAGGTCTTCACAGTCATTCTCAGAGGCTACTTTTATTGCCATTCAGAAAACTTCAGGGATTCATGGCCCTTCTGAGTCAACAGGATGCTGTTTGCATCTGTGCTTGACAAGATGCAAACTTAATATAACTTTCTAGTCCAAGTGTTTTCTTTTCACATCATTTTGGTGCTATTCTACACTTGCAAGGCAATGTGTGTCGCGTTTTAGACATGTGTCTTTGAGGGAATCTACATAAATTCGTCTCCCAAACCACTTTATAAGCCCAGCTGCCCCCTCGTGTCTATCCTTAAATATACTTTATAAGAAGCTAAATAACTCATAGATCACAGAGCCTGTTCTTACCCCACTTCTCCTGGGCTCTCTTTGACAGCAGAGGCCTCATCTGCATGAGCCGGGCTGCGTAGATGTGAGCATACTGGCGACTGAAGCTCCGCTCCCCGACTTTGTACCGCTCGGAGCAGGGTGTGTAGGCCAGCGACATCCTCTCGAATATCGCCGGAGCCTGATCCTCGGAGGGAGGACAGGACAGCAGAGAGGAGCCCTCCTTCTGGGCGTTCAGGTCGGAGAACATGACTGTCCTGATTCAGAAAATTCAGATACGAAGAAATGAGTAAACAGAGATGAGCCCGCACATCGACTCATTGTCGGAGCTCCTCCTAAACATGACGTTATATAAAATCAAGGGGGGGATAACACGTGTAACGATCTTACCTTGGTTGGAAGAATCTGCACGCTTTAAATCTTGTTTTAAGTTATTCTTGGACGTCACACATCAGAGAGCAACACAGACCGTTCCCGCGGAATCACTCCCCCGACGTCATCACGTTGTTTATCCTGAAACGAACTCTCGCGAGAACCTTTGGACGTGGCAAGAAAAACAGAATATTAGTTCACGCTTGCACAGACGGCGACTAACGTACAGTGACATGTAAATAACACGGTTTACGCCTTAATGAGAGGTGCTGTTTTGGAGAAAAGCAGAGGCTAAAACGATTCTTGAGGTGTCGCACAAACATTACGTCACTCATTCAAATAAAAAAAGTCGCCTAGAGATGAGGTCACAATAGCGCCGCGGCTGCGTCGCCATTTTTGCTTCTCTTTGTGCGCACGGTCCGCCCAGCGTTAGCCTCATTTTAACGAGTTATTTCTGCCTGGGGTTTTAATCCTGCTACGGCGAAATGCAAGGAAACCGAGGCCCCCAGCAAAACCACGGCCCCAACCGCCCGGGGGAGCAGAAGAAATCCGGCGGGATGAACACGAACGGCCAGCAGCCGGAGCCCTGCGAGCCGACCAACCCGAACGAGGCCTTAACCCTGGACCTGCAGAGCTTCAGGAAGCCCGGGGAGAAGACCTTCACCCAGCGCAGCAGGCTGTTCGTGGGAAACCTGCCCACCGGAATGTCCGAGGAGGAGCTGGAGAAGCTGTTCGCCAAGTACGGAAAAGCGAGCGAGATCTTCATCAACAAGGATCGAGGTTTCGGGTTCATCCGCCTGGAGACGAGGATCATCGCCGAGATAGCCCGAGCCGAGCTGGATGACACTCCGTTCAGAGGCAGACCTATACGAGTGAGGTTTGCAACACACGGGGCTGCTTTAACTGTTAAGAATCTGCCAGAGTTTGTGTCCAATGAGCTCCTGGAGGAGGCCTTCGCCGTGTTCGGTCAGATAGAAAGAGCAGTGGTCATAGTGGATGACCGGGGGAGGCCCACAGGGAAGGGGATCGTGGAGTACACCTCGAAACCAGCTGCAAGGAAGGCTCTGGATAAGTGTGGTGATGGTGCCTATCTTCTCACTTCTTTCCCCCGCCCCATCATAGTGGAGCCCATGGACCAGTATGATGAGGATGAAGGGCTGCCTGAAAAGCTAATAAACAAAAACCAGCAGTACCACAAAGAGCGAGAGCAGCCACCTCGGTTTGCTCAGCCTGGATCCTTCGAGTACGAGTATGCCATGCGCTGGAAGGCCCTGATGGAGATGGAGAAGCAGCAGTACGAGATGGTTGACCGCAACATGAAGGAGGCTCAGGAAAAACTGGAAGCCGAGATGGAGGCTGCCAGACATGAGCATCAGGTGATGCTGATGAGGCAGGACCTGCTGAGGAGGCAGGAGGAGCTGCGGAGGATGGAGGAGCTCCACAGTCAGGAGGTGCAGAAGAGGAAGCTGGTAGAGCAGCGGCAGGAGGAGGAACGCCGGAGGAGAGAGGAGGAGATGAGGATGCGAAATGAGGAGATGATGAAGAGGCAGCAGGAGGGCTTCAGAGGCAACTT
The DNA here is from genome assembly GCF_902148845.1 of Salarias fasciatus. Lineage (NCBI taxonomy): Eukaryota > Metazoa > Chordata > Actinopteri > Blenniiformes > Blenniidae > Salarias > Salarias fasciatus. The sequence goes on along the minus strand of NC_043756.1, from coordinate 7,595,280 downwards.
CCCTGAAAACAGAGAGCAGGATGTCCGGATGCATATGGGAGGCCACGGGATGCCCATGAACAGAAACTCACTGGGCTCCAACTCGGGTTCTGCTGGCGCCGCTGGCTTGAATGCTGAGAATTCTCCAATGATGGCAGGTTCAGGAAACAACAACAACAACATGCCTGGAGGAGGCCAGGGAGGCTTCCCCAGAGGCCTCCCTGGAGCCGGAGAATATGGACCTAATAAGCAGCGCAGATTTTGAATAAGATAACAAGTTTTTCCCCTTTTTCATACTCACTGTATTCAGTTCATGTAGTGAGAGTTCAGAATCGGCATGTATTTTTTTGTCTTTTTATTATTTTTTTTTTGTACTTAAAAATGTTTTAAAACTAAAATGTCAATGAGCCATGTGTTTTACTTCATTTCTCACGATAATGTATTTTTTTTTCTCCATAGGGATAGAAAATGTTTTTGTCCTAAACATGTCAACTTTTCTGGAATAAATTCATGATTCCCTATTAATGCAGTTTTCTTTAGACACTCAAGATCTCTTCAAGTTTCTAAAAGCAGAGCTCGAACTGACAGAAATGTTTGAAACGAAGATGTCATTTTTGTGTGGCTGATACAAATTTTGAACACTGATGCTCTAAAGTAATTGGTATGATGGTCAAATATGGCATGAATAAATTGCTGTGAAAATATATTGATTGATTTCAGGCACAATATAGTGAAAACGTTCTGAATGTAACGAACAAGCCAACAAAAGTAAATAATTTGATTGGGTTCGTCAAGATGGGGATGTTTAATGAGCAGAGATATCTGGACACAACGCTCCCTGGTTCGAGTATACAAACGGAGCTGATCACACAGCAGTGGCAAAAGCCATCAAGCAAAGCAGCAAGGAAGCTATTTTCACATTTCTTAGCAGGAATAGAGCACTCGCAAATTATACAGTCTCAACATTAAAGGAGGGAAGTATTCACTCATTCCACTTCTGCACCAGAGGGTGGAGTCATTGTTAATTTTTATGTCCAAATAATATCTGTATGAATAGACATGAGATACCTTCACCTGTGTACAAATAGAAGAGAATAGAAATAATTATTTTTTTTCCAGAGGGAGATTTTTGTAATTTAGCTCCACACAGAATGAATAACATAGAAGTTAAAGTATCGATACAACAGTAGAAAGTTGGATAGTTAATATTAAATAATATATACAAGGATAACCTGTGACTGGTATAAGCACAGGAGAATTAAATGGCCAGAAAAAAAAAAAACATTTATTTACCAGGAGTCATATCATCCTGTTGATTCATGAATGAAGGATTGAATGTTGTGGTCTGAGCTGTGAACTTTGTATCGTGAGTCTGCTGCTGACCGGGACATCATGGAGGTGATGAGAGACATTGTTCAGGATGGACCTCAGTTTGGACTGGAGCCTGGACATGCAGTAACAAGAGTCACAATAAGGTCAGTGGCTGCACACTGCTCAATAGGAATCAGGTAAATAAAGATGACTCATTTCCTTGCACTGCATTTTGTATGTGACAAAGGAAATACTTCAGTAATCACAGAGGTACATTCTTTTAAAGCTTTGCTCCACACGAACAAACCTGACTGAGACATATTTTCTCGGTATTCTGGTTTCGTTTTTAGTTAAAACCAGTAAATCAGTTCCTCCATACATTTCCAAATTAGTATGAGAACACAACTTTTTCTCTCTAAACAGGTTTATGACAAGACCGATTTGAGACTTTCCCATTCATTCAAATGAATTCATGATAATACAGAGTCATTATTGCCAAACTGTTGACTCTTCACCGAACAACAGTTTGGCAAAGTCCTGAAGATTTTCAGATCAGATATACTATGCAGTCAAATTTATCTATCACCCTGCTGCCGCTCAAAATGTTATGATCAACTTTGCCTTACAGCTCAGATGGCAGAAAGATGGTGCTGTAAAAGATAAGTGATGATAATGAGACAGCTATAAAGAGGGTGAAACTGTCTTTTATCTTGGCTTGAAATCAGCAATTTGTGACGATATCCATCTTTATACACTCTCTTTAGGGAAGAATACAAGGCATCTTGATAACTGTTAAAAAGCTTCTCAGTGTATTTGTATCATCAGTTTGATACCTTCAAAAACCTCACCCATAAAATTCACACTGATTTACACACATGAACACATAATAGTAAAAGTTTTTAAAACATTCTTCCATAAATTCATTGCATGGATCAACTGAGGTAAAATACAGTACATTTCGATGCGTTCTGTTGCATGTGAGGCTTATCCAGGGTAAAAAAAATGGTCTCTGTTCCAGTGAGTTGCCATAGCAATGCATGTAAAAGGAAGCAGTGAAATAGACAGTTATTTTAATATAGTGTTGTTAAAAAGTTAAGTCAGCATTAATAAAAGCTGTGAATACACCTCTTTGGTTAAATTATTAGCTGCAAGGCACTCTTTATTCTTGTGTTTGGATGCTTCTTTCATAGTTATAAATGGTAAAATATTTGTAAACATAAAAAAAAAATGGATAAGTTCCAATAAGGTGCTGGTAATATGTGTTGCCCGGTGTTAAAGAAAAGTAAGAAGTATAAAAGAAAACTTTAAAAAAATAAGATTAAGAAATTCAAACTGATTTTCAAAACAAACAGTGTTCTGGTAGCATGTACTGTATGAATGGAGGGTTGGAGAGATGGGTTTTCATACTTTAAATGGCAATGTTTGCACTTTGTGTTGCTTTAAATCACATGAATGTGCTATAACAATAATGATTGATTTGTACAAAGTGGCAGATTTGGCTTGGATAATGAGTACTCAACAAGTACACAGAAAGCAGAGTATTTCACTCATCTATACTGTCGATAACTTTCATTAGGAAATCTGTGAGCAGCTGTTGTGCAGCAAACTTCCAGAGCCTCACTCAGGAACTCACAGTGTCAACCTGTCAGCAACTCTGATCCAGATCCCAGCTCTCTGACATCGGGCTCGTCCTGAATATTCTGGAGACACACTCAAACATAATGCTGAGATGGAGAAAGTTCATGTTTGTGGAATTTGTTGAGCTTGCAAACCTTGGACGTTTAGGTGTATTTTCTCATCTACTTGCTACTCGGGAGTTTGTCTGCCTTATGGAAACCCTTGCTCTGCTGGTCCCACTCATATTTAAATATTCAGAGGCGAGATCTAACATTGCCTGTGCACTCGATTGCTTCACGCTGCCTTTTGATAATGACATAATAGAAGACTTCCTCATATAACGGCTCATTGCTCAACTCTACCACATTCCTGTTATCATGCACCATTTATCACCATTGTTATGTTATCAGGGTTCACTTTCTTTTTGTTGATGGTGGATGGGTGTGTCCATGAAGGACACCTCCATACCGAAGACTGTAAAACGGCAGCTTGGTCGCTGAAGGTTTTTTGACACTGTTAGTGTGGCACCCATAGACGAGATGTCGATAAAGGAGCTGTACGGCCAAGACGTGGAAATGACAGAGAATGAGCACACAAGCTGCGGATCATGATCCCAACAACAGTCCAGTGATTTGACATTGTGAACGAGGCATTACTTATTTACTTTTAATCAAAACATGCTGTAATGCAAACAACACAGAAGAATTAGGAAAACTTGCATGGTGGGTCTTAAGCCACTGCAGACTGATCAGATGAGAGTGCATTGATACTAACATGCATGTTAATGACCCGCTTTCTTTACTTTGATTTGAACATTGCGTACTAATGCATGCCGCAGTGTTTCACGTAACTGAAAAAGTTACAAAATCTCGGCATGGCTTATCAACGTATGACTGAGCAAGGAACAATATCATATCTGTCCCATTTTTCCTTGTCAATTTCACCATCTTAGTTTATGACAAATTTTAATCCCTGTGCACCTTCACCCTGATAGCTCAGAGGATGTGGCTCCGTTGCTCGCCCTATCTTCGTTTTTGACCTTGACATGTGATAAGAGTATTAATCACACTGTTGATATGGGAACTGCGGGATGTGTTGCGGTAACATGATAAGTCTGGCTTTCCTGATGGGGCGTCTTACTACCGTCCACAGGCCGTCACTGTGTTTGGGAGGAAACGTTCTGACAAAATAGCTACGAAAATTAGCATATTGTGTTCGAAACAGAGCAGTTCAGAGGCCTCAGCTGATGGGAAGTCCTCTTTCCATCTCAAAGGTCAAATCACCGGCACATACAATTACCTGAACCGTGGTCTAAAGGTCACATCCAGGCTCCCTGCACCTTGCATGTTTACAGCTCCGGGACCCTCGATAGCAAATGAAGGGAAATGATTGCTGCCACCTGTGTGATTCACATGAGCCGCCATCACTGTTTGGATCTGTTGTCATCAACTCCAGAGCTATGATGTAAAATCGGACACCTGTGGGGCAGGAACTGGGCGCGGCCGTCATCTCGGATTCCCCTTCACAGTTTTCCATCAGCTGCTCTGAATCCGACCACTGACTCAATCAAAGTCCCTCCCACGCAAAGAGTGGCATTGATCAGCCATAGCTGCGATTGGACAGCAGTCGCATCAGGCCAGATAAGACCGAAATGCTGACGTAGGACGCGTCTACATGCTTTTCTAACACCAACTCTCCCGCTATCAGAGGGGCAGATAGACAGACGATAGGAGGGAGAGGTGGCTCAGGCGAAACTCTCCTCGTCTGATGAATCTTCCAGTCTGAAAACATTGATCATTATACACTCCAGTTTACTTTATGTGAGGATTTTGACTCTTGTGTTACTCAGGAATCATGATCCGTGTTTCAGCTCTCTTCATTTTTCTGGCTTGTACGGTAAGTTAGTCTTTCCATCAGTGATTATTCCATAGCAGTGCTCTGTTATCTGCAGCTACACTGATACTGTGCACTTGTTTTGATTTTAACAACTTGCAATAGTTTCGCTTCATTGAAACTTTGCAGTCTTTTCTAGGATTTACGACTTGAACCTGAATAATCCATAAAATTATTCGAGGGCTGCTTCTCAAATTATGTTTGAGCACTACATTAGCCCCGATTTCATTTTATTTAAAAATTCATGATTTTGGAAATGGTTCAGGATTAAAACCTGTCATATTAAGTTAAATTTTTTTGTTTGTCTTTCATGATTAATATGTGTTGAGAATGTTTGGTAAAGAAATGTAGAAATCTCAAAACAGACATGATATTCCAAGACTTTGAGACTTACTTTCTTCAAAAACTGAGATTAGGGAAGAGTTTATGGAAGCAGGAAAGATCAAACTAGTCACATAGAGAAATGGACAAACCATTTCCTGAGGGGTTTAACATCGATCCTGAGGATATGATCTGATACTCATACAAAATTCAGTAATATTAATGGATTGAATTGACAATTGAAGATGTTGTTCTGCAACACTGTATATTTTTTTCTGTGATGTGTGTTTGAAGTTTTTAACATTTTGAATAGTTTTAGAAGATCGAGTAGAAATTAACTTAATGAATATTGATATTTGTTTTAAATTCTTTCTTTAGAACAATGTTTTAATAGTTTTAATTCAACCATTTTAAAATTTGCACAATATATTTTGGTTCTATGGATAAGAAAAAAAAAAGGTATAATCTGTCATATGAAATCATATTTTTCATTTTGTACAGTTAAGCTCGTTCTGTTTATTATTTTTACCAATTATTAACCACAGTTATACAGCTGTATAAATTAAATATATAGATAAAAATGAAAAAAAAAATAGAAAAATGCCACTGGGCACCTAAAGTTTACACAATGTAGAATAATAATTTCATGCAGAGAAATTTGTATTTAAAATTGTTGAACTTGTCGTCTCATCTATTAGCAACAGTAATCTTCAACAACCTTGAACATGTCAAACAGTCTTTGCTTTATTGTTCCTCCAAGGTGCCTCTGAGCAGCTTATAGGGTGGGACGACAGGTCAACTTGATTATTCATGGACTTTTTCTGATAATAGACATTATAAACTTAACAGTAAACTCGCCAAGGTCAATATTTTGTTCTTTCTTGTTTGTGAACCTTTTTTTTAGTATGTTGACTAAGACTCATATTACATAAATTTTGTTTTCTAAGACATCAAAAGAAATATTCTACTTAAATCAGGGGAAATGTCTTAAAAGCTGCGGTATGTGAAATTGTTTTGAATGCCCTTAAAGAGAAGCACATGCATGAAAACAGTCATAAAAGCATGCATTTGCTGTCTGTGTCTTGCTGTAGGTACTGAAGTTAGCCGTGCAGTCTCATAAACCCAGCAGAAATCTGTTGTCAATACAGTAACAATAACAATAGCAATGATAGCAGAGTGAATAGGAAATAGAGCAAAGGCATATCTGTAAAAATGCTTATTAACAGAACGAAATACCAAAAATAAAAAGGGATAGACTGAAGACAAAGTGGGTATTACAGTGATTCTCTTATTAAAAGTGCTGATGCTTATATTTTAACAGCAGCTATGAAGTTATGAGTGTAAAGTGCGTTTCGAACTGAGCCGTTTTCCTGGTTTCCACAGCTCGCTGAGACATGCTGTGTGTGTGACTCCTCTGTTTTCCACACAGGTGCTGTCTGAAGCGCAACATGAGGCGGGCTACTGTTCCTTCTATGAGGAGTGTGGCCGTAACCCTTTGATAAATGGATCCCTCATTACTCCTATTGTCCCATGCTATGATCACAGCAGGGCCCGACGTCTCACAGGAAACCACTACAAGAGGCTCAAAGAGGTCTGTAGGTTCAGCTCCGAGTTGACATATTCAAAATTTGCACTGTGCTCACATTTACCTGTATACATTGTGTAGAGCTGCTAATCAAATATCACATTGTTGACACTACATGTAATGAGTTCTCCATTTTTCCTGCAGTGTTTAATTATATTTCAATGTTTGGTATCAATCAGAGAAAGAGGCAGATGGGTTTCTGGAGACCATAATTCCACTTAGTTGCAGGAAACCCCTACTTGATTCCAGGTTGTGAATGCAGTGGCCATGTTAGGACGAGAAGGCTATTGACTGGATAGCAATTTTGATTGTACTGTCAGTTAGAAATTATGCACACCATTTGACAAATGGATAATACATCAGACCAATTGTGATACCACCAATTTAACTTTATGAACCGTCTCTCTTTTAGCGCTGTCTAATGAAAGTAACATTTGAGCATGTTTAGATTCATAATCTCCATTCACGTTACCAGTGATTTAAAGTCATGCACCGTGCAATGCAACACAATGGCAAAAATGCAGTGCACAGATCTCCTAGATTATATATGTGCACATGAACACACACTAACACATTTTCACACATACATTGAAACACAGAATGAAAAACATCAATGTAGCTGTAAATCCACACCTAATCACATTGGACATATAATCTTTTAAATGTTGCATAAACCATGATAAAACTGATTAGAGCTCTCACGCACGCTTTCTGTGTTGACAATATCTTAGAAACCGCTCCACAGGCAAGAGCTGAGCGTGTGTTTCAGCCGGTCGCTTCAGCAAGTAACACCTGTCCCTGCTGCAGGTGTGCCCGATGCTGGACCGTGGAGAGAACAACACATACGCCTGCTGTTCAGTCCAACAGCTGCAGTCTCTGGAAACCAGCTTAACCCTGTCCAAGGCCGTGCTGGTCCGCTGCCCCTCATGCTCGGAGAACTTTGCCCACTTGCACTGCATCAACACCTGCAGCCCTGACCAGAGCCAGGTAGTCAACGTCACCAAGGTGATGAACGTCACCTACTTGGGGAGGACCAGGGAGGCTGTGGTGGGTTATCAGTCATACCTCACCGCCAGCTTTGGAGAAGGAGCCTTCAACTCTTGTAAAAATGTCAAGATTCCTGCAACGGGCGGTTACGCAATCGCCACGATGTGCGGCCGCTATGGCGCCTCACTGTGCACCGCCCAACGCTGGTACGACTTTCAAGGAGACTCCAGTAACGGCCTGGCTCCGCTTGACCTCGATTTCAAGCTGATTAAGGAGGGAGAGTCTTCGGAACCCATTCCGGACGGGGTGATTCCCTACAACGGTAAAGCTCTGGGCTGTAACGAGACCACGACTTCAGGAGGTCAGGCCTGCTCCTGCCAAGACTGCGTGGAGTCGTGTCCCAGTGTGCCAAATCCTCCGCCACCCGATGCCCCCTTTACTATCCAGGGTGCTGACGGCGTTCTGGTGATTTGTATCATCATATTCTGTGTCTTGATGCTTTTCTTCGTTATTTACCTGGTCGTCTCCTACTGTAAAAATGGAAAAAAGAAAGAGAAAGGAGAGGGAAAACTGAAAGATCAGAAGAGCGACGTAACTGAGAGGATCATTCGTCCGGAAGAGGTGACCTGTATTGACAGAAACAGCTTGGCTGCTCAAGATTTCCTGAGCTTGCTGTTTCGGCGCTGGGGAACGCTGATGGCCACTTATCCTTTCGTGGTGAGTATTTCGAACCTCATTTCGAAGAACTGAGTCAAAGCAGCAGAAAGTATTATTTCTAGCACATGAATAGGATTTTCAAAGTGTACACAGGGTAGCTTTAATTTTATTTTGGGCCAGATAAAGATGAAAACGTAGCTCTGTCTCTTTGTTCCAGGTACTCCTGGCGTCGGCGGTCGTTGTGGCTGCTTTGGCTGCTGGCCTCATATCCCTCGAGCTCACCACTGATCCAGTCGAGCTGTGGTCTGCCCCCAACAGCCGTGCTCGTGAGGAGAAAAACTTCCACGATACGCACTTTGGCCCTTTCTACAGGACAAACCAGTTGATTTTGACGGCACCTGGCAGAAAGGGCCACATTTACGACTCGTTGCTGTTTGGACCTCAGAATTTCAGCGGTATCATATCTAAAGAGCTCATTATTGAGCTTCTTGAGCTCCAGCAAAGAATACAGGTACATGAGCATTCGGTCCGAGATGAAATTTGAGCGTGTTTGTTAAAGTGCATCAAACCGGTTTGACTCACTCGTGCCTTTTTTTTCCCCAGAGTATCTCATTCTTCTCAAAAGATCTGAACCGTACAGCAACTCTGGCGGATGTGTGTTACGCTCCACTAAATCCAATCAATTCCACTTTAACTGACTGTGCGGTCAACAGCTTACCGCAGTACTTCCAGAATAATCTGGACAACATCAATGCTAAGGTGGAGATGACTGAGCTGGGAGTGACCAAAGAGGTGGACTGGAGAGACCATCTGATCTACTGCCTTGGGTGAGATTTTATTCAGTAAACAGTGATTTCATTTGCTGTTGTTCATGGGCTTTACCATTGAACTGCAGCCTCACTTTTTCTCTCCAATCTGCTCTGCAGCTCCCCGCTGTCATTCAAAGACATCACCGATTTAGGCTTGAGCTGCATGGCTGACTACGGAGCGCCAGTCTTTCCGTTTCTGGCTGTGGGAGGCTATAATAGTGAGTGACTCTGGCCGCCGTGTTCACACAAAAACCGCAGTCTATAAACTCTGATTAACCCCCGATGCATCTTGTGTTTTCTAGATGAGGACTACACGGATGCAGAAGCCTTGATCATGACTTTCTCCCTCAACAACTACGCTCGTGACAATCCCAAGTTCAAGGTGGCTTTGCAGTGGGAGACAGAGTATCTGAAAGTTGTCCAGGACTACCAGAAAAACCCGAAGGCCAACTTCACCTTTGCATACATGGCTGAGGTACCGTAAATTATGGGATCTATTCATTGTTGGTTCTTTTTTGTCTTAAGGGCAATTTTACACACAGAGAGTTAAAGAAGTAATCAGTAGTTAAAGACTTGCTGCTTCAGCATTTCAAGGGGTGCCCTGAGGTCTTACCTTTTCCTTTCACCTCAATATCTCACATGTAAAGTCCCTAATCGTTCTCTTTTCTGTGTTCTATGGCCCTGCAGAGGTCTCTTGAAGACGAGATCAATCGAACGACAGCAGAAGATATTCCGATCTTCATGATCAGCTATGCCGTGATTTTCGTCTACATCGTCGTGGCGCTGGGGGAGTACTCCTCCTGCTCACGAATACTGGTAAAGCCATGCCTTTTTTTTAAATACAAATTGCTCATGTTTTGCTATTAAAACAGAAATATGGTGTGCAACTGCTGTAATTATAGGCACTTATCACTCTTCACCAGCGATAAGGACATACCTTAGCTGTCCTTATCTTTACAGTGAAGCACAGAGATTAATGCCTGGAATGTTACACAATACAGCAAAAGATAGTAACTAACAAAAAGAGACTGAGCTTAATCGGGCTGCATTCTAATTTTATTGTCCTGCAGGTGGACTCCAAGTTTCTGGTGGGTCTGGGTGGGATCCTGGTGGTCGGCTGTTCTGTCCTGTCCTCCATGGGTTTCTACTCATGGGTCGGCATCCCCTCCTCACTGGTGATTCTGCAAGTCGTACCCTTCTTGGTGCTCGCAGTTGGAGCCGACAACATCTTCATTTTGGTTTTAGAATACCAGGTGTGTAACTACGCGTGACAATTAGTGATTGACTAAAATGGTAACTGTTTCAGTAGCATTACTGTCCCTTCGTCTCTCCAGAGAGATGTGCGGAGACCTGGAGAGAAGCGGGAGGAGCAGATCGGTCGTGTACTGGGAAGTGTGGCTCCCAGCATGCTCCTGTGCAGTCTCTCTGAATCTGTTTGCTTCTTTTTGGGTAAAAACTTTGATATTTTTAACACAAGAAGAAGAAAAAAAGTGCCATTGTGGGACAAATAAAAGATGGACTAAAATTTGTGTGATTGTCCTTCCAGGGGCCCTGTCGACCATGCCAGCTGTGAGGTCCTTCGCTCTGTACGCAGCTCTGGCTGTGCTCATGGACTTCATCCTGCAGATGACAGCATTTGTAGCGCTGCTGTCCTTAGACGCTCGGCGTCAGGACAACAACCGCTGTGAACTGGTCTGCTGCGTCAAAGTGTCAAAAGAGCGCCCAAGGAAGCCCAACGAGGGCCTCCTGCTGCCCCTCATGAGGAAATACTATGCCCCCTTCCTGCTGCACACCTTCACCAGGATCATAGTGGTAAAGTTACTCTTCTCCCCTTTCGTCACTGTGCCTTTAATGCAACGAGAAGAGGCACGTAATGCACTTTATTCCGTGTTCCTTTCAGATGGTGGTTTTCATCTTCATGTTCTGCGCGTCTATATTCCTCATGCTGAATGTGAAAGTGGGTCTGGATCAGGAGCTGGCCATGCCACAGGTCAACAAGCACGGCTGTATAAACAAGAATGAATGCGTAACACTTTGTGTGCAATCTCACTCAAGTTCCTCTGTTTGCTCTGCAGGGCTCCTACATGCTGGAGTATTTCAAATACCTGAACAAATATTTTGAAGTCGGAGTCCCTGTTTATTTTGTCACAAAAAAAGGCTACAACTTCTCCACTGTGGCGGGCATGAATGGCATCTGCTCCAGTGTGGGCTGTGATCAGTTCTCAATGACCCAGAAGATCCAGTATGCTGCCAACTACCCGGACCGGTGAGTCACTCCATTATTCTTCATTTCTTTAATCTCAGAAACATTCAGAAAAATATCAGTTTTGAGATAAATTGCACATTGTTCCCATTCAGTTCAACTCTGCATGCTCATCACGAAGCGTCTTCTCCCGTTGGGTCTTCATATCATCGTCATTCGCTGACAGATCCTTGAACCTGCTGTTATCACTGCAGCACCCTCTAACACGATAACCCTTCGGATAAGATAGTGCTGAATGCTAGATGCTGAGCACAAAAAGATGCCCGGCGCTGATAATTCCAAGCAAGGAAAGCAAAAATAAACATAATAATAAATGATCTTTTTGATCTTGTTGACAGATGAGAGTGATGGAAGTTTGTTGTGTCTTCCTGCCTCCAGACGTTATTCCATTTAAAAACAGACACTGTTTAGAAGTTAAAACTATTCATTTTTGATACATAGTATCAAGTTAGATCGGTTCAAAGCAACTGTGCCCATTCCATGAATCATACCCCACAGCCTGTAGCGGAGCCAGAGTGGGGGCAAGGGGGCGGTCGCCCCAGGGCCCACAAGGTCACAGGGCCCCGTTTCATGTGATGTGTTCACATTTAATCGGAAATAAATTATTTTAATAAAATGTGCAGTGTGTGCCAGAAGGTGTACACATATGAGTGTGGGCCCCAATTTGCCAATGGGCCATTTTCACAGCTCCACTACTTCCTGAAATTAACTGTGCACATTCATTTCCTGTCTTGCATTATTGGCCAAAATGATTAATCCAGGTGTGTCTTGTTGCAGCAGTCTAAACCAGACACACCTGGATTAATCAGCTTGGCCAATAATGCAAGACAGGAAATGAATGTGCACAGTTAATTTCAGGAAGCAGTGAAGCTGTGAAAATACCCCATTCTTACATTACGACTGTCCATGAATGCATCAGAGCTGTAAGCCAGCGCTGATTGGCTGTGCGGCATTGAGCATTAAACAGTATGCTAAACACTATGCTAGCCGCTAGCGGTACTACCCACAACCTAACATCCGAGCCACTGGTGAGTCAGTGAAACCTTCAAAAATATTGTCTTTATCAGAATGCCGTGGTGACATGGGCACATTCAAATAGCCAGGTGTTTAAGACCACGGCGTGGCCTTGTGTTGCTTTCAACTGCAAGAGACCGCAGAGTCTATTTTTTTTTTTTTTCTAATATATGTGAATTCCAAAAGATGTAGATAGCTGTGTCTATATCTATCTGAATAGATTGTGTAATTTTAGCTGTGTTACCAGCTGTGTTCATTTTATAATTAAACTGTATCAAAGATGGTACAGATGTAGCCCGTCACTTTTTATCTTTTTTTAGCTTTCAGCACCATGGACAGCGGACGCTCTGAGATTGACAGCTGTCCGGCTGCATTCGTGTGTGCGTGCGCATATGTTTATTTGTTCTTCAGAACAAGTTTGTGAACTGGTTTGTGACTTTATTCTGCTTTCTGAGGCATATAGGTTTGCTTGGCTCAATAAAAGGGAGCATTAGTGTGTTGTTTGATGGTAGCATGAGGGATTGTTTGAATGGTGAAATTACTATCATAAAGGCCTGTAGAGAATGCTCCGCCCCCTCTGTACTGAGAGCTCTGCCTCTGCCCACAGCCCATTTTTATTTCATGTTCATATAAAGTTTCATGCAGGTAATTTATCACAGATACCAAACAGCAAAGCTCTTCTAATCAGGAGTGATATTAAACTGATAAGAATTAATTAAATGTACCCAAAAGTTTTTTTCCCCATTAATTATGTTTGCATACACAACTGCTCAGCAACTACAGAACTGCAGATGACTGTTTTACTGCAGCATGACAACAAATTTATTACAAATAGCAAGGACAAAACTACGACAGAGGACCTTAAAATTGTGCAGTTTTTCCTTTTTTTTTGTTTTTTTACACTGAAGTGTTCTTCTTCTTCAAAAAAAAATCAATATATTGATTACAGAACTTTCAGGTTTTCATTACTTTCTTTTTTAATCTTTAATAAAATGTTTTCCACACAGATGAAATGACAGACTATTTAATTAATATTGTCTTAATAAAGATTACACCTAGCTAAAATAATGTGGAAAGAAAAGCACATTAGAAGTCATTTCATTAAGCTCTGCTGAGTTATTTGATCCAGGAAATTAATGAAATCTTCAAAGACACAGATGTATTTAGCTTTCTTTCTTTCTTTTTTTCTTTCCATTTGCTGTATTAGATCCTATGTGGGAATTCCTTCAAACTCCTGGGTGGACGATTTCGTGGACTGGTTGAACCCTGCATCCAGATGTTGTCGTATTTACTCCTTTGGTGAAAATAAAGGAAAATTCTGTCCTGCGAGTGAAAGTGAGAATCGCTGCTGAGAAAACATGTGAACACACCCTCTCGGCTGTGAATTTGTTGACTTTAATAACTCCTATTTCGCTCTTGTGTCTCAATAGGCAGTTTTCTCTGCCTTACCAAGTGTATGGCAACGCCGCCGGATGGCGTTCTCAGGCCTGACGAGGCCGAGTTCAAGCGCTTCCTCCCTGATTTCCTGGGTAACAGGCCCGACCTTCAGTGTCCCAAAGGGTGAGTTATTGTTGGGCCAATATTGTTATTGAAGAACACCACCAACCCAACACACTGCACTGTTTACACGGGCAGGATATCTGAGTTTCAGATACTCTGGGATGACTTGCTGCTCCCTCCAAACTCCCTTCACTCATTCATTCATTCATTTATTCTGAACAGCGGTCTTGGAGCTTATGACACGGCGGTGGTGAGAGATGAGAATGGAGACATAATAGGTAAGTCTCCTGAACCCATCAGATGAAGACCATTGATGACATATTTATCTGAACCGAGATGATGGATGAAGCACGTTTTATTTGTGCCCCCAGCGTCACGTTTCATGGCGTACCACACTCCGCTGATCAACTCCCAGGAGTACACCGCCGCGCTGAAAATGTCCAGAGAGCTGGCTTACAATATAACCATGAGCATGAGAGAAGTGAACAACACCTCACCCGACTTTGAAGTCTTCCCTTACACGTACGCACTTCTTTTGTTTGGCGTCTGACTCACGTCGTCTCCAGGCGCCTGTAGTTTCTGAGCGTCGCTCTGCTCGTCTCCATCCTTCCAGGGTAACGAACGTGTTTTACGAGCAGTACCTGACCATCGTGTCGGAGGGGCTCTTCAACATCTCCATGTGTCTGCTGCCGACCTTCGTGGTGTGCTGCCTGCTGCTGGGCTTGGACCTGCGCTCCGGCCTGCTCAACCTGCTCACCATCATCATGATCACGGTGGACACGGTTGGAGTCATGACGCTGTGGAGCATCGACTATAACGCTGTGGCTCTCATCAACCTGGTCACGGTAAGAACACGTCTGTGACAAATTCCTGGACACAGACTTGTTTCCCTTGTTTTCACTTAGCTGTTGCTGTTAACGCCTCCTTCCTAATGCACAGTTGCGATGTTATTTGCAGGCGGTGGGGATCTCTGTGGAGTTTGTGTCCCACATAACGCGATCCTTTGCTCTCAGCACGAAGCCCACACACGTGGAAAGAGCAAAGGAGGCTACAGCCAATATGGGAAGTGCGGTGAGTGAGCTGCCCCTGCTTTAGAGCACAAAACACCACAGAGTGACATCTGCCTGAGTTGAGCTGAGTTGAGTTCCCTTTGCTTCCTGAAGGTGTTTGCCGGTGTTGCCATGACCAACCTGCCAGGCATCCTCGTGCTGGCGTTCGCCAAAGCGCAGCTCATCCAGATCTTTTTCTTCCGGCTGAACCTCGTGATCACACTCCTGGGAATGGCCCATGGACTCATCTTCCTCCCCGTGCTGCTCAGTTATTTTGGTTCGTGCTCTTTTTCGATTGTCCCTGTGCAACAGAGAGCCTGACTGACACTTGAAATAAGCTCTAACTGTCCGTCGCCTTCTTTTTTGTTTTAGGCCCTGGTGTAAATAAGGCAGTGCTGCTGAAGCTCCAACAGGCCAGAGGGGAGGAGAACCGAGAGCACAAGATGAAGAAAAACTTCTACGACAACATTAGCTATGAGGGCAGTGAGCAGAAGCAGCACCCGAACTCACACTCCATGAACCCTTCCACCATGAACAGACACACACGGGACGATAAAATTGACCATTTCTGAGCACCGACCGCAAAAACTACTTTCATGACGAGTAAATAAACACCTGTAGGACACACCAAGTGACGAAAAGGACTGAAAAAAACATAGTAGATAAGGGGACGTGTGTTGGGCTTCACGTGGAAATTATTAACCTATCGGTGTACCTCAGTCAGACGCTGGCCGGCGGGACAGCGGATAACCAAACGCAGTTGTGCAATACTCTGGAGCGA
This sequence comes from Salarias fasciatus, assembly GCF_902148845.1. NCBI lineage: Eukaryota > Metazoa > Chordata > Actinopteri > Blenniiformes > Blenniidae > Salarias > Salarias fasciatus. Next base: position 7,579,514 of record NC_043756.1, on the reverse strand, counting down.
CGCAGCAGTGGACTTCAGTTTTCCTGTCTCATGAGAATCTACAGCCGTGGAAATGTTTGACAGGACTGGGAGTTTACAGAGAGGTCCCTGAACTAGTCTTTTATTGTTTTGTTTTTTGTATTAAAAGTAATTATTTTGTGTGTTGAAGCTCCACAGTGGCACTGGGTCCGGTAATCTGAATTTGAAGATACACACACTCCAGCCTTTCATCATGACGTTTCTTCATCTACAGAGTTATGCAAGATGTGAAATCAATAAAAAAAAAAAAAAAAAAAAAAAAAAAGCAATGATATAAAACCTGGCAGTTGCTATAAGATTTATTACAAACAATTATAAGCTATAGATATGTACTAAGTCTTATTTTTTGAAATATTTTGTTTTTATTTAATACATATTTTGTCTTCTTCTGTTAATAAAGCTTTTGTCAATTTCAGTGTAATGTTAAACGAGACCACTTTGGGACTTGTTTGTATTTTTCTAACATGATGAGATGATAAAAAAACAATAAAATAAAGGGAGCTTTCTTTAACAAGGTTGTGAATCAATGCAGAAGGGGAAAACACGGTTTTATCTGTTTGCTTTGCCTGCATCCTTACAAATGTAGAAGAAATGCAGCCTCTGTTGGGTATTTCAAATTTTCTTTTATTAACAATGCATCCCTTTGATAGGATTGTATGTTTCTTCAGGTCATCAATGCCCCCCAAAAACATACTGTACACATTATACAAGGGTAACCACGATTCAGGCAAAAAAAAAAAAGAAGAAAGAAAAAAAATCTTTTTAAATTATAATACAGTCTTGAGGAAAAAATATAAATAACTTTTTCTTCTCTGGTTGAGCTCACTCTATGGTACAGACATATAATAAATAGATCGGATCTGACATCACTCAGCTGATCTATGAATCATCTCTCTATGAGTCCATTTGTGTAGCAGCATTATAGCAAAAACAAGCCAATGGAAACAGAGATCCTCGTTTCCCTGGAAACCTTTTACAAATCCTTAAGTCATCGCACCCCCTCGAATCCCCTCCATCTCTCCCAATGACAGACAGTGATATTGCATTGTGGAAATAGATCCAGGGATAATTGTATTCCTACTATGTAATGGCAGCATGTAATGGCAACCTATTGTTTTGTTTTTTTTCTCTTAAAAACAAAAAAGTTTTACAAGCAAGAAACACGTCAAGATGGAGTTACAACTCTGCCATGCTCGTTGGACATGCAGTGGAGGTGAAGCACAGAGGTAAGAAGGCATAGCGATGGGCAGCCGCTGGGTTTCTGCAGGGTCTAAACAGCACAGTTTGGTACTACATCTGTAATGAATCGATCTACAGATCATAACGGTGCATCTGAGCGTCTTTCCACAGACCAACCCACCTCCTGAGAAGCTTACTAAAAATGCAAATGGCTGAAGAAAAACATTGAAGGTCCAACACAAGTAAAGAATGGCATCAACTTGCATTAAATCACATGCTGTTCTCGTTTAGGTACTGTGTACGGGTGGTGGATATGATTTAGAAAATACCATACTACTGATGTTTGATTGTCTGAGATACAAGAAATAGAAAAGTAATTGGCTGTCTGTGCTGAAAAGAGGCTACAGGTTGTAGGAAGTGGTGAGGCAAGAGAAGCAAAAAGCACATATCTGGCTAGGACAGGTCACAGGTCGGGGTGGGATACGAAGCAGGGAGGGTCCACAATTTCTTTTTCTTTTTTTAAAAAAAAAACAGCAGGATCCCTGTGTAGTGTTTTGTCAGAGAGAAGAACACAAACAATCCGAGGAATCACTGGGTAGACACGACAACATGCCTTATTCATTACAGAAAAACATCACCTCTGAAAAAGAGATAAAATGATAAGATTCTTCTTAAACAGCTCGAGTCTTTGTCTGAATGATCCAGCTTCTGTCCTTACGCAGTATGTTGATGCTTTATTGAGTGTTGCACAAGATTGCCGACCCATCTGAAAACAGTATTTGGTTAAACCGCTCACCCCTTTATCCTGTTAGAAAACAAACAAATGAGAAGAGTCTGAAACAGCATTAGGCGTGTTGGGTTACATTTGTTTACAGACACCGACGTCCTTTTGTTTCCAGCTCGGACTCGCTAGAAGAAAGGTGAGTGACGGCCAAGCCCTCCTCCTCCTCGGCTAGGGGACTCTTTTGTTTTTCTTTTTTTTTGAGCAACATAAACGGACCAAATATTTCCTCATCCTTAGAGCCGCAACTTGTATTATTATTTCAGTCTTTATGTGGTTGCAAGGAGTCAGGACCGCAACTGTGCAAGGGACACACGTGGAAAGATGATCAGGATTCTGCAGGAGGGTCGACGTCCTCCTCAACGGGTTTTGGTAACTTCGTCAGAATTGCCTCTGCTTCCTCGTACATCTAGAATAAAAAGGAGAGAGAATATCATGACGTGTCGTTCAGGTTCACAATAAAGAGATCCGAAGTCGAGCTCAAACACAGAGGGAGGGGGTTTCTCTTCTTACTGGCATGAATTGCACGTCCTGGAAGAGTTCCTGTATGAAACGTCTGGAGGTCAGCCGGAACATACAGTGAGCCAAGAGGTGAGAGACCTCTGAGTACAGGCAGATGTCGTCAAACGCGTAAGGAAACTTCTCCTTTATCCTGAACGGAGCAGACATTTCACAGACGTTCAGGAAAACACGTCTACTGTTGATTTTTTGGTAATTATTAGAGGAAAAACAGGGCATTACGTCAGTAGTCCCGTTTCGTGGCCTTTGGTTCCTACAGAAGAGCTCAGATTGATGATGAGACGGAGAACCTCCTTCCTCAACAGGACTCGAGAGGCAGGGCCGTCTTCGGATATCGCCTTTCCACCTGAGAGACACACAAGAGTGTTTGACACTCACTGTAATGCTATGATTTTAAGTATATGCCTTCATTTAACCAAACAACTCCCAGTGAGATGAAACATTTCTTTTCCAAAGGAAGTCTCTCCAGCGCTCTCAAAATGTCCTTGTACATCCTCATAACTAGCGTCCCAGATGCCCCAAAATGAAGTTAAGCACCAAAAACGAGGCTGAGATGTTCAACGACCGAGCGACGTGGGACACGGCGTTTTATTTTTACCGATGACGATGTCTCCGGGCGTGGGCGTGCTGCAGATGGAGCCCTGCGACACGGCGGCGTCGCTGCAGCCCGACACTCCGGAGAACTTGGACTGGGGCATCACTTCCAGACGATGTCCGGTCTGCCCCCCCCAGGAGGGGAAGTCCACGTAATCTGGCAGAAAGAGGAAAGAAGTAGGAGTTTTGTGTATCCCGTAAGGAGAGTTTGAAGGTGTGCAGGAGGCGTGCGCTCACCTGTTCGGGGGTGCGTGCTGTTGATCTGCGGCTGTGTGGGGTATCCCAGCACCGTGGAGCCCACGCAGTACAGGCAGTTTTCCTCGGTGTGTTCCTGCAGGCCCGTCTCTTCTGACCCCACCACGTGGTTCGGGTTGTCGCCGCGGCAAACGATCAGCTCGGAGATGCTGAACTGCTGCTTCAGCACGGGGACAGCGGGGCGATCGCCTTCAGGGGGGGGAGGAAGACGCATGCAGCGAATTCAGAATCGCTCCTTCCCCGTAGTTTGAAATATTTGATCAGGCACGAAGCTGTTTTTACCGTCTCCGTCGCCGAACAGAAAGCGCTTGCGCTCCTCTGAGGGGGGGCTGATTCTCTGCTGAAAGTAGGCCGAGTCTCTGATGTGGAACATGTCATTGATGTCCATCGGCAGCGCCAGGCCAATGTAGTCATCGTTGCACCCGAAGGTGGCGCTGGAGACCATGGAGCGGACCGAGGAGCAGCGATGCAGGGTGCTTTGGTTGATGGGACTGAGGAGCTCCTCCTTATCCAGAGAGGCAAAGCTGAGAGCTTTCAGAAACCTAGGGAGGGCAAGAGGAGAGGTGCGTGAGAGGATCCGGGGGGAGAGACTGGGGCAGAGAAGGAGCACAGGGAGTGAGAACAAAAACAAAAAAAAACAAAATAACACAGTTGGAAAAAAGAACAGAGAGAGGGGGCAAATTAATGGGCTCTACAGACTGACACAGAATAGAAGTAGTAACAACTAGAACAGGCCTGAGTCAAACTGAAATGCTACAATTTAAGAAAAACAATCTATTTTTCATGTTACTATATTTATGGAGCATATCTGGTTCAGATGCAGTAAAAGTTAATTTCTTCACCCACAGTTTCAGGTGGCCTTGGTTCAGCTCTGATGCAGTGAAAAGACACCACACTGGGACGAGCAACAACTGCCTTGCTTGCGCCACCAGCTGAGCTGGCTATGAGGATCACCACTAATCCATGAGCTCCTACTAGTGGTATGTGAGGGCAAGTCATAACTACTTTGTTTTTCCAATAGAATTTATTTGAAAATATAAGAAGTTACCAAAATAGCTCAAAACTTAGAATGAGAACATTTAAAAAATGCATGACATTTATATTTAAACCAAGTATGGAAGTCATAAGTCCATAGCCAATAGGTGATGTCTTCACTACTGAACTCTATTTTTTCAAGGTGGAACACACCGAACAGCTTGAGAACCGCTGTTTTATAAAGTCTGACACTTTTAGAATATGTGACAGTTTTAGAAAATATGACGGCGGCCTGGATCAGAGGCCACTGGAGCCAATCCCTGGAGTAGCACGCACTGTATTAATTCCTTTTTGATGAGAAAACACTCACAGTCCACACAGAAAGGCCCGGGCCAGATCTGAAGACGCCATGAGGCAAAAAGCATTAACCCATCTACAAACTACAACGTATCAAATTAACCATCTGTGTGAAAGCACCATCTTTAAAAACTAAACCAAACTATTTTCTATTTTTCTGCCTTTGTCAGTTTCAGAACATGAAAATTTTAGTGTTGAATTACATTTTTCCCCTCTATAAATATAATAGAACTCCATTAAACTGCTTTGCATGAACATTAATCTGTCTGGTAACATTAAAGTTTGCACCTGTGCATCACTAATGAGATATTTGACAGAAGGCACAGAGGGAACTGCATTAGGACACAATGTGCTCTGACTTAAGAGACAGAGGACATTCCTGAACAGTCCTCGCACCCTCAGACTCCATTCCGCATTGTTTCCTCCTGACTTCTGCAGCATTTACACAGTCGATTCCACCAACTGCTGTTTTCACATGAATGAGTGACTAAACCATAAAGTACGAGCAGCAGAGTTACATCTACAGCACGGCACCTGTCTCACGCCTGGGTGTGGTTTAGGATTTTGTGAAAAGTTTCCAGGGAACGATGAGAGTGTGAGTGATCTACGAAAGGATTTTCTCAAACTACGAATCACAGCAGAGACACACCAAATGAAGGAGAGGACCCACAGCTACTCTAGTAAGTCTGTCCGGATTGGATCTAGATGCTACGTCTCTACGACAGGAGGACACTGGGCTGGTCCACCCACCGCGGTACCAGTGTTCTGGACAGCCTGCGATATGGACTTATGATGTTGGCTTCGGGACAGGTACGCCTCCTATCTGATATCCTGACAGACAGCAAAAGGCACACCTGTGATTATCAAATGAAAACTAAAGCCAAATCCGGACACAGAGCTGCTTCGGTTAAAAGGAGATACTTCTTTTGAATCTCTCTTCTGCTTGGTGTCGTCTTCATTCAATAAGAAAAATCGATTAGAAAAGCAAAGAACATATTACACACACCCGCAACAGTGGGTTCTACATGCAGTCCCTGCAGCGGTGGCTCTTACCTGCGAGGGGTTAACCGGGAGTCCAGGCTGCCGGTCTTCATGGTGATGGTGTCGGTGAACAGCACGTCTTTGGCAGGCGACGCCAGCGCCTCGCTGTGAGACAGCGACGGGTGTATCCGCTGCTGCTGCAGCCTCTTCAGAGTGGCGTAACCCAGAGCGTCTCTTGGGCTGGTGTACATGAAGCTACAGTCGGCCAGGCTCTTTATGGTGGTCACCGAGGGGGACTTGAGGGACTGGGCTCGGCGGGGCAGAGTGTGCGAGGAGCCGGGCGGTACCAGCGAGACCGTGGAGGACTTCGACGTGGACATGTGGTTGGTCTGAGCCTGGGGCGTGAGGGAGGAAAGTGTCTTTACAGTCTTGGCGGACACCACCGTGTTGAGGCTGACGCAGTCAGAGGAGTCCGGTTCGGGGTCCGGGTGCTCGGGGTTTCCCACGGTCTCCCTGGAGGGGCTGGAGCTCATGGAGCTGATGCCGCTGGTCGTGGTGTCCGTGTTAAAGCTTTGACTGCGGCTTTTGAACTGAGTACCTCCGCCGCCTCCCACGGTCCCTCCGCCCGACGAGGAGCCGCCGTCTCCCGCCAGACGCTCTCGGCTGGTCTGCTCCCTCTCTCGGGCGTGGTGCTCCACATTCCCGTGCCCTCCTAGACCGCTGAGTCCAAGACCAGAGCCGCCTCCTCCCCGGGCCAGCCTGCCCTCCACCAGCTGCTCCTCCGAGCCCCCCCTGGTGCCCACAAAGGACGTCTCCAGACTGACCGTTGGGCTCTTTGGCATCCCTCTGCCGTTGAACACGGGGGTGAAGACGTCCCCCTGGTTGGGGCTGTAGACGGAGGGCTCCGTCACCGTCCTGTTTCGCCTCATACTCCCGATCTTGAGCTCGGTAGGGGTGCGCGAGCCCGACGGGGTCTTGGGGTCACTGGTGGAGCGCACCTTCTTGCTCGGCAGGGAGAGGGAGTTGAGGAAGCGAGTGCGAACGAAGCGCGTGGAAGCCAGGATGGTGAAGGGGCTGCGGTCTTTCACTGGTTTGGAGTGTAGATAGAGTGAGGGCTCGTCGGACTGGTCCAGAATGTCTCGATTGTCATCATCCAGGATGTACATGTCTGAGGGCACAGAGACAACGTTTAAAGCCAAATACATGAGGAATTACTAGATTACGATAATTATGTAAAACAATAAGTGTCAGTCAGAAAGGAAGCACAGGCGAGGAGCAAACGCACTTGGTTGAGACTCGCTCTCGCTGTTGTGGCGGGAGCTGGTGGACTCAGAGTTGAGGCTGAGCGTGCTGGGTACAGACGAAAGCTCGGCGGTCAGCTGCGTGTCCACCTCGTCTGGAGTGACAGGCCACAGTGTCCTGCGACTGTGTCTGACCGCGTCCCAGCCGTACTGCTTCAACACCTCGCAGCCCTGCCTGGTCTTGGAGATCACGCCCAGCACGTAGACGCACGTTCTGCGGACAGGAGACGACGGTGGCGTTTAATTTACTAAACAATCCTTCAAAGGACTACTTCAGTGGAGCCGAGTTCTTTTTTTTAAGGACATAATTTCAGAAAACTGAATAGAAGCGGTTTTTACCCTCGCACTGACAAGACCTCACAGTGCTGAGCCAACGCCAGGATGTCAGGAATCACATTCTCCTCCTGCAGGAGATTCAGACCCCAGTTGGAGGAGCCGATGTTTCCCTAAAAGAAAAAAAAACAGAAAATTATAAGTACCATCTCTTTGTCCGATTTTTTTTTTTTTTTAATAGTGCCATTGTGAAATGAACAGAGCTACTGACGAGCGCCCAGAGAGCAGCCTTCAGGTGTTTGATGCCCTCCCAGGTGTCCAGCATCGGGGAGCGAACCGTGTAGCTGAGGTCGGGAACTACACTCTGGAGACAAAAGGAAAAAACACAACAGGAAAAGTTAGTAATCAAAATAAATCAAAGTATTATGTACAACAGTTCAGGAGAAGAAACACTCCATTTACCTGAGCCTCTAAAAGATGACACCCTGTCTTATCATGGACTAGCTGGCCATACAAGTGCACAGGGAGATAGACATTTGGTCTTTGTAACCTGAAAACACAACCATGGAAATTACACACGGTGAAAACTTATTCCACTTCAGCGACTCAGTGGTCGAAAAACACAGTCCCGTCTCACCTTTGGTTGCTGCGTCTGACGTAGTTGTCTCCGTCAACAGGCTTGCGGTAAGTTGTTAGTGCTTCGTTCAGCTGCTCTTCTATCAGATCCACATACTTCAGGTTGTACTCCTACGTTCAACAATGGAGGGACACTTCTTTTAATATGTGGTCAAATCCAATCACAAAAGGAACACAGAGGACGACATGAGACACTTTATTTTCATATATTTCTGGTATCTTAATAATACCTTCTGCCATTTATCCAGCTGTTTGCTGACGTAACCTCTCTCGTTGAGGTAGGAGAAACCTTTAGGAATGGACAAGAACCTAAACAGGACAGAGAAAAAAAGCAAGCATATTAAAAAAAAATTATATAATTATGAGGTTCTTTACTTCACAGACTAAGAGATATCAAGTGAGCAGATTCCTGTGAAAGAGCACTGCTGTTCTAAAAGAACAAACCTAAGAAGTAGCAGCAGGCCTTTGTCTCCCAGGTGTGACACGGCCGGTTTCAGTTGGATGAGAGCGTGAAGATTGGCCTGTGAAACAACACAGTCAACACACTGAGCTGTCAGCTTAAACTATCAAACACATTAAGATTCAATATTAGCCTCATTCTTTATCCTCTATCTGCAGCAATCCGACCGAATCATGTCTTTCCATTGCTCACCTTGTCTTCGCAGGCCTCGTCCAGGATGTCCAGCGCCTCCATGGACACGGCCTTGCTGTGGTCGTGAAGCTGAGTGACCAGCAGCTCCATGCCCCAACTGCTGAAGAACTCCACGCCGGCACGCAGCAGCACGCGGAGGTGCTTGGTAGCATATAGCCTGCAAGTCTGCTCAGACAAAAAGCATCGAGCGATACGGAGAGACAGAGTCAGGACATTTTAGTTTAAGTGCAGAGAAAACCTGTTCACTAAGTAACGGGAACGAAGTTTCAATGAAATCGAAAAAATATTCCCACAGATTTAATGTTTTGTCTGAAATCAGTCATGTCAGGATCTGTGTCAAACAATAATCAGAATTTATGGATTTCTTAGCCACATGAAACCCCCAAGCAAGTCTCATTCGCATACTAATGTCCCTCTCCTGTTCATCTGGAGCTCAGGCCGTCCTATTTTTACAGTGATGATATTGAGGCCGCAGTGAAAATGTAGTTCAGTGGTTCTTAATCCTGCTCCTCAAGGACCGCTGTCCTGCATGCTTTAGACTTCTCCTGACTCCAACACACCTGACTCAAACGAATGGCTCTTTATCAGACCTGTGTCTGCAAAGCTTGATAGAAAAGGGTGTGATGTAGCAGAGAGAAATCTAAAACACACAGGATGGTTGTCCTTGAGGTGCAGGACTGAAAACAACTGATGCAGCAAAAAGCTTCACCATAATTCTACACATTTTGTGCATTGAGTTGTCTCTTTGCTCAGTCTTACATCAGTAGCAGCAGTGAGGATCTTGGAGAGGATCACTCTGGCCAGACCATCTCTGCTGTAGTCCAGTGTGGATACAGCAAGTTTCAGCACGGCGTCCTGGTTCTTCACTGAGCAAAGATTCAGCAGGCTGCAGACACAGACAAACGCCAGCAGCTTTCATTTTGAGTCGTTTGCAGGATTACTCATCAAACAAAAAACATCTGGCACACCTGGGCCTATGGCAGACATGGGTGACTGGCAGTCTGCGGGCCACACATGGCTACCATCTGTCTTCTCTGAGGCTCGTGAAATAATTACCAAGAATGGGGATGCAAGGAAGGAAGACACCAATTTCTTATTGTGAAACTAAATTAATCTTAAAACAAAAATGATCCACTGAAGCAATTTTGAGCTCCAGTTGTCATTCATTGTTAAATGACCTCTTTTTCATTTTCATCACTGAAAAAAAAAAGCTACCCCATCTTCGGTTTAGGAGTTTGGGTCAAGCTCACTCACCACTGAAACAGGCCACATTTTTCGAGCAGTTTGACTCCCTGTGGATGTGCAGAAAGAGTCCCCAGAAAGAGGAAGTAGTGCTGGCTGAGTGTGGTGAGCAGGCCGTTGCTCTGCAGGCAGCGTTCGGGCTTCAGCCCCGAAGAGGACGAAAGCCACAGCACCATGTCCTTCACCAGGTCCTCCAGGTAACCGTGGCCATCCTGGTGAAAGGAAAAGAAACAGCAAAAAAATGGGGTGAGAGGCAAGTACAAAAAACAAAACAAAACAAAAAAAAAACAAAAACCAGGAGACACTGGTTTGTGCGAGTTTCTCTCACCTCATCTGAGTCCATGAGAAACTCCACAAACTGGCAGCCGACCACAGTGAGCTGTCGAGCCTTCAGGTGATCCAACGCCAGCCCAGCGTACAGTTTACTGCTCGGCTTGTAGAAGTACAGCAACCTCCGAACGAACCTGCAAAGCAGAGGAATAAATATTTAACAGAATAATTCACAAAAGCAACATTAACAGTTCAAAACACTGCAGCGGCGTCTGGTCTTACCTGTGCATCTGTTCGTCTTTGTTGTTCCTGAGGTTTACATGTGGCCACTGGAGGGGAGAAGTTAGATTTTATGAAGAACGAAGCAGAACAATGAATAAACGCTGCAGCAGGACGTCAGGCTGACCTTGAGGATGGTGGCGATGAGCAACCAGTTCCACTCCAGGTTCTGCTTGTGGTTGAGAATGTGACTGTCTCTCAGGTTCATCATCAGTGCTTCCTCTGTGTCCTGAACATGCAGACAAGACATTTTAGACACTTGGAAATAAACACGGGATGTAAACAGGAGGAATAATCATAGATCCTAAAACAATGGTGAGCTTGCATGTTTAGTTTTGTTTATCTGAAGAATTCATCCAAAGAGCTCACACAAAGCGAGATTAAACACAGAACAAACCTTCAAAGTGACCACACAGACGTGGTTTAGACCAATCCGAGTGAAATACATAAAAACTTGTCTTTCTAAGTGAGTTTCTCAAAACTGGATTTTTGATGAGTCACAGAAGAAACTGAAATTCAAATCCAGATTCTGAGAAGCTTCCGAGCGTTTACCTTAATGACGTAGATGTCCCTGTGGGCACGCGAGTGCGACTCTCTGCGGTTATGTGAAGACGCCGATTTGCGAATGATGTGGTCCAGGTAAAGACTGTGTGGTTTCAAGCCTTTCTTCTTCTTCTCATGGAAACGTTTCAGATTGTTGACCGCTGCACTCGCCCGACTAAAAAAAACAATAAAGAGAAGTGATAAAATTTCAAACCAATTTGAATTGCACATGAGCTTTTAAACTGAGGAACCCACACTTCTCAGGAATTTGTCTTTGCACTAATAAAAATACTTGTGTGCGTCAGAGTGCACTCACAGTCGTTTCTCCTGGGGGATGTCAAAGGAGGCGGCCATGTTGATGAGGGTGGGAAGGCAGTGCAGGTGGTGGCTGTGAGAATGAGGAAGTATGGTGTTTGCCTATAAGGAAGAGAGAGATTGGAGAAGATGTAAAGAAAACAGCCCACAGTCACAACACAGAGCCCTCCTCGAATACTTTAGAGCTGTATGATTCAGGACAGCAAACAACACTTCATTCTAGTATTTCAAAAGCGCATTTTCTGTCAAATTTTATTTTACCATGTGCAAAAGTTCTCCCAGGAGGATGGTGGCTCTCACAGCTAGCTGGTCATCGCTACTGGTCACGACTTCAACAAGACCCTGCAGTCACAAAAAAAGAGGGCAGAAAGGCAGATATGGTTTTAAAAATGAATCGAAACTTCAAGGCTGGCAAAACATAAGCTATGTGCTATTAGCTTACCTCTAGCAGCCCACTAGTGATGAAGGCAGAAAGAACAAACGCCAGGTAGTTGTCCATCAGGTCAGGTCTGGAAGAAGAGAACAAAGAATGTGTTATGGATTATGTAAGCACAGAACTGACTTTTTCTTTCCACGGTTGATCATGTCTCACCGAGAGCGAGCCCGATGGGGCAGAACGACTTTGGCCTCAGCAGCAACGAACCCATCCGAGAGTCTCCAAGTGTCCTGAAACCTGGCAGGGTCTAAAGTACGCCACAGTCGAGATTAGAGTCCACCCTCAGCACAACACAGACATTTATTTTCTTAGAAGGAACAGTTGCTTTAGTCGTGAAATGATGTCAATCTGGATGGATGATCAACGACAAATCACTTGATACAACAGGATTAAAAAAAAAAAGATTTCAAGATACATATAGAACATAAAGCACGTTCTTACCAACACTTAAAAGAGCTTCCGTGAAGTCTTGAGTTGCAATGGGCACAGGGAGCCTGAATATCTCATACAGCACCTCTAACAAGCCTTTCTGCAGAGCAAATTATCACGAAAAAAGTCAGAAAGACGCCTCAAAATGTGGCAAAAGTTAAACATCACATCCACGAACACTTCTAATGCTGTACAGGTTAGTTCACCGAAAAGAAAAAAGTTTGCTTACAGGTAAACCTTTGCATCGCTACATTTACCTTTTATCCAGGCTACAATGTTGAGTTTTGCATTTTATTAATCAACTGTATTTTCACTATAGAGGTAGTTTGTAACAGCATTAGGCTTGGCTGCATTGTACTGAAAGGTGCATCTAATATCCGGCCTCACTTGTGTATGTTAAAAACGCAACCAAACTGTTTGTATCAAGAAAGCAGAAATGACAGGCTGTTATATAACACACAGTTCCTGGAAGATCACCGTCCTGCCTGTTTGTGACAGGGTTCGGCTCACATCATCTGTGATGTGCCAGTATGTGTCAAATGTCTCTTTACTTAAAAAGAATCGAGAACAAAGGTTCGGTTATATTTTTGCAGCTTGAATATTTTTAACTCGGCATTTAACTTCAGCTTAACCATACTAAGCGTGAGAGGAACAAAAGCTTTAGAAAAAGAAAAAAAAAACAAAACAGTAAGCAGCCACTGAGATACTCACCCTGACTTCCATATTTGGTATGCAAAGTAACCCAATTAAAGACTGGATACCAGAATTTCCAGCTTTGCATAAGTTGATGATCCCTGAGGTTAAAAGGGAGAAGAAAGAAGATACTGAACTCCATTTCAACACCACAAAACACATTTTAATTTACCGGTACAGTGTAATTGCTTTCATCTCCTTACCAGACCATGAACGGAAGGCAGCCACGATGGCCATTCTGCTGGACAGGAAGCGAGACTCTCTGTCCTCCCTGTGAACACAAAAACATGCACCTGAAACACTGGGCGACACAGTCAAACCTCAAAGAAGGATCAATCAAGATGCTTTTAAGATCAAATCAGAGTTAGAGAATTAACAAGCTTGATTCACAATGCTCCAGCTAGCTATTCTGCAGTCGAGCAGCCCTGACAACACGGGTCACAAAACAAAACACTGCAGAAGCATTCCACTCTGTCCACACATGGTGTTCCCAATATTGGAACACAGCAAACAGTCAACAAAAGGGGAAACATCAGACACTCAATCTTATTGTTTTTACTGTAACAGATGCCCTTTATACTACCCCTTACACAAACACACACACACACACACTCACTTGAGTTGCCCTTCAGCCGTGTCTGCGTTGTGACGATAGTGAAAATCTGTGAAAGGCGCGAGGATTTGCTGGAGGACAGAACACAAGACACACAAGAGATGGAAAAGTACAAATAAAAATCACAGCAGGCTTCATTACATATCAATAACACTGACAAATGCTAAATGAAGTGGAAATGTTGCCACTTAAAATATTCTCTGTTCTACAGTGTTAATTAACCCGTTACGGCTCTCATATGACGCCCGTGTGGACGTTGGGCCTGGGGTGAGGAGATGCTTCTGTCCCAGGTGTCTGCTTACGGACAATGAAGCTTTAGAGAAATGCTGTAACCGATTAGTGTAAGCTCCATGGGAGAGACGGGCAACCTAAGGCTGCTAATCCTGATTGGAATGGCTCCCAGCACACTGGCTGGTCCATAGACATCAGTTTCCTCTGAATGTACATCTGTGTGTGTATGTGTGCGTGTCTGTGTTCACGTCTGTGTACCTCCAGCTCGACGTCAATCCGCACATACTGTCGGGTGCGTGGGTGGTTGAGTAGATGGAGGACGGTGGTGATCAGTGCTTCGTTGATGCGGCTCAGCTGACAGTCGATCACACTCTTGAGGATTGTGCTGAGGCCTCCTCGTTTGGCGACCACCTCTGGGTTCTTCAAGGCTTCAAAAACAAAAAAATAATATACAGTTTTATTCAATGCACTAAAAACGCAACTCATATGAAAGCCTGGATGTTTATATAAATAAAATACTAAATATACAAGCACCATATATAAAGAGGGTTTTAGCTGCCTTCTTTTTTTAAAAGTCATGCTTAAAGATAATTATTAATATGTAAAGTACTAAAAAAGTCCATATATAATCAAGTATATATCATATTAATTTCAAAGTTTGTTCATATTGTTTTGGCTTTTACACAGAGAAGCATTCACCATGGTCCTCGTGTTAAATTGAGACATCCTAAAATTTGGTACATTACTGATGATTAATGAAGAATAAAATAAAATACTGATTTAAAAAGATTTTTTTTAATCCTCATGACAAATTGTGTTGAAATTTTTTTTACAAAATTATGTCCGATTGATTCGCAGCAAGTCATGTGAGATTTACAAGACAATGCAGGAAGCTAAAAAATTAGCAAGTTGTGAACTCAGACGGAATTTCAATGCAGCATATTTTAAAACCAGCAATTAATATAAAAAAATACAACAGTGGATCTCACATTTTATGAAAAAAATCCTATAACTATGTACGTCATCATACAACTAGATTGTCAATGACTTGAATATTTTTCAATATCACAACAACAAATTCAACTGACTTGTCACCAAACATCTGAATGAGATCAGCATTTATTTGTGACCACAGTGTTTAGCTAAATCTGAAAGTATAATATGATTTACAGTTCGTATCATCTACACTATGGTTTAATATCACTGTGGACTCCCCACATGGAAGCTGTATGTGCAGAGCTGATGGTTCTTGTGCATTTCCACCTCACCTAGCTCGCACACGATGGCGATGGCAGCACGAACCATGCGGTCTCTCTCCTGCAGTCCATCGGTCCCCACGGCGATGAGAGAGTTTGCAATAGAGGTGGGGAAAAGCATCGCATTGACAGTGATAATCTACAGAGGGAGAGGGGGAGGGAGAAGTGAAACATGAGTCATCAAACAAGTCTGGACAAACAAGAAGCAAAAAATAACTACACTGCTTTTTTTATGGCGACTTTTTCTAGGACTCCAAAGAAACTGGAGCAACTTTTGAAATGTAAAAATAGAAGCCGAACATGTTTTGGACCCAATTTTCCAGAATTAGGAATCATCATTTTATCATAAGAGGCTCAGGAGTTATTTTACAGCCTCTTTAGCTAATAGTCTGTTCTTTAGGCCACAGTCTGACGTTGTCTGTCTGTATGTGTGTGTGTGTGTGTGAAGAGTGTGAGTGAGCGTGTGTGTGAGAAGGAAGTTTACAGTAAACTACAGAATGAGCTATAAATAACCTTGCCTGCAGACTTTTGCAAACCATCCACACTGATACTGCTGCTAACCCAAGGATCTTTTTGTTGACACTGTGCTGCAACGAGGCTGCCGAGCCATTGGGGCAAATTCCTTCAGTGACATGACACTGACTCTGGAAATGCTCGGAGAGAACGCAATTATAAAAACGTGTGATCTTACCTTTCGGACGAGTCGCAGGGCCTGAGTTCTCTCCCCCTCATTGCTCTGCTGGATGTCGATGCACCTGAAACAAGCCACAGCAGTATTTAGTGCCATCCTGATCTATAACCCAGCAGGAGAAATAAAACATGCGATCAGCAAAATAAAAGACTAAATGTTACTGAAATGAAAATTATTTCATAAACAATGGGATCTTACCTGGCTATCAAGTAATCCACCTGTAGTCTGAGGACCTTCTGCAGCACACTGGTGTCTCGAATGAGATAGCGGAGCGCCCGCAACCCTGCAGCACGTACTTCCTTCGCCTCATTTAGTAGCGCTAGTCGTAGACTGAGGTTGGAAAATATAAAACACTTGTGACATATTACGGCATTGGAAATGACTAAAGATTTACACAAGCTGGATAGTGAGTAACTAATAAAATGACAGTTCAAAAAGAACCTTTTTACTCACTGAAAGCTGTAACAGTGCAAGAATCAAACCATGTACAATCATCACTTACCAAACGATGATTTCTTCATATGTAAACCCAAAGCTATCCTCACAGTGTCCACTGCTGCACAGCAACTACAGCACAGAAGACCCAGAAAATGTATTTCATTATTTTCACGCCTGCTTTAAAATCACTCCAAATAAAGACAAGTCAATGCTAAAGAATAAGCAGAACCAGAGGCTTCTCAGGTCATCCATAGGCGAGCTCATCTTCTTAAACGGACTGACTATCCAATTATCAAACAGCACGACACGCTTCTGCAGGTTGGCTGCAGGAACCAAGCAAGTGTGTGTCTGGTGCATGTCTGACACATGTTTGGAGTTATACTGTGATTTGATGGTGGAATAAGAAAGACAATATATTCACATGTTCACAAGGCAAACGAGTCGGCTTCTGTCACCTTCACTGCTTGTTGTTTATGAGTGAATGCACCTGTATTAACATATCGGCATGTCTCGAATGACTCTAATATTGACTGATTGAACGTTCACACACGTGTGGTGTGGTGACCAACTGATGTAAATAGATGTCATCATGTGACAATGACTTCAAAACTTCCACATTAGTGTGTGCTGGGCTGAACACACCTGCACTGTTGTGGTGAACTTTGAACTTCTTACAAAAAAAGAAACGGAAACAGCGGTAGAAAAGTTAAAGTTGCACTCACAACAAAGAGCTGGCGCAAAAAGTCACATCCCATCCAACCAAACCAGAGACCATTTAAAGAGGACAACTGGCCTCTTGTCTTGGTTGTTTGGTGTGAACACATCCTTTTCATTATATATTCTCCCGTCTACAGCTTCACTATTTGCCCTGTGTTCCTGTTTCACATTGGTCTAGATTAGGGTTGGATGACATGAGAAGCACATGTGATAACCTCGTCAAGTAACAACTATGATTAGCAATAAACGCAAATACTAATGCAGATTGTGTTCAGGTTTTTGTGCTTTTTTCTCTTCCTAAAATAACAGTTATCTCTTTCCCTTAATCTACAATAACTGTGTGTTTCATTTTCTCCTTGCTTTTTGCTGTGTATTGCCTAGCCCTAGTCTTGACTCTCGAGTTAGTGTTCCCTTTTAGTAGTGGAACTTCCCTACACTGAATTTTTGTTCATAATAAGATGAAGAGGTGCCACTGAAAGTGTCTCTGCCATAAGCACTTGGCCTCCATACATCACTTATCTCTGCTTCCAGAATAAATGTCTACATTTACTTGGTCCTCTGCCATTAAGGGAGCACACATACACAACATTGGTGTCAAATCTAAAGACAGCACAGTGTACAAATACACCAAAGCCGGAGCTGATACCTTTTTCATAAGCACCCAGAGGCAACCTGGCACTCCCAATAAGTTAATAATACTCCATCGGTGTAGCTCAGTGAAACAACCGACTGAGCCTGAAGCTTCTGTCTTGAGTTAATTTCAAAACGTATTTTTAAATTGTCTCTCAAAGCTGGGCTTCGTTCTCCTGCACCCAACACCATATAGCAGAGCAGGAGATGAGCCAGCGCAAGATGGGATGGGTGATAGAGAGGGGGGGTTGTTTTAAACCAGCTGTGATGTCAGAGCCCAAGCAGGCGGGAGGAGGGAAGAGGAGATGAGGAAGGGGGCATGTGACGCTCTCCTGAGGAGGGGGAGTTAGGTCACCCTCACTGTCCTGGAACCCTTATAAGGCATCAGAGTCACGGAGCTCCAACAGACGTATGCTCGCACACGCGCGTCATCGCTATTAGCCTCCAGTCAGTTGTAAACAAGCGAGCGAGGTGTGAGGGTTACAGACGCACACTGCTCGCAGTCAAAATTCAGGATGCTTCCAGTGTTCAGCTGCACAGTTACTGGAAAACCAACAAACTGACACGGCCACCAACCAGTGTTTACAATCTATCCACGA
Source organism: Salarias fasciatus (assembly GCF_902148845.1). Classification (NCBI taxonomy): domain Eukaryota; kingdom Metazoa; phylum Chordata; class Actinopteri; order Blenniiformes; family Blenniidae; genus Salarias; species Salarias fasciatus. The sequence goes on along the minus strand of NC_043756.1, from coordinate 7,561,611 downwards.
CAGACAGACGTGTCAGTGACAGCAGCAGATACGGTCTGGTGCTGTTGAATTCGACAGTTGTACAAATGGCTCTGGCATTTCTCCGTGAGGTTGCAATGAACAAAATCAGTGTGCACGAAATGCAAGAACATACCAGCTCTTTTTTCTCATACGCAGATAAGACGACAGACAATCTAATTTTCCACACAAGCCTATCCCTTTTAAAAATATCTTCTGATGCCTGTCTGCCTGCCCACAATAACACTCTGTTCTTCAGATTATTGGAATATGCGCAACTGTCTGTCACCACAATGTGCATGTAACTGAAAATCTGGAGAAAACAAAACATGGACGTTAGGATTAACGCAGGCTTTTACAAACACTAATTGCATATTAATAATGTCTGGTTTCAAAGTCACAATGCTGTTCTTGATGCACATTAGATCTGAGTCTTTTCCCGTCCCGAGAGCTCCTGTTACTTTCACCGTCAGCATCACAATGACAAGCAGAGCTCGGCTTGCTGGCAGCAGCACCCAGGAGGAGAGGATCAAGGAGAGGTCAGTGGTGACACTACAGCGAAGGGGAGGCTGATCGATCCTCCCAGACATCTGAACCGAGTCAGAAAGCCAGAAACACAATCTGTTGAGGTTTCACTAAAATCAAACTTGGCTTCCGCTTACTTGAATAAATAAATTAATGGGGTAAAAAGATCATAACAAGACAGTGTTACCTTTATGAAGTTGTTCAGGTGGCCCAGTTTTCGCATGTTACTGACTCCGTGCGATTTGGCCACATTTTGAAGGATTTCACGGAAGTTTTCTGAGGGTTCTGCAGGACAAGTAAAGGAAAATACAATGTAACCAAAGGAAGCATTAGGTGTATTGCCATAATAGCAGTCGATGAACCATAATTGATATGTTGCAGGAAGGAAGTCGACCTTACAGGTCTAACTAATTTGGTGTGTACAGTCAAAACAAGGTCTAGACAGTGAAAGGCAAGACAGACCTGAGCAGAGAAGTAGTTTTGCTTTGTTCACCATCCACCAATGTAACGATACTGATTTAGAAAATGGGGGAGCTTAAAATCTACTAGTCTTTTCTTGTCCACATAATATGGAGGAAGGTTGATGTATGAAGGCTGGTTCCATTAGAATTAAGGTCATGCCATTCGTTTTGCAAAACCATATCTCATTGTGAGATGAATATTCTACAGACAGTTGTATCTCTGTTGAAAAGTCAAATGCAAACACGTCCTCCGATACATCTGATCTTTTCTATGTTTCAGCCCATTTTGCAAAGCAGAGTTCACAGCATCTGAATATGACATGAATAGCACCTTAATAAAAACTTTGCATTTCAAAAGATCAAATTAGTTCATCTGTGTCATATAATCAACTTGTGAGTAAATCCGCTATACCACAGCCAACGTCAGTCGTGCTACAATAACATCATTCACAACGGTAAGTGGGGAGAAAAAAGTTTTCCACACTTTTAAAGTTAATTTCAAATAGAACAAGTAAGAAAGACAGATGGTAATGAAGAAAATCACAGTTTCAGTGTATACATAAATTTCAATGACACTTTTCAAACAACAGGATGAAAAGCGATGGAATAATACTGAATGAGATTTACTTTTCATTCAAGTTCAGATCACATACATTTGATGCATCTGGGCAAAAATGAAAGTAAAACAGACTTAGACAGGTGTTCAAAGAGATTACTTTTTTAATTAGTAGACTTATGATTTTCACAAAAGCATATCAAAGGAAAAACACACCTCGAGTTGTAGTTAAATCTGTTTAGACTGTATATTAGTGATAGGCGAATATCTCCTATAAAAGCATGTTTGATTATTTTTAATGTTTTTATTGATCTTTTGTGTCGTGACAGTTTAAGCACTGCACGCCACTTTTGCAGACACTCGATTTGAAGACATAAGTAATCTCAACCCTAACAGCCCAGACAGAGGGACCGCATTGTGTCCAATCGTAAGACCGGTCGACAGAGGTTTGAGAAGCGACATGTCACTGTTTGACACGTCTGTAATGAAACCCAGCGGGGAGCTTGAGCGACGCTGCTCGGAGTAAACAAACTGGTGCGCGGTGATGCTGCCGGAGGAGTCGATCTGACCGAGCTGAGCCCCTGGAACGACCACCCAGCACTGCCCGCACACACGCTGCACAGCAAACGGCCTCGACGCGGCGTTTCCCGTGCGGCGGACGGTGCACGGCCACTACGCTCGCAGCCGTGGCGTGGCTTAATAACAGGCTGAGATGCCCACTCACACGGATCAAAACAACAGAGCGTCGTCATGGCTGGTTAGCTGTGGCAGCTAGCTAACGCTAACTCAGCTAGTAGTTAGTTAGCTCGCTGCCGCCTTGCTATCACGATAACAATGTTATTCTCATGAAAGAGAGGAGAGAGGCGGCGGGATAACAGCAACGGAGACGGGGGAGTTGCGTAGAATGTGTGGATTTCCACTCTGCTGGGCTAGTATTTGCAGGAATTGCCTCCATCCATTTTGAAGAATAATGGCTTTGAGGGTGATGTGATGAAGCCTCTGCTTACCTCTGGTCAGATCCAGCGGGACGTTTTCTTCCCCGCTGTCATTCCGACCTGTCAAAAACACACACCGAGGACAGGGTCAGGGGTCACTCCGGGACCCGCGCGTGCTTCACGAAGTCTATTTTTGCAATATGCTGTCAGTACAGTTGCCACTGTGTCGAGTTTTACACGCTTACCTCGCATCCGAAGACTCCGGATAGGACGGCCGCGGAAGCTGGCCGCCATGTTTCCAGGAACATACACAACACCGGAAACTTCGCGGATTCTCGCGAGATAAGAGGGAGCCGGGTTTGTCGCAGCAGGAGCGGCTCTCCGCAGCAGACCACCACAGACCTCCCCGGGTAGACGCAGACCTACGTAGACCTCCACACGGACACCCAAAGACCACACAAACCCAAAGACCCCCACAGACTTTACAAAACCCTCAAAGTCCCACAAACCTTAACTGACTTCCACAGATCTACACAAAACTTTACATGTGCAATTCACACATATGACAAGGACAGCATGATACTGTATTCACTTTTTCAAGCTGAATAGTCTCCACATTGCCTAAGACTATTCAAATCGACATTATAAAATGCTGAGTGGAGTTAATTCAGACCAGCTTAAACTTCATGTGAAAATCGCATAGATAGGAGCTAAAAGTCTTCTGTCAGTGTTTTCCGATTCTACAAGAACAACATTCTACTACGTTCACTTTATACTGTCTAATATGAGACCAAATATCAGTCACTGAAACGCTACACTTCTGTTTTTAAAAGCAAGGCATATAACATTTGCATGTTATTCCATCCATTGACCTGTGAGTACTCATCTGTGTTAAGTGTTTTTGAATAACTGCAAATGAGCAATCAATTTGAAATAATATAGTTACATTTTGATTAAAGATTTGTTCAATCTTACAATGCATATACATCCACATAGAGTTTAATAGTTGCAGACTCTGGAAAACAGTTCAATATTCCATTTGAAAAACCAAAATGGAAGCAAATGATTGCAACAGCAATGCACTTCCTCACCACTAGGCGTCACTCAATCATAACAGTAAAGTGTGGACTTATGATTTCAGTTTCACTGTAAGAAATACTGAAACAATGCAGGCCTTTCAGCACATTTTTGCATATGTATAATTTGGTTAAATGTGGTTCAATTGAAGTATCACATTCAGAAGGTTAATTATGCCAGAATCACGAAGCATAATCACCATCATATTTTCAAAAAAAACGCTTGTGCAACTTTAATATTTGTATTTTCAGATGTTATTTCAGATGTTCAGATGTCCAGTAAAGATACAAAATTCCACAGGGGATCTTTCATATCATAAGTAATTTTTACAGCATCTTTTGAGAATTGGCAGGTAAAGTGGGAACCCTTTAAAAATTGAATTAAAGAACTATTTGCTGTTCTATTGATATCTTAGAAAAGTCTAATCCGGTCAGGAGAGGGCTGTGAAACTAGTTCTTGAAATAAAGCATGCAAATGGAAAGAATTTGCATCATGTACACCCCCATCCCCAACACACACACACACCATTATGTTCACATTTCTAAAGTCAGTGCAAACAAAGCAAAAAGTTATCACAGCAGAAATTCTTTGGTTCATAGTTTTTACTATTTTTTTCAACATAGCAGCTTTAGTTTTATGCACATAAAAACTTGGCTTCTTCCGAGTGATGTTCAAGTCATTTTGGCTGCAGATATGACAGCGTCAATGTCCTGAATGGCTTTCGAGGTCCTTTGAAGAGCTTCAGCGATGCAGTTCTCGTTCATTGGTTGATGAATCACATCTGCAGAGTTGTCTCTCAGGTCTGCACGGCCTTTCTCAGTGCCGAGCATGCGGCTGTTCTCCAGTAGAACTGGGTGCATGATGTTAAAGTTTGCTTAATGTCATTCTTAATACAATCATGACAAATCTATGGTTCTGTCTAAGAATTCAAGGATACAGTTGAACCGCTTTATTTTCTCCAGTTCTGCAGCAACAAGCTCTGACCTGAAATGACCAGAACACAGAGTGAAGCTCGTACCACAGCATTATATTCTCTATAGGAACACATCAAGAGATTTGAAGAATATAACTCACTGCCAGTCTGGATTCTGTGTGATAATCATGTCTTGGTTGACAGGTGAAGCATTTTCAAACAGTTTTGGCTTCAAAAAATGATTCTCCTGTAAAAAAGTCAGAATATTATGACAAATTTACAAGTGTCAACATGGCACAGATGCTGTAGATCTCAGTACAGGTGTTGGGAAAGGGCAGGTAACCTCTTGTAAGCAGCTTGGCGTCACAGTGAACTTCAGTAACTGCAGGGTCTGGTTGTAGCAAACGAGGATCCTGGAAAACAGTTATGCAACGGATAAAGAACTAAATAAATAAAAAAGTACTGCAAGTCCACAGACTGTAGTTAATCGGTGGCTTACCTACTAGCCCGACTCACAATGGAGGATACAGAGTAAGGCTGCCCGGGAATTTCAGGTGGAAGACTGCTCACATGATAAGTCAGCTCTTTCACCTGTATGATCAGCACAAACAGCTGAATGAATAAAATATAAATCCTGGACGTGGCCCGGCTAGGAAAGTAATCTTTGCGCTTTGCCAGAGGCAGGCACAAAGAATTAACAAGCTTGCTTGTGGACTTTCTGGACAATTTGTGATGACAGAATCAAATATACCTGTTTTGAGTGAAGCTCTGGTTTGTGATGGGTAAAATAAGAGTCAAGGACCCCATTAGACCGGATGACTGATCCGTCTCCAGGGGAAATCTCGATGACTGACACAGCACCGCTCAGAATCCTGCACAGCAGAAACACAGAGAATGGAAAATAATTACAATCCACAAAGAAAGATCATACTAAACCTATTTCAACTAACAGCACCGACCTCTGCAACAATATCATCTGTTGAACCTGATTACACAGACAAGCCTCCACACTTCCCACACATCAATAACCCTTCAGCTACCCATGACCGAATCATGACTAAAACTAGACAGAAGGTGTATTCTTTTTGGGTTAAACATGCCATTTTCATGTGAAGTCAATTGTAAAACAAGAAAATTTGCATTCCTACCTGTAAGTGACCCCTTGACACCACATTATTTTCACCAGCTCTGATGGAAGGTCTGTGGGTTCTTCTCTGGCCAGGGGATTTTTAACTATCCACCTTAAATGCATAAGTAAAGTCAGCTATAATCAATCATTGAACTCAGCTAACTTGTGCACAAGATGTAATAATCTGTAAACCTGTGCCGGTGAGGTGATGGACATGTTAGAGGCAGCGCCTGAGGAAGCTGTGACCTCCTCTCTTCACTGGGTGTATTTGGCAGGCTTTCACCACTGTCCACCTGGCCAGAACTGCTCGTTTTCCCAGTTTCAGCACAGTTTAATTTAGAGAAATGAGTTTTCCAATGACGGTGAGCCAAGGAGAGAGGGTAGACCCACACTGGAGGCACAGCAGAGCAGGAGTGATGCTGAATCACTGTCACAGACTGGTACATCTGTTCAGGCTGGGGAAAAAAAAATGGGGAAATTAAATTTGCCATCAAAACTAAAACACACATGAATATCAAAGAAAAATATTACCTTTGAGTGTTCAGTGCAAATCATGAGAGGAGAACAAGATCTTGATGGAGTCGAGTCTTTCCTCTTGCTTCTCGATTCCAGTTTGGTCTGATCACTGCTGGTATCACGGCTCAGACGACCACCTCCACTGGAATCAGGATCTCTGTGGGGCTGCTTTTGAGCGTTACTGACGAGGCACAGGAACTTCACTGAGAACTCCTCGCCTGATGGCGACAGCACCAACTCAGCTCGTCCCTCCTCTGAAGTGATCCTGGTCTCTCCAGCAGGCGTGAGATCGGCCACGCTGGCTGACCATTCGGGCCACTGCACATCTGAATCAATGCTGAAAAAAGGCTGCAAGAGCAGATGCAGAACTGTTGAAAACTCCATCCATCCATCCATCCATCCTCTTCACCAATGGCTAACAAAGTGTGGAATGAGTCAGGAGAATGCCTTTTCAAAACAGAATTCCCCACATGCACCATTTTTTAGAAGGAGCATTTTTTAGAAGGAATGAAATCTAGTTTTTCCATTTTAAATAAGCATTGCAAGCTTGTTTTTAATAACTGCATGTATGGCAAGTCCCATGGGACAGGTCTAAAATAATAAAATAGGCTTTGGTGCAAAAACATAAGTGCAAATGAAGACTTATCAAACATTTTGAGGATGAATGACATAAACAAAGTCCATCGCACAGTTTACATCAGACAGATAGTTGCAAATATGCAACTATCAATATACTCATTCAAATCTATAGCCGAATGATAGTCTACTGTTATCCTATCACTATCATCCTACATTGCCTCCAGTGGATGGACTGAGCGCCTTGCATGGCAGCCGCCTCCACTGGTGTGTGAATGTGTGTGTGAATGGGTGAATGTGACATTGCAGTGTAAAGCGCGTTGGGCTCTGCCAGGGCAGGGTAAAAAGCGCTATATAAGCGTAGTCCATTTACCATTTACCATTTATCCTGGGATGGAGATGAAGCTAAAACCAGAGGCAGAACATGCCAACTCCACACAAAGTCTACCGCAGAGCAACAGTTTAATCTTGTGATTTGCGGAAATAGTTGTAACCACATCAGCACTGTCATGGATGTCATAGCTGACAGGTAACATTACCTTCTTCTGGTCTGCAGAAATGATTTCTTCTGGCAGATAGGGTCGACTGGCGTATTTATTTCTAAAAGCCAACGCAGATATCATCAACTCCTGGAAGAGAAGAGAACAAAAGTAGGCGGTGGATCAAAATCAGCTTGGACCAAGGTAAAAGTTCGTACTTTGTAAGTGCTGATGGTGAATCTGGTCCTCTGTCGGACCCTCTCGGCGGGCTGCAGCGGATGCGCGCAGGGGTCTGCAGCTTTCACCAGCACGAACTCAGAGCCGCACGGCGACAGCTGTAACTGCGCTCCGTCAGCGTAACGAACGTCCACCGACTCGTCCTCGTACATGAGCATCAATGTCGCACCGGCGTTCTTAGCTTCCATGGCGTAACGGGGTCAGCCTTTTCGGTCGTGAGATGTTGCCGCGTCAAAACTTAAAACGCGGAAACTGCGTCCGCCGCGTCATGACGTCACCGTCGAAGTGTTCGTGATTGGCGCGCTGAGAGGGAGGGAGGCGGGAACTACAGGGACCGTCACATTATTATATTATTATGACAATATATCATATCAGATTTTCACAGGCAAAATTAGAACAGTTTGAAAATATGGATAGTTTATTTATTTACTTAGGTGGCATTTTATATTTCATTCTTTTTATTTCTCGTGGCTTATTTGTATCAATATATCTCTTTTTAAGTTATTGTGTGTAATATCATTTTTCTAATTTTATCAGTCATATCAATAGCTAAACAAACCACCTGTTACTACCATAATCCAACTATCCATCCATTTTCTATGCTGCTTTATCCTGCGCAGGGTCACAGGGGTCTGGAGTCAATCCCAGTTGACTGTGGGTGAAGCCATGCTTTATCCTGTGCAAGAGCCAAGTGGGGTCAATCCCAGCTGACTTTGGACAAGGACAGGGAGGGTTCCTGTTTTTGGACACAGCTGACAGAACCACAGAGGTAAACACACTCACATGGTCTTATTTATTGTTATGATGGTACAAAATACTGAGTAAAGAAGAGATAGGGTGTAAGACTTCATGAACTGACGCTCTGTTGATGGTCAGGAAAACGAAAGTTTGGTCAAGAGCTCTGTATCACACTTATTTGGTTTTGTCAAGGCTTTGAGTAATAAACAGCAATAAACAATCACTGCACATTGTCAGTTGATGAGCTATTCTTGATGAACCCTGTTTGGTCCATGTTGATAATATCAGGAAGTACTTTTTCAAGTCATAATGCAAGGACTTTAGGAAAGATGTTATATTGACTGGGCAGAATTGAAATAGACCCGTACGAGCTGCATAATGTAGGATTCTTCTCTGCTTTCAGTAAAACAATAATCAGTGCCTGCTCCAGTGACTCTGGGAGTGAACATTGAGAGCATGGGCTCTGTAGGTTTGGGAAGAAATGATTTGAAAAGTATCATCATGACCTGGTGATTTTCTGAGGCAAGTAATTCCTCTTTTGTAAGACTGCCCTCTAGTGTCTCCTTGTTATCATCAGATGATGGAGAATGAGTGAATGAATGGCTTTATTTGTCATTATACAAGTGCAGTGAGATTGCAAGCATCTCCATAAGTAGCACTTAGTAAAAAGATAAAATAATAATAAATACTTGAAAATACAAATATCATTGCACGTTTGATTTTTTGCATTTTTTGATCGCATTTTCTGTCTTGTGTGCATTAAGCATGTTATATTCCAGTTGTTTTGATTCAAACTGTTGGAAGGTGATATTGTCCCGTGACAGTACATGTGGTTTTTCTAGTTCCTTAATCTTACTTTCAAGATACTGAATTTGAGCTAGATCATTTTTGTGTTTACATGAGGTGTAGGCTGTTATTTGACCTCTAAGTTAAAATTTCATTGCATCCCATTATAAAGTTAAGATTTTGCAGTGTGCTGACTCGGCTTTTTTCTCACTCATCCTCGCAGCGGCACGGCACTTCAAACAGTCGGATGCTGAGTGTCTACTGATTCAGTGGGGAAGCTAGAGTGAGTAGTTCCACTGTCATTGGATAAATGTTGGGCTTTGTCTGTCCCCAACCAGCAGCTACAGCTGCGGAGCTTCTACCCCCATCACTCACACTCACACTGAGGCGGTCACATTAACAGACTTTCTCCTGGACCAGGCGTCAAGGGGGGCCGCAGACTCCCCCGGCCCCTCAGTCAAAGTACAGTATTTCATTTAAAAAATAAAGTATTCAGTATATTATGTGCTTAAAAAACAATAGCAAACTCCGCTGGCTTGGTCAAATCAATATGAAGTGTTGTTCTATTCAAAATTCCAAAAAAGAAGAGACCCCAGCTCCACTAAAGGTGAGAGCTGGTTATTTTATCATTTGTTTTGTTACCATTTGTGCTTTTTAGCAATGTGGTTAATGATCATACGTTGTTGGACTTCCGGTCCCCGGTCTCCGCCTTGCGGTAGAGCTGTGGTTGGCCCCCTGGGAACAGACTGTCAGGGTTGGGGTGGTCCAGAACGAACTGAATGGTGGACTTCATATGCTGGACAAAGTGCGGTGGTTCTGCCATGGGAGACGTGGACAGGTACTGCACACAAATAGAAACACCAGAGTCAAAGCCTGGATTGAGAAGGGTTGAACATGTGCTGAGGAGAGACGGTGGACATGGAGAGGACTGGTGTGACAGTGGATGAGGCAGCGGGTAGAATAAGATGGAGGCACGTGATCTGCTGTAGAAACTAAAAGAAGAGGGCGAATGCACCAATATAATCTTTACTCCCTCAAATATACCATTTTGCAAATATAAAAAACAACTTTCAAAAGCCCTCTATGAAAGGAACTAAATCAAAGGCCGATGCGTTGCCTGGTGTGGGACAGGTGGAGCTCCACCCCGGAGCGCCTGGTGGCCAGGCCTTTGCCCACGGGGCCCGGTTTGGGGACTACAGGATTTCATCCATGGTTTGTGAAGCTGATGTTGTCCTGTTGGCTTCAAGTCCTGGACATGCACTGGGGCGGTTTGCAGGCGAGTGTACAGCAATGGGGATGAGGATCCGAGGCCACGGTCCTCGACCGGAAGAAGGTGGTCAGCCCTGTGCAGTTCGACGGAGACATCTTGGCCCAAGTGGAGTATTTTAACTATGTAGGGGTGTTGTTCACGAGTGGGGAACGGATGGAGTGTAAGATTGACAGACGATCGGTGCAGTAGCTGCAGTGATGCAGTCGTTGTATCTTTCCATTGTGGTGAAGAGAGCGCTGAGTCGAAAGGCAAAGCTCTCGATTTACCGGTCAGGCTTCAGTCCCACCCTCACCTATGGTCATGAGCAAAAGGACAAGATCCGGGATACAAGCAGCTGAAATGAGCCTCGTCCATAGGGTGGCTGGACGCTCCTTTAGAGATAGGGTGAGGAGCTCAGTCACCAGGAAGGAGCTCGGAGTAGAGTTGCTAGTCCTCCACATCAAGAGGAGCCAGCAAGGGTGGCTTGGACATCTGTTTAGGATGCCAACCTGGACACCTCCCTGAGGAGGTGTTCCAGGTCTGGCCCATCAGGACAAGTCCCCAGGAAGAGCTAGGACACACTGGAGAGACTTTGTCCCTCAACTGGCCGAGGAATGCCTTAGAATCCCCCCTACAATTGCTGGAGGAAGTGTTTGGGGTCAGGGAAATGTGGGCATCCCTGCATAGTCTGCTGCCCCTGCAACTCAGTCCCAGATCAGTGGTTGAAAATGGATGGATGGATAGAAAAGCTACTTTTCAGACAATTAAGAATAAAGAATACATTTACCTTTAAAATTTTGGCATCACTTTGTGACAACCAGAGGACAAGCTGTGGTTGTGGTGACCACGAGCATGGGCCAGTTTTAACAATCCCCTTGTTTGGTTCATATATTTCAGCCATCTGCAAGAAGAGTAAACAGATATTCGTATGAAAGTATTCAAATCTAGCTTTGTTATTGTCTGTTGGAGATGAGACTTAGTCTTCTGAATCAATAGGGAACATATCTGAATGAGAAGCTGAAACAATCAATGAAAACAAAGTAACTTAATTCAATAATCAGACTATACATTAAAGCAATTTATTAGATTTATTCTCTTTATTTTTGATCAGAAAAGAGTGTTCACAGTTCTGTACATTCCTCAGTTCCTTCCTCTCCCCCAGTGAAGGTCCCTGCTGATCGCAGGTTCTCTGCAGGACCTTTGAAAGTGAAGGATACAGGGAACACTTCACCAGTTCGAACTTTGACACCTATACAAATAGACAAAGATGCAATGTACCATCAGCTGAACAGCAAACAGCATCTCCAGCAGAATGATCACTCACCTATTCCATATATTATGGGTTAATGAATTCCATCAACAAGAATGTCATTCATTTCTAAAACAGATGAAGGTCATTTAGATGAAAGAGTGACTGGGGAGAATTTCTTCATGTTAATCAGTGTCTCAGACATCTCATGGTTACCTGTGGTGCAGCATGTTTCCAGATAGATGTTAATTTGAATATTTGTGGTGGTTAAAGCCACAGTCACCAGGTGGGCTGGCTTTGATCCCTGGGGGACAGAGGTGGCACATGGCCCGTCTCAGATATTAATGACACTGGGTTTACACAGATTGAAGAAATGTAGCAGTCTTTTTTGGTCAAAAAATTACCTTAGGGGATAAAATGTCACTTTCAAAATAAGGCCTCAGAATCAGCCACAAAACTGCTCCCAATGGATTACCTTCCTAATGGTCATACCCAGGACCCTGTCAATCTTCTGGTTAAAAAGCAAACTTCCTCCACAGCACAAGTTGGTGCATCTCACACCATCAGATTTCCAGGGAACTGGATGAAGTGTTACATTGAGGTGTTTTATTGCTCCTGTAAGATTTCACAATGCATTCCTGTAATATGACTCCTCTACTTTCAAAGTTAAGATGCCGTTCCGTGGAATACCTCCTCTATTTTTTTTCTCCAACTGGAAATCTAGCACCATGTTTTGCGCAATCGTGATTGTGAAACTGCTCCTGACTGAGATGGAACTCCTGGGATATGTATTTAAATGCAAACCTGAGGGAACACCTTGGACAGGTCCATCACAAGGCAAGGGACTCACTAATTAACCTTACAAACATGTTTATGGACTGTAGGAGAAAACTGGAGTACCCAGAGGAAATCCACACACAAGGAGAGAACATACAAACTCCACACAGAAAAGCCCAGCTGGTATTCGAACCCATGAAGCTTTCAACATAACATTTTTGTTGTTTCAATGCATACAGGCAAACCAGTTTTGTTTGCAATGAAAGCAAACAAATCTGTTCATGTTAATTTTCCTTCAAGACTTTTTTATTTGGATCGAGTCATCTTATCAAGAGGTGCATTTGGAAACCCACCATTTGTCACCTGGCTGTCAGGCAACATGCAGATGACATGCAGGTAGGATGTGTTTGTTCAATTGACAAACTATTTGTTTTGATGCTGGTCTGGTGTGTGATTTGAGGTTTTTGGATTGTATTTATTTATTTTTTTGTCTTGTGTGCAAATAAAATCTGTTTTACAGTTCTGGCGTACATTTCAAACAAAGGGAGCTTCCAGTAGAGGGCGCTCGAGCTCCGCCTGCTATCGGTTCGTCATGACCAGAAGAAGCAGCAGTGGGACCGTGAGCTCGGTCGCGGGGCTCGCAGCTCCTTCACACATCCCGACACTTCAGCTGGATAGCAGACGCCACTCACTGCAATGGTGACACCGCCGAGCTGCTCTTCCCCAGTAGACACCCCGGAGCTGCAATGAAGGTGCGTGTTTCCGTCCCGGCAAGCTGCGCTCCGGACGGGCTTTAGACCGGAGCTAGCAGCTAACGTTAGCTGCCGATGTAGGTCCTGCTTCACGTTACTCTGTGACAGCTGTCAGTAAACATCGACTCAGCAGTGACCAGAAGCTTTGCATTATTCTGATTAGAGCTTCTTCTTCTGCAAGTGCACGCCTGTGTAATTTGTGCAGCAGAGACATTGTATGCACAGTGATTTATCTTGGCAGTGTTTTGCAGGTCCTTATATATTATTCTTTTATAACCAGCTGTTTAATTATTTCTTATATAATTCTTCTATACGACCTTTATACAACCTGCGAGGCTTGTTTCTGTGGTAGCCATGGTGCATCTTATCTGTCTTGATAACCACATTCTTCACTGTTAATACGAGGTTATTGGAGTAAAGCTGCTGTGTAAATTGCAGGCAGGGGCATCGTCCATGTGGGCTTCATGCTGTGGTCTGCTGAATGAAGTCATGGGTACTGGGGCCGTCAGAGGCCAGCAGCCAGGGTTTGGGGCCGGTGCTGGACCCTTCAGATTTGCCCCCAGCGCAGGATACTCCACGTATCCGCCCACCAGCTCAGGAAGTCCCAGTCTTGTATGCAAGGCCTGTGGCCAGGCCTTCTCTGTCTTCAGGAGGAAGGTAGGTATCTGGATGATCTGTGTGTGACACCAGAAATGGTTTGTTAACTCGTCTCATCTGTAAATGACAAAATTTTGCATGCTTTGAGTCTCAGTTATATCTTTACCTCAAAAGAAATATCGTTATGTACATCCCATTATTATTCTAAAACTAATAACATATGACTGAGATTAAACTGGATGTAATAGCTTCTAAAATCAGGAAAAGATTGAAAATGTATCATTGTAAGTGATCAATAAGTGAAACAATATTTGTGTGTTCAATTTCGTTGAAGCCAGAAGACAGATGGAGCAACACTCTGCTGCTTTAATATCTTCTTTGAACACTCATGCTCATGTATGGCTAACTAGGTCCCACTCTCTCTGAACCCTGCTCCTCACTCGCTCACCGTGAGCAGTCTAAATCCCACGTTATGCATTTATTACTGTTTGATGTTTGTCACTTAAAAGAAAGTGCCTCCTGCCTCTGTGCCTGGAGAGGTAGAGCATATGTGAGTGATTGAAAAATGCAAGTTCTTCTGGCATTGATATGCCTTTCAGTGATGTCTTAAATCATGTGTCCACATTTAATGAACTTCTTATTACTATGAAACGAGCATTTATTGCGCATAACCACCAAGAAAAAAAAGGAGATCACAGTAAAACCTTTTTTTGATGGTTGACACCCCATTCCATCTGAAGGGGCTTTGGGCATTAATACATGAAGAAGAAGGTGATGAAGTTAATTAATTATCTAATTCCCATTACCTTTTGACTCTGTTTCTCCCCCAGTATATTTGCTGCGACTGCAAGAAGAGCTTCTGCTCTTTGTGCTCGCTACTTCAGGAGAATCTGCGCATTTGTGCCACCTGCCACTTGCTGAAGGCCACAGCCTTTCAGCGGCCGCGGCTAATGCGTCTGCGAGTGAGGGACCTGCGTCAGTACCTGCTGCTGCATAACATCCCCACCGACACCTGCAGGGAAAAGGAAGACCTGGTGGACTTGGTGCTTTGTCACCAGGGCATCGAAGAAGAGGAGGACCACGACACGGCCAGTCTCCACTCACGTTCCCTGTATACACCGACCCCTTCGACCACACAGTCTGCCTCGGAGCTGTCTGCCTTCGCAGCTTCTCAGGAGGAGCAGCTCAGCAGGAGCGATAGCTCTGATACCAACCAGGTGAGGACCTGCCGTGAATACACACTGCAACAGCTTTTATCAGCCTCTTGTAATTACACCCCGAGGCACAGAGCTATAACTGGAAGAATCTTCATTTCGTCTCGTCATTACATGGCCATTCGTTTTTGTTCCAAAAAACTAATTGCCATGTAAAGTCATTAACGATTTAGGATTTATTTAGTAATTGTGGCCTTCAGGCATGACGTTTACAATTTTGAAGAATCCACATGAGATCTGTTTGAAATGCCACGATAGCCCAGGTATAAACAAATGTAAAAGAGAGTTAGTTTATCATTTCATTCTGAGAGAGAGAGGAAATAGAAGGAAAAAATATATGCCTGCTGCCTAAAAAGATAGCTCAATCTTTCCAAGCAGCCAGGATCCTCTATAAATACTTGTACCTTTTACCTTGCCTGCTTATAGAACAGTAATCTTTTCTATGAATGGAAGGTGCAAGGCATTGTTGTTTCCAGTGGTATCAAAGGGCTGGTTTAAGAGCGTCTAATCCTAATCCTCTGTGGACTGGTTTGTCCCTCGCATGTACTGTACACTGATGTTGTGTTGCTTTTGCATTACAGGATATCGGTGATGCCACATCAGTGTCTCTCCTCAACTTAGATCCCAGTGAACACACTCCTGAGGTGACTTTTAGTGTTTCTATTAATTCTCATCAAACCATGTTTTATGTAAATTAATAATTGGTTTTGACATTATGTGGTGCAATATTTGCTTCCTATTGTTAATTTAAGGCCAGTGTTTTTCAAAAATGTATTTGACTGACATAGCAGTGCAATGTACGTCCTAATATATCAGTGCAATATAGTGAGAAGAAATTAGATGTTAGTGCTGCAAATTTTTTGAAAAAGATAGGATTTATTTTCTTTGTAGATGTACTGATCATTTCCAGGTTACACTCTGAACGTGCTGCCAGCCCATCACTGGGCCCTCACTGAGAGACAAGCAATCACACACGCGTATAATCCCACCTATGGCCAGTTTAGAAACAACGTTTAACTTAACAGACATTAAAAATGCTAGAAGCCCACAGTACCTGCATAAAACACACACACATGCTGGTGGTATACAGTGGTATACACCACTGAGCCATGTGTGACAAAGGCAGTACTTCAAAATCTCATCTTCAGCCAGTTTCGAACCATTTTCTTAAACCGAGCATTTTGACATCTTATCAGCCAATCACATTTACATAAATGTCCAATATGAGCTGATACTAAGATTATTTCTGCACATTAAATGAAGTGATGTGCTGAAAATGTAGTAAATGTTATCAATCCCGCACTAGAAATGTTTTTTTCTGTCGGATTAACACTACATTGTGCACTGGTCGAGCTGTTGTAAATTGCATCATATTGGTGAAGAAGCAAAAGCGGTTTGAAATGAGATGACTGAATAGTGGTTTCCCTCCTGTAGGTGAGTCCTCAGACGCGCCGTCGGGCCAGAGCATCCCTGTCAGACATCTCCAGTCTGAGGGACATCGAGAGCCTGTCTGTGAGGCAGCTGAAGGAGATTCTGGCCAGGAATTTCGTGAACTATTCAGGGTGCTGCGAGAAGTGGGAGCTGGTGGAGCGTGTCGGCAGACTGTACAGAGAGACAGAGGAGAACAGGAAGTCTTGTGGGTATTAACTTCCTCACTCCTAAATAATGCAATGTGTTTTTCTGTCATCAGCTCCTCGCCCTCAAAATGTCTCAGTTCACTCAGTTTGCTATTTTTGCCACCTAGTGAACACAGTGACTGTGGTCTAATATTACTTGCCATAGTAAATTTAATTTATTTTTTCTTGCAGTGGAAAATGTCAGCAAACCCGTAACCACAGGTAAGTGATCACCCCTCAGCCTATGCTCCATCCCAGACGTCACTGTTAGATACCACTTCCTGTTTTTAACCACAGAAACCTCCCACTGCGTCTTTCAATAACACAATGCAGCCAGTAGTAATTTCACAGTTTTAAGTTTGATCGGTCGACGTCAGGTTCAGTAAAAATTAGTTGCTCAAAGTAAAATGTCCCATGCTTGCTTTGCTCCTCCTGCACCAAAGTGATGGCCTTCCCCCCTCCTATCTGCAATGGTGCTATCGGAGGTAAGGCTGATAGATTCCTCAACGCCGTCGCATCGCTGTGAACACGTGCTCTCCCTCTGTGCCTCTCACCTCCGTCATGTGATCCCAGCCTCATTTTTCCACCACATCTGTTTTCACTGTGAACTTGATGCCGTTTGCCATCCAACCCATCTCTCTGCAACGTCCCTGAATGTGGTGGTTCCTGTGTAGTGGCATTCACCGTGAGGCGTCGAGGATGAAAACGAATGCTTGGCTCTTTAACATCTACATATTCATTTCTCATGCTCCCGAAAAGCATCGATCCGCCATGAGATCAGTTTCCCTCCTTCATCTATTCATGCGTTGCACACGTGATGGTAATTATAGGGAGAATTGTGGCGTGTTAGCCCACCATATTCATTCTCTCAGCTGCACGCTTCCAGTGCTAACGACTGTGTGGTTGTCATAGAAACATCTTGACTCAGCCATAATAGACATTGACATTTTGCTGGAGATTGTGAGCATGACCTTATACAAAGAAAGGATACTAGATCAGAGGAGATGCTTTAATAAGCTGTTGAGTTTTTTTTTTTTTTCCCCCCACTTCCCTCCTGGTCCATCTTCAGAACATGATACACCAATCAGCTAGAATATTATTCCCACCCATCCAGGTCTGGGCAATAAACGATGAATGATATTTCCTCAAGCATGGTCAATAGACTTTTGTTCCACACATCTAACAAATGCTCAATAGCATTCAGATTTGTTACAATTAAATTAAAATTCATTGTGATTCTAATTCCTGATCTCATTTTGGTACACGGGAGTGCTTTATCCTGCTGAAACTGGGCACTGCCACCAGAAAATACTGCTCTCATAATAACCACACATGGTCTTCAACAAGGCTGAAGTAGATGGTATGTACTAAAGTAGCATATCTTTATGGACTGAAGGTTTCCCACTGGAACGTTGCCTAAAACATCACGCTGCCTCTCCCAGCTTGACGTCTTCCCATAGAGTTATGTGTTTACTGGGTAAACAATACACACGCAGTCAGGATGTGAAACAAAACGATCCATCCTCATCCACATGTTCTCATTCACAGGAACTATTGCTGATTGACGTGTGACTGTTGTTTTATACTTAAAGTTGTTTTAACATTCCCTCCCACCGTGCCGCGTCCGCACCTTCACCTCTCAGACGGCGAGAACTGTCCACTGACGATCCAAGACGACAACCTCTGCAGGATCTGCATGGACGCCATGATCGACTGCGTTCTCCTGGAGTGCGGCCACATGGTCACCTGCACCAAGTGCGGGAAGAGGATGAACGAATGCCCCATCTGCAGGCAGTACGTCGTGAGGGCCGTGCATGTCTTCAAATCCTAATGCACCCCGACTGCACCTGCATCGGACTGCAGCTGTACCATAACTCAACAGTGCAGCTCATAACCTCCGACTACCCCGAAAGACTTACTTTGTGGATGTTTGTAATCCATGAAACTTCACTTTATTTGCACATCAAATGAGAGATTTTTTTTTTGGTTTTTTTTTTTACTTGGGACTTTTCACTTACACCAGACAGTACCATTCTTACTTAAGTCATTCCTTAAGTAAACATATCTCTTTTTCATTCTTAAGTGTGCATTTTTAAAAAAAAAAAAAAAAATTTAAACGACAATTTCTCTAAGCAAAGAATGTGTGGCACAAGCCACGAGCAGTTTTGTCGGACACAACACATCACCCTCAGATCTGCCTATAAACTGTAGCTGGTACTCGGCTCTGGTAATCTTCAGAGCGCCCGCCTCCTTACAACTGCTGCAAGCGACTACATATCTTAGTAACGACGGAGAGGACAGACACACGCCGAACCTCGGCACAGGAGAGCGAGGAGGTGAGGTAACTAGGTGCCAAATAACGGGGTCACGCCCCCCACGCTTCTGCGTCCTCCCCCTCGGCTGTGGGCGGGGCCGCGGTGTGCCTGTCCATTCTCAGCATGGTAGATAAGAAAGCACTTTGTTCACACTGTGTGTTTAATGCACCATTTCTCACAACCCACTGCAAGCTCTGTCCAGTAGTCGTGACTAATGTCACCTGTGCTAACTTTTGAATTTTCTTTTTTTTTTTAAAAGGCCACGAATAGAAAGAAAAGCAAATTAGTTGGAGGTAACTTCAAGCTTGGCCATTTTTGGTTCAAAGATTCCGGTCATTTGATGCATTTTTTTACTAACTGATTTTGCTCCGTAAGCACTTACTCTTATGCATTAGGATCACGTGGCGTCTGTCAGTAACAGCAATAGCGAGCGTCACAGCGGTCATCTCTGTCCTGTCTCGACGCTCCGTTGGAGCCGAGGCGAAACAAAAAACCGGTGCTAAGTCATTCATCCCACCTTCCGAATTTTCCATCTGAACCGTGGATGTGAAACTCTGAATGTTTTCTGTTGTCATATATCGTCGGGAGTGGAATGAAGTGTCTTAATGCGTTTTGGTTGAATTTCTAACGTAAGAGTAATGTATTGAACAAACTACTCAAAAATATATACAGTAGCTCTGAGTTTACTGACACCTGTGGTATAAAAAGTATATAGAAATGACTTGCTAATGTACATTTGCATATATTGATCCATATGAGATGTATATATCTATATTTTTTTCCATTTGATTTTAACTGTGTAATAGATTATTGAATTGTCCCTGGGATTGGGTCGTTGAAATATTACAGGGTTACTGCTAAGTGAGTTTTGAAACGTGCTCGATCTGCATTAGTTTGCCAGAACTGTCTCCCCACTTCAACCAGAGCATGACGAGAATCTTTATGAGACTGGTTACGTTACAACCCCGTCCTGAACTCCCCTTCCTGTTAAACCAGTTCCCTGCCCCCCCTCTCCATCCTCTCTCTCCTGCTAGTTTAGAAATCATTTGCTTGGTATAGCGCCCCGCCCCCCTCACCCCCATCCACAAACGTCAACAATGCTGCTATTACAGAAGAGATGTCCCCTACAATCATGAACCATAGTGGAGCAGGCTGCACTTTTCCTTTAGAGAGAGGGTGTTATTGTGTGCAAGGTTTGGTCTTTGTATTTGAGAATGTTGAACTTTTTATTTTGGTAATTAAAGATTTTAATTAAAGTCTGTTTTTGTATAATCACACATCACAAGCCGCGTCCCTGTGCTGTTTTGGGTAAATGGAGGATTTCTGGGGGTTGGGTGGAGTGCCTGGGATGTAAATATAGAAAGATGTTGCTTAGCATTTGTGGGTTTTATATTTATAGACATTAAATCAGATGAAGATGCAGCTTTAATTCACAAATGACCAACTATATGTAGCCCAGGCAAGTAACATTTAAATTGCATTATTAAAAAGACTGGTATGAATTCGATGTTTTTATTTCAGGTGTTTTGGAGAATATTTCACTACATTTAAAAACATTTATATTAAATATCAAATGTGTTTGCATTCATTTGGCAATTGAAAGTTGGTTTTTGGAAACCATGTTTGGCAGATCATTTCTTATACCTTTTATGACTCCTTTAATTTGGAGTGAAACAGGAATTTTATATTCCTCTCTTGAAATCCTTTGTGTATAACTGGGATTTTCAGTGTCGCAGGTTACATCCAGCCGTGCTCAACAGTAAATATACTAAGATGTTGACATCTTTAACCAGGTTTAATTGATTAAAAGAGAGAGAAGATAAGATTTAACCACAAGGACCCTGAAGGCTCATGGCAGGGAAGAAAATGTGAGTTTGAACTGAAGTGACCTTACAGCTGATGAAAGGCTCACTGTTTTCTGTGATTCATATAATCATACCCAGTTTCAAGTATTTAGATAATAAACTACCAAGTGTTGAGATGATTTAACTTATTGGCAGGATGTTATTCTGCCCCTAAATGTGAACATTAGTGTTTGTGTTTGTCTCTGGACTGGATCTCAGCAGTGGGTGAGTGGACAGGTCAGTCAATCATCCACCAGGGTTTAACCTGCAGGAAGGAGGTCATCTTTAATCACAGAAAGTTAATCTTCACCCGCTAATGGCTGACACTTCAACCACAAAGGTATGTGAGGGACTTCAACACCTTCACCCATTCAGATGTTCAAAGAAGTTTCAGGCGCTGCAATGCACTGGTGAGTGGTCAGTATTGGATCTGTAGGGATGAAACAATGATAAAGACTTGACAAGACTCAGTAAATGGTACAAATGAAATTGTTTTAATGCATATTAGCACTTCATTTTGGGATTTACAAATATAAACATCACATTCACCTGAGGTGATAGATTACAGCACAACACCCAAATACAACACCTACTGTATGGAGTATATTTTCAAATGTTTGCAAATGAGCTATTTGCAAGGGTCATAATTTGTTGCTTATATAAACCGGTATAGAGAAACCAGATGTGAGCGCACAGAGTGCTGAACCCAACCCGATGGAGTGCTGCAAAAAAAAAAAAAAAAAAAAAAAAAAAAAAAAGGCTCAAACCACCCTGATAAATTATTTGCACACATTTGACGCAGCTGTGTGAGACATCCAAGTCAAGTTACTGAATAAATGAATAAATACAAACTGTAATAATTAAAAAAAAAACAATAAATTAATGTTGAAATATTGATGAAAAACCCCATCAAACAAAAAACACTCCACAAAGTTTCAACCTAAACAAAAGCAGGAAGGTGTAACAGGAGTATGTAATCACTTAACTCTATTTTATCATCATCATTCAATTACATTCTAAATATTTATCATCATTTACTGTACATGCATTTCCTCTCTGATATCGAAGTGACTTTATTGTCAAATTTTGGCACAGACACTGTTATATGAAGGCAGACTGAAAAGAGGGCTTTTTCAGTTCACATGCCGGACAGTCTCTCTGCGATACTTTAGCTCCTGAGACACTGTAAACTCATGAAATGATGCTGGTAGAAAAATACTGTTTTACAATATTTAAAATGAATAAAAATAACCCAACAATTACAAGCACATCTTTTATAAAAGTAAAGTCTCAACAGAAATACATGCATGCCAATATGTGTCCAGTGAACGTTTATCATCTCCGCCTACAGGCCTCCATCTGTCTGCATGGAGGCGTTGGTTCGGAGACTCATCACGGGACCAGTTGTTCCATTAAGTGCAAAGACATCATCTCAATCGTCTTTTTCGTCCGGCTGGGAACTAGCTTGCCTTCTGCAGCAGTTTGTCCTCTTTCAGTCTGAACGGCACGCTCACAGACATCTCTGCGATGAACCTTTCGCAGGCCGTCTTGGTCACCTGCTTGCAGAAGCGCAGGTCGATCTGACAGATGCTGCCACAGCGCTTGAAAAAGTTCAGGGAATGATCCGTGACTCGGTTACAAACTGGAAGGGGGGAAAAAAAAAAAAAAAAACACATTCAGAATGAAAATCCTGAGACAGTTTTAAGTCTATAGATAAGCACGATCATTACGGGAATTGCCAGCAATCATCAAAATCCCGTCATTTTAAAATAAACTCCTCCAATCTGAGTCATACGCCAAAGTATAGCTAATCCCATAAATCGGTAAGATCTAGTTTCAACCAAATCACACTGAAGATCTAAAGTATTGTGTTAGTCCAAATACAAGACAGAATTTTTTTCGCCCCCTGAGAAATAATGTGTGAAAAAGTGGGGTCCTCTTATGTCGGGAGTCTAATCTTCAGCATCACTGCATGAAGGCCTCAGAAACAAAGAGGAACATGGAGGACGACTGATAGGCGTGCACGAGAGGGACGATAGGCTGGAGGTGTGTGAGGAATAGGCTGAGGACAATGGAGACTATATGAAAGAGAAAAAAATGTCCCATCACTGATATGTACAAAAACATTTCTCCAAATCTGATCCTTCTTATCAGGGTCGTCTTATATTTGGACCAATACAGTTTTCCTCTGAATTAACCTTTGCCATTTGCTCTCTGTGTGGGTGTGTTCAGGCATTCACCTCCACTGACAGCACTCCAGCTCTAATAACTCGTTGCACTTGCTTGTCAAGGATAGTTACATTTTTTACTCCCTCATTTCGTTTGGGTGGAGCCCTGTCACTATTACATAAACCAACAAATAAAACATAAAAGTGAACAGAAGTCTAATCGAGTGAAGTCCGGCTGATGTTTTATTCACTCATGCTTTGTAGTGTTTGTTCTAACTCAGTGTGCATCCTAACTTGGATCAATGAAGTGCCGCCCGCAGCTTTTAAGTAATTCACCATCAGAATCTGACAGATTTTCATTGAAAGCATTGCATTAAGGTGAAAATACTACAGCCACTTCCTCTGCGGTTACTACACAACTACTTTGGGAAAGCAACAGATTGAAAACATTTGACAATCACTTCAATGCATAGATCTACAGTGCACAGCAAGAATAAATATAAAGGCTTAACCTTATGTGGCCTCTTCTTCCTGCAGCTGCAAATAGATAACCAACTGTGAAACAGCAAAAACTGTGATAGTGTTTGTTTCACATAGTAAAAATAAATATGTTTTCCAGTAAATACAATGCTCGTATACACATGGCCCCCTCACAACAAAGCACAATTCATAGTTGCACCAGTGATGTGGATATTGGCTCATTTTCACCCATCAGGCTTCCCGCTGCCTCTCCAGTTATGATCAGTCTAACTGTCCTATTTGTGTAGTTTGTTTTTATGTGAGGTGAAAAAAATAAAGGCACTCAGCTCCAAATAAAGTAGCCTAACAAGATAACAGAGCAGAAGTACATATTACTCTATGAGCAGAAAATCAGTGGCATCTGAGTTACAGTGATGCCTTCCAGCTGAAAGAACTGACTTTATCTTTAGTTGAAAACACTAAACACAAGATCATTTATTGTGCCAGTGCTTTTTTTTTTTTTGCTGCCGTTTTACTGAGTAAAGCTCGAACTGACACTCAAGTTCATTTCCATTATGAACTTGCCCACAGTTTAATGTAAACTGTGTGATTTTTATTCCTTTTTTAAACGCCATGAATCAGTAGAAGTGCTTGAGGCGAGCCTGGGAGGAGTTGAGCACAGCAGAGCTGTGGACTTCGATCGTATTGGTCTAAACATAATATGACCCCGATTATGAGACAACATCACTTCTCCACACATATTGCCAGGAAACTCTGTCTTAAATTTGAGACAAATATAATAGATTTTTTGTTTTACATCTCTTCAGAGGTTCAAACTGAACATTAACACTGAAAGGGCAGCAGTTCTAGTGCGGGGAGTTTGCCTGCTCCAAGCAACTGCCTCGGGCCACTCCCACCTAAAGCATGTGACAACTGACAACTGCAGGACCCCCCCCTCCCCCCGAGCCAGCGTCTTCCATGCAGCATCACGGTTCCGAGGTCTCACCTGATAGGTTGATTTCTGTGAGCGAGTCTCTGGTCGTCGTCCCCGCCGCGGTCAGCAGGTTGACGGACTGGTCGTTGATGTGGTTGCAGTAGCTCAGGTCCAGCCGGGACAGCAGAGGCATCTGTCGACTGATGAGACGTAAAGACGTGTCGGTGATGTCCAGCCCCGCCAGGCGCAGGTCTTCCACGTTTCGCAACTTGCAGCGATTATCCAGTTGACCTGTTGGACGAGAAAAGTCAACAAATGAGCTTCTGTGACAGGTGGTGATTTTGCTTTGTCAAGAAGAGGCCGAGATGTGTAATCACTACGATGCATTATGTAATGAGATCAGTCAGTAACTGACACGTGCACGATGGATTAACGTAACAACTGAGATTCAGACACTTTAACATGGGAGCTCCTTGTGTCAACAATCTAGTTTGAAGCGTTGTTCGTATTTCACCTGGTCTGTTGTCTGTCGTCGGTGAGAGAAGGTCCCTCATCTGCGGGTCTTTCAGTCCCTCGACCCACTGGACGTCCAGGGTTCGCAGCAGAGGGCAGCTGGAGGTGCAGAGAGCTGAAACCGCGGCCCACGAACACCCCGACAGCTTCAACACTCGCAGACCTGCAAGACACGGCCGCATTTTAAATAAACCGGCACAGAGCGACAGAGACGGAGAACTGGATCGAGTTTACGACGGTTAAATACCTGGTAGCCTATTGATAAGCCAGCTTAATTGTTTCTTGGAAATGTTGGTCCAACTGAGGTCCAGACACACCGGCTGCCGTCGGATAATCCCGCTGAGCATCAGTGGAGTGATGGAGATGCAGCGGTTCAGATCGATGGTTGTCCAAAGTCTCTTATCGCAACACCTGTTGGGAGAAGGTTTTGCGTTTTGAGTTTGAGAACACTAAAGAAAGCTGTAATTGCCCCGAAACACACCAGAGGCTTGTTTCTCTGCAGCGACATTCAAGTGTAAACATGCTGTCAATTTACCATCTGTTCCACGTCTTGCAGACTCGCATGCAGACGCAGAGGTCCTGGTGTGGGAGATGGTGGAATATGGTCATCCAGACTTCGCGCTGCAGGATGTGTGTTTTCCCGTCTTTCAGAGGCAGCCGGTCGGGCGGGGGGCTTATCGGAGGAGGCCGGATAACGTGCCGCTCCATCTGGACGCACTTGGGAGGGGAGCGCGGCGGCACCGGGCGAGTGGTCGGCGTGCTGCGGTTGAAGCCCAGCGGGGCGATGGGGCTCGGGTAGAAGTGGCGCAGCTCCCAGGGCGTCCCGTTCATCTCTTTGGTCTTCAGGTGGGGCCTCTGCTCGCCGAGCTCGTTGCCGTTGCGGAACAGCCTCTTGGGTTCTTCGTTCTCCGTCTCGGGCTCCACCTTCACAGGGTGGCGGTTCTCGTTGGCCAGGCAGTCCTCGGTCTTCTGGATCTCCTGGTTCAGTGCTTTGCTGAGCTCTCGGCTCAGCTCTCGGTTGGGCAAGCGCCGCTTACGGCGGGTTTTCTGGCGGGGACCCTTTTCCTGCGTCTCACTTCCGCCCTCGCTGCTGGGGCCGGCCTGCGGAGAGCTGCAGTGCGACTGGTCGCTGTCTCCAACCGGCGTTTTAATGCAGGAATTCAAAGGGTCGATCTTAGAGTCCCTGTAGTCTCCCTCCTCCTCGGTGTCTCCAAAGCGACCTCTCTTCTCCGCACCAGGCCGGGAATGAGGCTCCCTCACATCCTCATCGTCATCCTCGTAACCATCTTCGTCCTCTTCTTCTGTCTTGATATGTTGTAGAAGTTTGGAAAAATAAGGATCATCTGACTTTTCCTGCAGGAAACCAAACAGAAATTAAAATCATTACTCTCATTTAGTAAAAACTAAATTGCTGCTCTGATCTAAAACGTTTACATTCGGTCACATCATAACTTACACAAATCTTCTTCCTTACACTGAGGCTGTCGTCCTCATCATCCTCAAAGAGCTTCCTCTTCTTCCTCAGCTTGTCTTCGGGCCTGGGCCGAGGCAGGCTGCTGGGGGAGAGCAGTGGCGGCTGCCGGAGCAGAGCGTCCTCGGGTCTGTATCTGGGCGTCTCCTCTCTGTCGGGCCTCTTCTTGGGCGCCGAAGAAACGTCTCCCTCCTCCTTCACCGGCTTCTGTTCCCTCAGCAAGGAGCCGGGGAGGTTGGAGGCGTACTTGAACCCTGGACCCCTTTTTTGCTTCAGTACCAAAAGGGACGAAAATTACAAGACAACTTTATACCTTCAGCTTATCGGGACCCAACTGCGTCTCTCGTGTGCCTGCACTTTAATAAATATCTCACTCAGGCCAAAACATGCATCACGTTGCATACCACTGGTTTCCTGCTTCTGACACTAATACAGTCACATGTCAATGACTTTCACAAACAAGAAACGCACAAACAGGAAGTGGCAAACTGATAAAAAACGGCAAGTGAAAATCTACCAAAGAGGAAAATGACTCATACAAAATCTTTTCAGATCAAATTATTATTGGCGCATTTTTCCGAAACAGACACATACACACTTAGCAGGCTGCAAACAAAATCATTTGATTCACATATATTTCTACTCACTTTTCCACTCTTTCCTGCGTGGTTGCATTTGGGGCACTCCCAGCAGTTTGGCAGCTCATCGTTCACCACTCCAGAGGCATCGTTCACCTGACAAACCCAAAGGAGAATGAGCCCAACAAGTTTCAACGCAGTCCTATCCACTCTGCTCTGAACACAGGGAAGAGGACAGAAGTGAAAGTGATTGTTGTTGTGGCTGCTAGTTAGGCAGGCCAGCGAAGTTAAACATTTGCTAGAGCTAAAATGTGCGACGTGACTTCAAGGCCCCAATGAAATGTATAACAGTTAAAGATAAACAGCTGAAATGGCTGGACTGCATTCTGGAGCATGACAACAGCCAAAAGAAACACATTCTACAACCCTCACAATATCTCATTTTCAATAATTACGTAATTCTAAAATCAAGAAGAAAGATCAATCTGGAAGGTTTCCAAGCCGCACAGAAAACTTAGTGCGACACAAATGTGGCAAGAGGAGGATTATTAAAGACAAAGAGCGCCCACACAGAGGAGATCACGTTCAATTAATCTTGAAACAAGTGGCATTAAAAAAAAATACAAAATACCAGTGATATTATTCTTCGCTTCTGTGGCATGCAAAGCAACTAGACAGCGCATGTTTGCAAAACTGGTTGGACCAAACCTTTCCTGAAAATCCCTCGCTGTGTTTTTGACACAACAATTACAAACAGGGTGTGTGCTGCTTCACCTTTTCATCTTCGCTGGTTTAAACATACTCAGCACTTAAAACTCGTGAAGTCTCACACACACACACACACGCCACATTCAGCATGTATTCATCTGTGATGACGACTCCGTACAGCGACTGTTTGGTGAAAGTCCAATCTGTAAACACGATGGTATCACACGGCTGACTCACAAAAAACTGGTACCACGGAAGACTGACGTGTGTTTCTCGTTACATAAACTATGTGAGTTTCCCGTCCAATTAACTTGAGTGAGTATAGTCCAACCGTGTGAGTCACTCCCTTCATGTTACAATGACCTGGCATTCCCAGTACACCGAGTCACCATGGGAAGGACTGGACGGAGGTGGGAGCAGCACAAATGTTCCCCGAGGTCCGTGTACCTTGAGGCAGTTGGGATGGACGATCTCGTTGCAGATGGAGCACTCCATCAGCATGAAGTTAAACTTGTCCTCCTCGTCCTCGAGTGTGTCTTCCTTCCCCGCCTCTTTACACACCACACACACTGCAGTGTGAGGCAGGACGGGCTGCACGGATCAAAGAGAATTGCACAAAAAGCTGAGTTCAACGTTAATGGCATTATATTTAATCCATTTTAATCAGTGAAACAGACGACAGGGTATTTCATTACCCTGAACATCGATTAATTGTTAATCTGGTGGGGAGACAGCTTCTGCCTCTCTCCTGCTTCCAACTCACCGCGATGCACTGCCGCATGATGCACGACTGCTTCATGCGCCCGGGACCGCCAAACTTCTTCATGTCCTTGCAGAAGTGACACTCTCCGCACTCGGTCCGCAGGCACGCCTCACACTTGCGGCAGCGCGTCCTCCTGCGTCTGGCGCCGGACGAGCTGCGGTTGGACGGCAGCTTGACGGCAGAGCTCGTCCCCATCTTGGGCTTTGGCCGGTTGGCCGCCCGCTGCTGGAACACAAACGGAGAAAGTGGTGGAATTAAAACCAGTTCCAAGTACCTCATGGTGCGTGTATAGTGTATGAATTACTTTTTTTTATTGGAAAGACAATCGGCTATTCATGCGGCCAATGAATTTTTATAGTCGGAACCGCCTAATAGAAAAATGTCGGAGGCAGGAGTGACGTTTCCACTGGGGAAGGTATCTTCATACAGGTGAAACAGGTAGAGACAAACAAAAGCATCTAAACTCTTCTATCAAGTCAGAAAGCCAAGAGCAGTGACTCGTTAATAATTTTGCGGTTGTCCCTTCAGAAAAGTGCGAAAAAAGCTTCTGCTGCTACTTCTCAAACCCAGATGTCACTTTTTAAAGATCAACACAAACACATCAGAAAAAAATAAATAAATAAGAAGTCATATTTTAGAAATGTATAAAAGTAAGAGTTGACTATTCTGCTTAGAAATGACAAAAGTAAAAGCTTTGATAATCACAAGTCTTTTTGACAATCAGCTAAAAGTGGAAACATGCACAGACATGAATCAAACATTTTTTTTTTTGTTATTGTTACTGCATTCATTGTGCTCACTCTCTCTAAGAAGAAAGGTTCATTTATACATCCAACCACTTGCTATTGAGCATTTCTAAGACTTTTTTCCCCTAATGGTCACAATAGACAGAAGGATCTGCATTAAATCAACCCAATATCAACAAATCTTCAGGCTTGCAAATGTCAAGTCCAGAGCTTCAAAGATCATTTAAATGGCAAATCAATCATTAGAATGGTCAATTATTTGCATCTCTATCAAGTAACAAAAACAAAAGTCAACTCACTACATTCACCACTGTGAATTTCTCATGTTTCCATGGCCGCATCCCTGCCGTCTTGGCAGGACTACAAAGCACGATGAAAATAAGACAAATCGGAGACCATTACGGTGCTTCTTGTTCTAGCAGGAGACGTTACCTTGGCAACACATTTGCCTTGCTGGTGGCAACTGTTTGAATAGGGGACTGCAAGAGATGGATAAAAATAAGCTCACAGGAGGAGGTTATGATTTACAGTGAGGCTGCGAGCACTTAACCAATGCCATTTATTCTATTACTGATAACTACACACGGCCCACATACTACACAGGAGCGTAGCATTTAATAAAAGAAAGATTTGGATTTATTTTTTCCCTCTGCAAAACAAAGCTGGAGCACTGTGTGCAAGTCAGACAGGTAGAACAAGATGGGAAAAAAAAAAAAGAAAAAGAACAAGCTGTGTCAGGCCAAACAATCAAATAAAATGCTTCCTGAATAACAAAGAGGTGAAACCTGTCCTGTTTGTGTCAGCCGCAACAAAGAAACAGGGTAATAAAAAAATAACAACCTCAACAACATGTTAGTTCATGTGCTTTTTATTTCTGACAATTCAGGCTCGATTGATTCCTTCCTAAAATTAAGTCTATTTCAAACTCTAAGTCTTTTCCCGGGTCAGAGGTTGTGACCTGTTTATGCTGTACAGAGTTTAAGCAAAACAGGTCCTTTCACTACTTTCCATAAATCTGACTACTGTGGAAAAAATGGGAAGGATATATCAAGAAAGGAAGTGTCTTTCACTGTCAGTATCACACACTTTCATTAGCGTGTTTAGCTTTTTGACCTTGTCTGACACAACTGTCTCTGCCATTTCTTCCATCGATGAATACCTTTGACCTTTATCCTTCTTATATGCAAGCAGTTCATATAATCACAGTGGCTAAAACAACAGCTTTGAACACAACTATCAGCTGACTCGTCTTTACTGTAACTGTTGTGCAATAATATGTCAGGAATCTGGGATTGGTTGCTTGGGCATGCGAACAAAAACATGGCCTATATTCTCAGCCCGGTCTTCTGACTCAGCTTCGCAGTGGGTTTCAGTAGGAGGAAGTCACAAGGCTCATCATCTGCTGCTGCCTGTGTACAGTGGTCCTTAACACAAATAAAACCATGTGTTACTGTCTCTAGTAGTGTGTCACAACAAGATCGCCATCTTCAGTGATTGGATTATTGCTTGAGCCTGTTGTGGGTGTAAACATTGTGCAAGCACAAAGATTAAAGCTCTGACATTAATGCTTCTCATATTTCCCCCTGAATCATACATGCCAGCTTTCTAATGGAGGCTTCTGCAATACATCCCATTAGCTGTTAAAAGCCTGGCCAAACTGGGCATGCACTTCAAACCACACGAAAACTTTGCCCTAATGAACCACACGAGCCTGCACGCTGAAGCTGGTGTGAGCACAAAAACAGGGGCGGGAGCACAGTTATTAAAGGATAAAACTGAGGGAGACTAATGTTTAACAGAGGGTCAGTTTAGGAACCAGTGGACCACCAAGCAACAGCAGCAGAGCCTCCGCATTGTTCCCTCTCCCCATCCCCCCTCCACGGTCCCTGCCCCGACAACATTCTGCCCCAAAGCCTCCTTAAAGGCGCAGGCTGGTGGGACAACTTTTAGGAAGTGTGAGGGGAAATCAATCAGTGTGAAAGTCCGTCCACAGTGTGGCAGGTTACTGTGGAGCGGAAACCCGCCGCTCGGGTCGGTCTGAAGGTGGACTGTCTGATAGGAATCATGTGGTAAATGTTGAGGATCAGGTCACAGCCACGGGTTTGTATTTTGACTGGAGGAAGCTGTTGTGTTTAAGAGGTGGTCAGCGGCACAAAATGGGTCAGTTGTGGCTAACAATGATCTCCAGGGGAAGAGGACACGGCGGGTTACAGCAAACTGTTCTAAGTACAAGGAGTTCACTCAGTCGCGTTCAGGGTTGTTGTTTCCCCCCCCCCTCCGCAAAGAATTCGCTTCTATAACCTTGCTGACTCGAGAAAATCTCCCGAACACACCTTTCTCCTTCCACTCAGTTCAAATACAGAGAAGAGGAGCGACTGAGAACCTCACGTTAACCCAAAGCGAGCGACGACAAATCTCTCACTATCGGATTTAATCTTCCCACCACATGTTGGCAAAACGCGCGCGGAAGAAACCGGAGCTCGTGTAAATGAAGTGTGAAAAACGCTCGTACCTGCTCAGACTCTGAATCATATTCCTCATCGTCTCCGCTCAATGACAAGGCCATGACTCCTCTCTCTCATCGTTTGTGAACAGCTCAGAAAACTAACATGGCTGAACGAGCCTGCAGCTCCTCCTCCTTCACATCACAACGACACGGGCAGCTGCGGGCTCCGGTTCACACTGCTGCCTTCACTGACCCTCGGAAACACAGGATTCATGATTACTTAACCCTCCAGCGGCATGTAGTTCGAGAAACAGCCTGTCAAGCACGGATTTACGAGTGACATTTATACATTTTAAACATAAAAATTTAGAAAATTACAGTCAAATTATCTGATAAATAAACGCATGGTTACTCCGGAAAATTATTAGCACGTATCTCGAAGGCAACACAGGAGTAACAGGAAGAGGAGACGCGCAGGTTGTGCAAGAGGAGTCCCTCCCTCACCTGTCCGTGTTCGCTTCTGCTGTTTCATTATCGCTGCATGAGTCCCTGAGGGTAGATTAAATTCTTGAAAGGTTGATTAAATTTATCTAACGTTTTAATCCCCAGGGTTTTGGCAAGGGACTAATGGTCTCAGAATACGCAACTATGTCGTTGACACAGTTTGCTTGACATTTTGTATAATGTTTATTCATATCTGTGAATGCAGCAGCCTGGTGCTGAGCAGGTGTTTCACCTTCTGAGGGGCAAACTGAAGGTGATGACTCCTCCAGATGCGCAAGAAATGCAGACTGGCAGAAGCCAAGTGTTTATTAAATGAAGTATTTCAATTTTAAGGAACTTAAAAATGTATAAAATCTAGAAATACTTTTAAGCATGCTGTCAAATATTGTTTCTCCACAAAATACATCTGGTACATATTTATAATTTGTATACATTTCAAACCATTTACCTAAATTTAAAAATGCTGATGTTTATCTCATATCCAGTGATGATAACTCGCCTTGAACAGACTCAGCACAACAAGAAACGTGTCAGTGGCTTATCCGGGTTGAGAACATATTATATAATTCTGGTGATAAAACAGTAAGTTGTGTAAAGCCACTGTGTGTGCATTTGATAAAGGTTTACTCTGGCGCCACCCAGCGCATAAGCAAGCTGCATGTCCTGTTCGTCTTAGCCACATTTTCTCAAAACTTTTGGAGAAAGCCAGTCGTAAACAGCATGAATGTCTGTCCAAAATAAATGCATCTGTCTCGGTCAAACTTTGAAATACCAAAAGTTATAGTTTTACCTGAAGAGTACATTTATCATCTTTAATATAGTATTAAACAAAGGTAATCTGAAACAGTTGTTATAGATAGTACACAAAGTGCAGTTCATCATCCATTAATCTATTTCCATAAAACAACAAAGAACTTACATCTGATTCTGTCTGAAGGGTTTCATTCACCATCTAGATGTTCAGATGCAATGATGAATGCATTTCCTTCTGCAGCAGCATAATAGCTGTGCTGGTTATCATGCATCTTGTGGTTTGAGCTGATGCATGACCCTAATGTGGGTGTCTAAAACCTCAAAGTGAGATATGAAGATGTGAACACAAACACGTTTTCTGCAGTGCACAAGACTTCATGGAAATATCACTTTGGCCGAAAAACTGTCTCAGCATTGTCATGCATGATGCATCAACTTTTTTGCATTTTAAATATGCAATGTAAATATAAACAAAAGAAACATGCTTAATTAAAATAATATTTGGTACCTCAATTTATAGACTATGCACATAGTCACATTTGTATGAACAATGTAACAGAAACTCCACTTGAATCAAAGTGTTAAGTTGATGCATGCTCTTCACACCCCTGCAAAACAAATGTCATTGCCAAATATAAAATTAGTGCAATGAAATAAAATTACATTTAAATATTATGCTATTGCAACTGTATTTCCAGCACGTTGATGTTTTGGGGGATATTATAATTACAAAAAGTATTGCATGAAATTCTGTATTTTGTGGAGTAGGTCAGGAAAGGCATTGATATTCAAGGTCTTGAAAAATGTAAAAAAGGTTTACTCAGAGTTCCCAGAGTCAGAAGCAGTTTTCAGTTCCTCCATTCCCCACCTCTGGAACAAACTTCCTGAAAAACCTGAGGACTGCTGAAACTCTCACTTCTTTTAAATCAACACCTAAACTCATTATTTGCTCAGGCCTTTCAATAAACAACAGATTTTACTTTTTTTTTTTTTGTTTACCTTAATATTAATAAAGTTTCCACTTTACTTATTCTCAGTCTTGTCTTTCTGAGTTAGTTTGTATTAGAAATTTCCTTAATTTCCTTGCGAAGTAATGTGGACAGCCTAGTGTCTGAATTTTGCTATACGAATAAAGTTACCTTGCCTTGCCTAAAGGCATTTTATTATTATTATTATTATTATTATTATTATTATTATTATTATTATTATTATTATTTTCTTTTTATCCGTTTCTAAAAAGATGCATTGCATATGTTGTGAGTCCTCGTGTGCAGTGTGAATCAAATAATCTGTATGTATGTAAGTATGTAATGTTCCTACCTGCCATTGTTTCAGGGAACAGTGAATACAGACACTAAAGGGAGTGTCTTGAATTGAAGTTTGCTGTTGTTAGTTTCATAAAAGAAACAGGGGTAAAACTATCACAAAAATCTGCCCGGAAGCAGAGGAGAACGCCCACACTCGGAAAATGAAGGTTATACTATTTTTATTTGAAGAACGGAAACATTTCATCATTCTTTTATCCTCTGAAAAAAACAGATTTCAAACCTTTTGCTTGTGAATCTGACAAACAGAAAAAAAAGTTGCACAGAAACATGCACAGAGAACGTAAAATAAAAGTGAGCTGAGTGTGTGTGTGTGTGTGTGTGTGTGTGTGTGTGTGTGTGTGTGTGTGTGTGTGTGTGTTTCTGCACTGTGTGTGAGCAGAGTGGAGCAGTGGATTGTGGGTATCTTGTGTTTCCTCCTGGGCCGTGACAGCCAGTCAGCTGTTGCAAACTTTTGACATACTTTTGAGAGCTCTGTTTATCTGCCGTGTGTGTTCGGATGGTGGATCACACTGGAAACACACTTTCTGCGTTTTCACCGGCCATCGAGCGCGAATCTGCCCGGTTTTTGAGGACCTGTCGACATATTTAGGAAAAGAAGAAGAAGGAGAAGCAGAAAGCCGCGCCGTCGGAATGAGTCTGAACGAGCACTCCCTCCAGGCTCTGTCCTGGAGAAAGCTCTACTTGAGCCGAGCCAAGCTAAAAGCCACCAGCCGCACTTCTGCGCTGCTGTCGGGCTTTGCCATGGTGAGTTTTGACTTTCTTCGGCGTTTTTCCTGCGTGCGGGCGCGCGCCCCAGGGCCGCCGCGAAGCGCGCAGAGCGCAACAGAGTCAGCGCGCGTGACGCAGATGATTGTTTCCCAGCAGAGGGTCATTTTACAGGCCTGCGCCGCGGCTGCCGTACGCTCAGTCTGCGCCTTCAAACTCCATTAGAAGTGTGTAAAGTGTAAGTAAAGTGAACCAGAAGGACGGTGAAGGGAGGATTAATGCAGCTTGACTCACGCGCGTCACTGTGCGCGGTAACGGTGTGAAGAAACGCTTCAAGTGAACTTCTGTTTTCAGTGTAATAAGGAAAACACAGAGCAGCACCAGACAGGGCTGTGAGGAGAAGATTACTGTAATATGACTGACAACTTACCTGTATACTTACTTTTCATGGCTATTTGATAAACGGTGACTGTCCATGGTTTTCGTATAAAATGTACATTTCCCATGAACCTTCCTGGGTTCTTTGAAGTCATATTGTGTTCATATTTATACACAAAGCTTATGTCAACTTGTGCCACTTCAATATAAAATTACAGTTATGAGTGGACATTTCTTTCAAGTCTTTTCTCAAGACCAGGGATTTTCTTTTTGTTTTCATTTATAATTCAGTACAAAGTAACTGTATATTACTAATATCAATTTCGGGTAAATACACACTCACATTATTTTCTGGATTTTTCTTTGGAGTCAGCCGTGAAAGTAATCTTGAATGGTTCTTTACTAATCTTCATATTCATTTGTGCCATCTCTGGTGCCAAATGCATGTCTTGATGAGAATTTCATTTATAGGTAACAGTGAGAGCACACTTGAAGGTTTGCTTAGAATGAGGGAAACTATAAAATGAGCCCAACTGAAAATAACTTTTAACATTTTTTTACTTTTTAATTTATTTTTTAATGTAAAAATTGTTTGCTGTTGTGAGGATTCAAGTTAAATACATTTATTACTGCTACTACTACTACTACTACAGTAACACTCATAATAATAAATGCATTGTTAAGTTTCTCTGTATAAAAGGCATCTCTGGTCAGCTTTGGAAGCAGTATCATATGCAGCATAGTCATCATACATTGACACTTGAGAGTCATGATGTCTCCAGGGTCAAATGAGGTCAAAAATTGTGATATATGTAATAACACTCAGACATCTATTATATGAAGCAAAGTAGATTTACAACCTTGTGTTTTAAATTTGTTTTTCAAAACTAAAATCTGCTCTTTGAATTTTCCCAGGTGGCGATGGTGGAGGTGCAGCTGGAGCGGAATCATGCGTATCCTCCGGGCCTGCTTATAGCTTTCAGCGCCTGCACCACCATTCTGGTGGCAGTGCACCTCTTTGCCCTCATGATCAGCACATGCATCCTCCCCAACCTGGAAGCCGTGAGCAACGTGCACAACCTCAACTCTGTGAACGAGTCTCCCCATGAGCGCATGCACCGCCACATAGAGCTGGCCTGGGCTTTCTCCACAGTGATAGGCACCCTGCTCTTCCTGACGGAGGTGATGCTTCTGTGCTGGGTGAAGTTCCTACCGCTCGAAAGCAGAACGGCCAACAACACCGTAGCCATAACGTCCGGCGAGGCAGCCGCCATTGCGTCCACGTGCATCATGGTGCCGTTTGGAATAGTTTTTATCGTCTTCGCCGTCCACTTTTACCGCACACTCGTCAGTCACAAAACGGACCGGCAGATCCGAGAGCTGGAGCAGGTCATTCGGCTGCAGAACCAGCTGGACCACAGGGCAGAAAACGACGACCTGAAGGCCGCCGTCCATTACCCCTGATTGTAGCCAATGATCGTACAAATGCAGAGACACTCAGCAGTGCCTTCAGTATGAAAACCCTTTTTAAAAAGCTTTATTTTTTAAGTTTTTCAAACACGCTCAGACGTTTTTCTTCTGAAATTGCAAGCTGGGTCTGTTCAGTGTTGTACATTTTGGCTCGGTCCTCTTTTGGATGTTGCATGTTCAAAATCTTTGACATTATTTATATTAGTTTAACCTTCGGGGTGTTTGTACGTCCTTTGTTTTCTCTTGCCACCGGTTCTTTGACTTCAATGAAATAATCAATTTCATTATCAGTCACATGATAAGTGAAGCGTTTTAATTGGGGTTCACGTGGGAAGTGGTGTCCAGCGGCGTTATCCACCAAGAGACAGATATCATCTTAAAGCTCCATGGTGGTGTTATGATTGATTCACATCTAAAATGTCCTTGGTTTGAATCCATTTAGTGGATTTGTTTTTTTTAAGTCGGAATGTTTTCCCACATGTGTGGCTTAGTTTAAATCAACTGGTTTTTACCCCACAGTCCAAAGATCATGCAGTTAAGGTTACTGGTTACCGAAAAGCCCCTAAGATGATGAATGTGTGATTGTATGCATATCTGTGTTTTCCCTGTGAGGGACTGGTGAGCTGTCCATAGCGTGTCCTGCCTTCGACCATAGTCGACTGATCGGCTGGTGCCCTCAGCTTTACATGAAATCTTGTATAGAAGTGAAGTGATGCCAAAGATTTATTATCAACTCATTTATCTATATTGAAAACATAATTCTATCTGCACCAAAATGCACGAGACAAGGTACTTTTTTTCCATATTCAGCAAGCCTTAGTCCTTCAGGTTTGTTTGATGCACAACTCCTGATAGTTTTTTTTTCTGCCTTATCAGCTTTTTTGGTTCTGTTTACTCACCTGATATTTTGATGATTCTCCTTTCTGAAAAGCTCTAAAACCTGTATGCATAGGAAAAAAAATATGCACCTGAGTTTCAAGTCGGTTAAAAAAAAAGCTCAAATACTGTAGAAAGAATACCAAAGAATACAAAGGATAAATACAAATGCTTCTAGCCAAAGTTTGTTGTTATGTCATTTACAGGATGGGTCAAAGTGAATTCAAAAAGGTATTAAGGGCATTTTACCAGTACCTTGTTTGCAATCAACACGTGTGTCTTATCTGGTTATAAAATGAATTTTACGTAGTAATTTGACAATTTTGCTTGTTTTTGACCTTTACTGTTTTTATTTAAATCCACTGCAAACCCTACAAAAAATGGTTACGGAATTTGAAGACATGTTGTTGAATGTTTATTGATGAAGCTTGAACATTTTGAATGATGTTCTCTTACTTTTCATAGTTTACATTGTAGAGCATGTTCACACTTGAGTGTTAAGTTGAAGATTTATGTGTGGAATTTATGTGTTTTTGTTTTGCCTTGTGACACATCGCTGAATAGTTTTCTTGTTTTTGCACATTTTACTGTCTTTACTGTAAAACTGGTACATAAAACACATCTTGATATCGAAAAACATTTATCCCCCAAATATCAACGAAACATAACACTTTTATAATTTTATTTTAGGTCCTGAATAAAATACCGTTACTGAATATGTGCCTATAGGTCAAGGTAATGCTGTGAAACGTTTGCAGTACCAATTCTCTATACTTTATACTGAGTCTTTGTCATGAAATACATTCTTAAGATTAAATTTGCATCCAAACTGTGTGGGTCACATGATAAACCTCTCTGAAAAACTCTACAGATGCTTGGTGGTTGGCAAACGCTGTAGTAAAATGGTCATTACTCCTTTAACCATGTTATTTTTAGACTTTTCTCACTGGGGGAAAAAAGGACTGAAGCTGATTTTGGATTGACTGTGCACCATCAATCAATCGCTTCTGATTATTACTACCAGACAAGCATTCTTGAAAAAATAAGCCAAACAATGCAAGTGGAGGCATTTTACTTTGGTTCATTTTTGTGGTGTATTTATTTTACTAAATGTATCTTCCTGTATATAAAGTACATGTTTGTGTCGGTGCATAATCGCTGTGTTTTTTTCACTATGTTGGTGGCAGATTTTTGACCTGGTCAGAGTCACCGTGGCTTTTTGTGGTGCTTGTTTGAAAATTAAAAAAATATATAACTGGATTTGTGTTTTTTTAATGTTTAGAACTGAACTGCTTTTTTATGTGAAGGGAAAAAAATCATGAGGAAATTGTGTGTTGTTGCATAAACTGCAAGCAATGATGACACACATCAAGGAAATGTCTGTGAAATTTCAGTTACTCCATGAGCGCACGCACACACACACACACACACACACACACACACACACACACATACACACGCACACACACATCACTGACTTCTTCCTGTACTGCTCAGTGCGATTAACATTTGTTTTTCTTTAGCTCTCTGAATAGTCGACATTTTCCCCTCTGTTTTGCAGAGCACTCCAAGTACACAGCAGCGATAATGACATTGTAGACACTGTTCAAAATTTTAGAAATGTATCACTAAAAAATGTGTTGCTTTTCCTTTAGCTGTAGCTAGAAACTGTGTATCACTCTGCTTCTTGGTGCTGACATAGTCATCGAATTAATGTTTTTTTTTTAAATGAGACATCTAAAACATGCAGGACAGGGATCCTCACAGGAACAGGGTTGGGGTCAGCTGATTTCCACTGCATGGATGAAAATATTCAGCCATCTATTAATTCCTGGATCCAGGTTTTCTATTCTGACCCAGATACCCTGCCCTTTTATACATCCCTGGTTTCTTCAACCAAGCACATACCAAGATATTTTGAACAATGCTGTGCTTCCATCTTTGTGGCAAACGTTTGTGTTGTGATGAACCGCTCACAAATCTTGTGGAAAGGCTCAGAGAAAGAGTAGAATCCACCGTAGTTGCAAAAGGAAAGCCATGTTTTCCTCATTTCCAAGAATAGCAACTCTAAATTCCTTCTGTTGGTTGCAGTTCTTTTGCTTTCAGTCGGTCTTTACTGGCTCATGGTTAATCAGGAGACAAATGGGAAAGGATGGTCTCTGTGACTGCTTGTCTCAGTGTGCATATACACTGCAGATGTAAAGCAAAGATCAACTGTTCATGCACTTAAAGAAGCAGGTACACTCAATTCACTCATCTGTTCAGCATC
This sequence comes from Salarias fasciatus, assembly GCF_902148845.1. NCBI lineage: Eukaryota > Metazoa > Chordata > Actinopteri > Blenniiformes > Blenniidae > Salarias > Salarias fasciatus. The sequence continues at coordinate 7,522,004 of NC_043756.1, read as the reverse complement.
CGGAATGTGATGGTATGCCTAGATAAAACAGTTTGAAGTGACAAAGACTTTGAAATACACATGAAGGAAGGGAATTAGTAGTAAGTAGTTCCACCTTCTCCTACAAGAAAGTGCTTTGAAAAAAATATACAGTAAACTATTAAATCTAACTGTATACTGCAAATGCTCAGCTTCATGTCCCCTTGAAGTGTACACAGATCAGCTCATTTTAGTTCAGGGGCCACATAGAGCACAGTGTCAGGTTGAGTGGGCTGAACTGATAAAATAGTAACATAATAGCTTTTCCTTTTTTTCAAAACTAAATATGATAATCTCAACATAAACCCAGTGTTAATGATACCTCAGAGTATATACCCTACAGTGAAATGTTCAAAATCATCTCTGATTAATACGCTTTGCAGCATAGAGCATGTTGGACTGAACTTTCTTAGTTCGGGTCTCAGTGTTTCATCGTGTTTAACATTCTACAATAAAACAGCTAAAAAGTTTAGGTTTTATGTTTATCATACTGTAATTTCATGGCCCGATTGGAGCCACTTGTGGATCAGGTGTGGATGGCTTGCCTTATGTTGGACACCACTGTATAGACTGTAACAATATTATTATTATTATTATGCCGTGAAGGTCAAGGGCCCTATCATTATCATCATCATCATCATTATTATTATTATTATTATTATTATTATTATTATTATTATTATTATTATTATTATTGTTATAGAAACCTGCGTTGAAAGGTTCTCACCTGTTGTGTCCTTCCGCCTCGCCCTGAGGATCTATATTCTGCCTCCGCGTGCTGAAGCGGATGAATCTATTTTCCAACCTGGGCGACGAACTGCCAAAGAAAAGAAACAAAAACAACACAAAACGCAGCGAAATTCTCAACTGCTTTTTCACAATGTGGTTCCTTCGAAGGATAAGACTTCGGTACAGGTAGGCGAGATGCAAACATGTTTCGCTCTGCGCGCGGTTTATTGGAGGAGCTGGAGGATGCGAACACGCCACAGGTGATGGAGAGCATCACCTGTCGGGGCGTGTTTGAGCTCCAGCCCGCTCGCTCGCTGCTGCGTCTAGCCTGACCGACGTAACCGTGTTTTCCAGGTTTTGACCAATGTAATGGAAAGCGACACACAAACTTCTGAGAGAGAGACCCCGCTTCGGACCTGGAGCAGCTGGAACCTGATTATTGATCCCGTGTTGACCAACGGACTGTATAAAGTGTATCGTTACGATGGAAAACATTTCAACCTGCCCGTGAGAGTCTCTCCAATATCTGTTTATCCTCTCCCGTCTCTCAAATTAGCTTATACGCACTTTACAGATATATTTTGTGTAATTCCCCCCCCCCCCCCCCTCAATGCAACCATGTCCTTTCCTGATCAGGTGGAGGACCTCGGTCTCTTTCCTGTAGACGCAGTCCGGGATCCTCGCATCTGCCGCCTGTGGAGTAAATCCAGAAACACTGACCTGCTCGTCCCCAAATTCAAGGTAACTGGAAAAAAATCCACCTTAATAACAATAACAGAGGCTACAGTAATGGCCACAGGTAGGAAACAGCTGAATTATTGACTCTTCCGGCTCAGTTTCTTTTGGATTGAGTCCATTAAACTTACATGCATTCATAGCTATATAATAATATAATACAATATTCTATAATCCTTTATTTTTACCACAATAGGGAAATTTGACAATAATACACATGTGAAACAACATTAACAATAATAGCAAAAACATTTTTCTATATATTCATTCAATAATACAGTATTTATAGAGTAATTAAATTTTTTGGCGAGGTCAAATATGACTGAAATGGCAAACTTTCACTGAGATTATTAAGCTAATAATTTTTGTTTGTATTCTTGACAAAAACAAAAAAGATGAAGCTGTCCGTCTGTAAAAATAGGCATGGGACCGCCAGTTGTCCATGCCTGCTCTAGACCCTTGAGACTGTAGCAGCAAGCTTGTGACTGGAAGGTCAGGGTTCAAATCCGTCGAGAAGAGCAGCTGCCATAAAACTTTGGCCAAGGTGAACATGCAGATCGCAATCTCCCACGGCGATCCCAGATCGGAGCAGATGAAAGAAGGTCATCGTAGTGGTGCCACTGTGATTGCACATTCACACATGGAGAGTGAAAACTCCGTCCTTACCTAATTGCTTACAAAATAACATTATCATCAACACTGTACTGTGAGGGTGAATTAAAACATACAGCATGTTTAAGGATTTAGAAATTGTGTACCCTGAGAAGAAACTGTCTACTTCCAACATCAGTCTGAAGGATTTTAATTTTCCATGTGACACTCAAAGATTAATTGCATTTTTGAATGCAACAAGAATTTTAAAAAAATAACTTATAGATCACAAAGTTTGCATTTAACCATCATATTATTGTTTACTGAACATAACCATTTCAGACAGATGTTGTGGTTTTGCAATAACCATTATAGTAGTTGCATGTGTTTTTACTTTAAATAAGTAGAAAAAGTTTACAAATTATACCGATCACTGAGTTGTAATACAAGTAATTATGCAGATTATAGACTATTGCTATGCGATTACAGTAACATAGGTTCAAGTACACAATGTGTCTAAAATGATTTAAAACTGCAATTTTTCTGTTTGATACAGATCTGCAAATTGACCTTAAACGGGATTAAACAATATACTGTAGGAGATGGAATTATGGAGAACAACTCACTTCTATAGGACAGCTATTCACTTCTTTAATTTTACAATTTTCCTATTTTCTAATGATATAATTTGTTGATATGTTTCAGGTTGATGAATGGTACATTGGCCCTGTTCTTCCAAAAGAAGTGACCTTTTCTAAGCTCAACGACAATGTTAGGGAGACGTTCCTGACAAATATGTGCCAAAAATATGGGAGCATTGATGAGGTGGAAATATTTTACAATCCTAAGAACAGAAAGCATTTGGGAATCGCAAAGGTCGTCTTTGACACAGTGAAGGCCGCGAAAGAAGCTGTGCAGCACCTCCATCAGACATCAGTGATGGGAAATATTATTCACGTAGAAATCGATCCTAAAGGTAATCCTTCAATTTGAACTTGTTCAAATAGATATCCTGACGTTGTTGAGTTTCTTCACGATTTACTGATGACATGCAATTAAATTTCCCAGGTGAAAACAGAGCACGATATCTCCAGCTCCTCCTAAATGGCCTGTGTACTCCGTGGACATTGCCGGTGGGCAGCAGCGAGCAAGCTCTTCAAAGCCTCATTGATAGTTTGCTGGTAAACAGTTAAAGCTGTCTGTTATGGTTTCATCTTTTAAGCTGTTGTATAGGATTTGATTTTTTTTAAGAATAGTACTAATTTGTGTTTCTTTTACAGAGCAATGCAGCAATTCAGAGACTGGGCATTGCGTCCAGTCCCGCCAGCATTACTACGCCGCGCTCTCTAGACACAGCCTTCTCCAGTATTTGGCAGGATACGCCTTGCAGCTTTGGGCTCACGCCCCATTCTCTGGGAACTCCTCACACTCCCTGTTTGACCGCGACGCCGCTTTCACAGGACTCCTGCTACTCCAGCCTTCAGGCGACACCCGTCCTCCAGGGGGAGCCATCCATCCACAGTGTTCACAAACCTCCCAGGCAAGAGCTCTGGCATCGCAAACCTGCGAGGCGCTACAGGGGATCAAGGACAAATATTGATTTAATTTTAAAGCATTGCCAACAACAAACACCACAACTACTGTCCGAGCGAAAGAGACCTAACGCTAATCAGCTTATGCTGTGGAGTGGCGATCCTCTGTCACCTGCTCATATTAGAAAGCCTTCCTTTCACATAACCTCACCGCTTGAAGAATGCGGAGATACACCGAGCTCAACTCCTTCAGCTTTCCCCATGAACTGCGACTCTTTCAGGATCCTGAGCATTGTTGACACACCTGACCTTCACACCACAGCGACTGTTCCTCCTGACGATAACCAGCCAAAGATAGAGAGTCTGGACTCACGCATTGAGAGCTTACTGACAAACAGCCAGATCACTGACCTGTCATGTATTGAGGGAGAATCTTTAGATGACGATGAACGTTGTCAGGGCAGCCCAGCTCCGCCATCCTCAGCTCTTCCTCCCCCACTCATAGATGACCAGAAGTTCAGCAGTCAGGCTTCTGACAGGTCCCTCACAAGCAGTCGCCAGCGATCAGACACTGAAGTGGTGGATGTCAGTCCATCATGGCCTTTCGAAAATGAAGATGATGAAACAGCTGCGGCCGTTTCGTTCCTTACAAAAAACTCAGAGGATGCCTCTCCCTCAGAATTTTCACATTTTGAAAGGAGGGAAACCGAAGCAGTCAGGTTCCAGTCACAACGCATCAGGGTAATTCTATACATTCAGTACATGCATTGTGATGTCTATGAAAGCCGCAGATCTTGTTAAAACTTTATTGTGTCTTACACAGGACAGTCATTCAGCACTCAAGGATAAGAAGCGCCGCAATCACAGACAATCTGGAGCTGTTTCTTCGAGCAGCAGCACCACTCAACGTATCGCCCAAAAAGCTCCTCCTGCTGTCGCACTGCAAAGCCCCCATCCAGCAGCAGCCCGCTTTCCTTTCCCCATGCCCCCATTTACCCTGCCTGTCCCACCCGTTCCACCTTGCCTGCCAGATGGATCGATCCCCATCCCACCTCCATGCTGGGTTCCCCCTCTAAGCCATCACACTGCCATCCTCATCCCCCCTCCTCCTCTCCCACCTCCACCTTCAGTTGCTCCCCCACCACCTTTTTTGTTACCCCCACCACCTTTGAGGATTCCACTTTCTGTTACCCCTGTTGTGCACAGCAGTGCACCTTTATCATTTCCCCATCCATGCTGGCCTATGCCACCCTTTCCCACGTTCAACCCTCATGTGCCACCACCGGATTATGTGCCCGTGCAGGAAAACCCACATCGGCTCACTGCAGATAAAGTTTTAGAGGTCCTCATGAACGAACTGAAGCTGATCATTAAGAAGGACATTACACGTCGAATGATTGAAGGCGTCGCCTTTAAAGCATTTGAGGACTGGTGGGACTGTCAGGAGAGGAGAGCAAAGGTACATATTGAAACAAACGTTTTCCTTTTTTGTGCTTAACGTCTACAAATTTTGGTAATTCTTTAATTTTACTGTTTACTCAAGGTTCAGCCGTCTCCCTCAAAGAGTGCAGCAACATGTCATGAGGAGAGACGCAAATTCATGACGACCCTCAGTGGAGCTGGCGAGCAGTTCAAAAAGCCTCCGCTGCCATCCTTCAGGGTAAGCTGTTCCCCGTACTGTTATTTCAAACACACCAGCATGTGTCTGCTGAGCGATGCCTATCATGTGAAATAAAATAACTATTTATTCAGGTGAAAAGGAAAAGATCAGAAGAGATGGAAAATCAGTCTTGTTCTGATAAAGAAACATCTGGTCAGTGCTTCGTCTTATCCGTTATATTAATGTACAGTCTGATCAGTTGTGTTTCCTAATCGTGTAATGAATATGTTGACGATATAGATAAAAGTGAGAGAGCCAAACGCAGACATGCCAGACCCCTGGAGCTTGACAGCGATGGTGGTGAGGATGATGAAGGGAAAGAAAAAGACAAGATACGTGAAGAGGAGGAAATGGTGTCAGAGAGAGAAGAATCTAGCGTGCCAGATGATCATCAAATCCTGGTAAGAAGACAATTTACTTGAAAGATTAAATTACTAAACACATTTTCATGCATTGACAATCATAGTAGTTTTGATAAGCTGCTGTTTACAGTTTTCAGTATTAAAACAATTGTCACATTTTAACATTCTGAGAAAGAAAGTTATCATTGATTTTTCTCATCAGCCTGACAGAATTGATTATGAAGATGAAGATGATGATGACAGCCATGAAGCAGAGGATGAAAGCAAGTTGTCTCAGAAACAGATGGACGATGAAACTACACTGACTACCGATGGCGTGCAAAGCTCTTATAGTGGTATGTCCATTTTCACAAACTGAGAAACACAAACACTGAAAGCATAAAAGCACAACTAACTAAATAACAATGTTTGTTTCGATCCTCAGAGAGTTTTTCCGACGGCAGCTCATTGGAGGAAAGCCAGTCAGAGTCGTCAGACTTTGATTCCTCCGATTCGTCGTCTTCGGAGAGCTTTGAGGACTCGTTCTCTGACCTCAGCACCGATGGCGAAGACATGGAGGAGCAAGAGGACAACAGCAAAAGCGAGGAGAGTATAGTGATATCGTCAGATGACGACCCGATGGAGCTTGAGCCCCCTCTCACACCCGTAGCCCCACTGACCCCTGACCCGGGTCTGCAGGACTGGTCGGATCTGTTTCACCGGGAGCAAAGCGAGGAGGACCAGGATACGCCTGGTCAACGAGACACCTGCGACTTGGATACGTTGATGGAGTTTCAGAGAAGCGACCCAGCGGAGCTACACCCCCCATCACCCATAGGACTCGCAGGTTATATGTTTTTCAAGTTTTTACTGATTTATATATTTAATGTCATTATAACTTTGCTAACTTGGATTTTCAGTTCAGTTTCATCTTTATCTCAGAATCAGGACACAGGTGAAGATGAAATATTCCACTATATTAGTAAATTATGTACTGATACTAGTAATTTAAAAATTCGCAGCTGGTTTTCTGTAAAGTGACAACTGTAAAGTCGACACCTTGACTCGTCATCTTTGGCTCTGATTCACCAAAACTTCCACAACAACAGTCAGTGTCAGATCAATAGTAAAGTCAAATATTAACCATGTAGGTTTTGTTCAGAGCCTTGCAGCTTGAAAAATATAAACTTTCAGTCCCTCTTGATTGTAATATTTTCAATGTGTTTGAATGGCTCTATCCTTTAGATTATGCAACAAGATTGATAATGTTGAGCCTGTCAATATGTCTGTGACTCTGCAGGTGTGGAATCTTGTCATGACATGGAGCTGAAGATGCCTGCATGGTCATTAGACTTTCAGGAGAGCGCAGAAAACTTGAGGCCCCTCACTCCGACTGGCTGCTCGCTGGACACGGACCCCGATCTCCTGATCAAAAGCAAACCAACTTCTCCAGCTGAGGAGGAGGCAGAACGACCACAAACACCAGGCAGAGGCATAGTGAACGATCTGGAAAGTGAAGACTTGGATGAAACGCATGAGGTTCTCTCCCAAACAAGCAGCGAACACATTCGTACAACTTCTAATGTACTGGCTGCCCCGTACTCATCATACCAGAGGACGCCCAGAACTCCTGGCAGAGAGGACATGTGCCTTTGGAATTATTCCAGTTCTGTAAGAGCGCCTGCAACACCTGGCAGAGAGACCATGGCATCAGAGGGAAGCCCTGAGTTCTCACTTCTTAGCAGTCCTCCTGTTCTACCCTCATCCAGCAATCCTTACATCACAGCACCAAAGACTCCAGGGAGAGACATTAAGTTACCTCGATGGACCGTGGTTCACAGGAGGAAAATAGAAACTATGAACATCTCTCAGCCTTGGATATGTAACCGATTTGGCTCAGGTTCTCCCATCACAGTGTCCTCGCCATGCAGCCTGTCTGAATCTTCACCTGATCTTGCAGAGGAGCGCGGCGTGTGGATGAGTTCAGGTGTGAGAACACGGCCCTTGCAAGGACTAGAGAACATGCCTGGCATTTTCAGTGAGGATAAATACGCACTGAGGCGCAAACAGTGGCTGAGAAGAAGAAGAAGAAGAGCTCGTCATCGGCACAGATCACATAAAAGATCCACAGGTTCGATGTCCCTGGGTAGCCGCCCTCACCGTTGGCGGTCAGGGTGTCAGGAGTGGGGAATCCTTAATTTTATCTGGAAGGATGGCCTCGACGAGGAAGATGAGCGGCTTCTGAAGTGTTCTTATGAGAAGCTACAAGAGACGGACAATGGCTTAGGGTGGCTGAGGGAAATCCCCTGGATACATCATCCTTATATCCTTTCTATTATTTTCAAATGAAATTATATCAACACAAGTTTTGAGTCTAAAGAAGGAAATATGTGAAGCAGTTTGATGATACAGCATAAATTCACTGTTTCTGGGATTGTTTTTAATGTTCTTATGAAGGAACAGTGAGTACTGGATTTAGACAAATAAGCCTTCCTATTTTATTGACGCTCCTCATTTTTATATCCTTAACTGTTGCTCACTGACCAAAGTCTTGACAGAAAATAGTGAGGAGGCAACATTCTGCCAGCGAAAACACAGGACGGGCTGTGCTCGCAGTGAAGGCTTCTATAAAATCAGCAGGGAAGATAAAATGAGATACCTCAACAACGTGAGGACACTGACTGATCTTCCATCCACAAGTGCTCAGGTACTGAGGAAGACAAAACGTGATGTTGTGAATAATCAAGCTTGTGTTAGTCTTTATTAACTCTGGTTTCCATCAGGGCCCGGCCCAGTATGCCACCTCACTGCGTTCAGGATCTGACTTTAGGTCTGAACAGCGCCGCCTGCTGTCGTCTTTCAGTTGTGACAGCGATCTGGTCAAGTTCAACCAACTGAAGGTAAACATATTAGAAAAACCCAACTCATTGCGATTACAAGAATGGACAGGAAACAGGATATCTAAAGAAAATATTTGCTTTTGGCTCAAATGTAAATCAATCAATCAGTCCATCATTGAGTATTGAGATTATGGTGCATGTGGTGCCAAGAGCCTATAGCCAAGAAAAACCACATGCTTACACTAACAATGCTGTGAAGACATACAGTTTCTTTCATTATATTCCTGGACCTTGTTTATCAGTGAAGGAATATAGTTACATAACAGGCCATCACAGCTCTAAAGCAGTCACTCTGAGACATCTGCCTTTTATTGGACCAATCTCTATACAGTTTGATGAGGATTTTTTGTCAGCTTGAGGCACAAGTTCAGTTTATTTACATGAAAATTACTTAATAAACATATTTGCATGTACCATTTATTCCAGTACTCTTTGTCAGGCCTGTGTGAACATATGAAATAACTCATTTTGTTATGAAATTTTTCCAATCTTTCTGTATCAGTTCCGGAAGAAGAGGATTCGTTTCAGCCGGAGTCACATCCACGAGTGGGGGCTGTTTGCCATGGAGCCAATCGCAGCAGATGAGATGGTGATTGAGTATGTGGGCGAAGTCATCAGACAGGTAAAGCAAACTAACAATGATTACATAAACAAAACACACACATACACACACAACTTTACCTCCTCCAGCAAGAAAAACCTCAAAAGCACTTTTAAACAAACCATTTTTTCCTAGATTGTATATCTCTGAATCTGTCCAGTGCTCCTCTCTGGGCCTCTGGTGGTTTTGGGTAGTTTCCAGGAGTGCGGGTGTTGTTGTGGAGGGAATCAACACTCTCATCTGTGACGCTCCTCCTCAGGTTATTGCTGACATGAGGGAGCAGAGGTATGAGGAGGAGGGCATTGGAAGCAGCTACTTGTTTCGGGTGGATGATGACACCATTATAGACGCCACTAAGTTTGGAAACCTATCCAGGTTCATCAATCACAGCTGCAACGTGAGTAAAAACCTGTGCTGCGGCATTAGGACTATATTCTAATCTTTAATGAAATACTTATTTTTGATGTTTCATTCAATTTTTATAAAAAATGTTTTTGTTTTTGTTTTGTTTTTGTTTTTGTTTTATTTTTGGTCTTTCAGCCTAACTGTTATGCAAAGATCATCACCGTGGAGTCTGAGAAAAAGATAGTGATTTACTCCCGGCAGGCAATAAGCGTCAATGAAGAGATCACCTATGACTACAAGTTCCCAATTGAGGAAACCAAGATCCCTTGCTTGTGTGGTGAATATAACTGCCGAGGCTCCTTGAACTGATCTCCAATTAAATGGCTCAAAGTGAGACAAAGTGGCCTGTTGTATTGACCACAAACACTGAAGGTGTGTCTCAATGAACATTTGTGTGGTCAGTAGCTGTCTGTCGTCTGCGCAGATGCTCACATTGTGCTGTAGTCATGCTGTCAGGATCAGGGAATGATGGCTTTGGAAGCTGTTGTAAGCAGCAGATAAACCAGGAATGAGACCAACACTTGAAACTTTATTGTGTCATTGGACGTGTGGTGTGGAGCGATAATCTGCAAAGGTTTTAAAAAACTGATTTATAACAGTTTATCAGCTCCAAGACAGTTTACATGTTGAAATCTTTTTTCGCTACAATGTAAAAAAGAATCTCAGCCTTCATACTTGAGGTCTGTAATGTAATGTCTGTGTTGACCACACTGTCCAAATGACAACAAGAGTGTATAGTTAAATGTTTTCATTCATGAGAGCTCAGAATATGTTTTGCTTGAGTCAAGCTTATATCACGGATACAATGTCTTTTTTCTGCAAATTATTTGATCATCAAAAATTTTCTGAATCAAAGTCTGAACAGTGTGTTTGATGAACATCAAGAGAGCAAATCACACTTCAAAGTCATGGAGGTCAATTTCAAGAAAACATGCAACATTCCTGTACGCTCATGTGCACACACAAAATAAAGAAAATCATCAATTCATGTGATTTGAGTACTTTTGCTGTGTATCTTTTTCTACATAATATCAGTTGACTTGTAAAATAAAGACTCCCAGCACACTGTCGTGTCATAGCAGACTGATGGTTAACAAGTGTTGTCAGATTTTTCTAGTGACTACAAGTCCATTTCACATATTCTTCGAAACTCCGTTTGGTGTCAGGATGGTCAGGTTTCCTCTAGCGTGCTGGTCGGCTTCAATAGCTTCAAAAAGAGACTTGAAGTTTCCGGCACCAAAGCCCTGCGGATAAAACGTGAGTGGAAGTTACTGAAATGGAAACACTAATAAGGTGAATATACCAGATTTTATTGTTTGCCTGTCCAGTGGTGCCCTCACCTGATGATTGTGTCTCTGAATGACTTCAAGGAATACCGTAGGACGATCCTGAACTGGCTTGGTGAAGATCTGAAGTAAGTACCCGTTGTCATCGTGGTCCACCAAAATCTTTAGCTCCTGGATGTGAGTGAAGTCACAGGAAAACATTTGTTTCCAGTTATTTCTCTTGGAGCTGTGCAGCAGCATCACTCTTCACTGCCTGGTATATTGTGTTTGATATTTTCTTTTCAACTTCATCTCTAGATGCTGTATCTGGGTTAAACTCAGCATTGCATTGTCAAGAATACAAGCAAAAATCCAAGCAGGTTTGTTGAAAAGCCGCCATGATTCTTACCTGCAGGACGTCCAAATCTTCAACAACTTTGACCTTTGAGTGCTTCAGCTTCTCCCGAAGCTGGTCGTAGTACGTGTCGGGAACAGCCATGAACTCCATCCCACGCTCCTTCAGGTTTCGAATCTGCAAGCAAGGAATCCAGTTTGATAATCCATTTCCTCAAAAGGCTGAACATATGTCAGAAACGCAAAATAATACCCACGGCTGTAATGATGTCGGATGTGTTCATGGCAATGTGCTGCACTCCCGGACCTCCGTAATACTCCACATACTCCTGTAAATCAGTAATCAACAGGTTTTTTCCAACCGTGTCTTCTGTTAGTTTTACAAACCACTGATCAGACATGGAGAACGTGCCTGAATCTGGGACTTTCTCTTCCCAATGGCAGGCTCGTTGATGGGCATCTTCACAGTCTCCTCAAAGTTCGCCACGACTATGGAGCGCAGGGCGCTGAATTCTGTCTGAAGCTGCTTGTCGTCCACTGACCAGAAGCGGTGAAAGAGAAGATTCCTGCGATACCTGGTAAATTACAGAAACACGGATAAGATTTGCAGTGGCTGAATAGCAAACATAAAGGTGTTGAAGCATTTCTAAAGCCTGGTATAATTTGCATTACTCATGCTTGACTTTTGTGCTGTGAGATGAAATTATTGTGTTTTGAGAAATGAAGGAGAGAAAAGATGCTTCTGTACTTCTATCAAATTCCTCACAGTTAAAAATCCTTTGACCAGTGTCACACCCCCTTTTCTGAGATTAACCAATGAGCTCGCTCATTTGGAGAACGGCCTTACTCGCCTCTGTAATGGATTCAAAACAAGAACCAGATGTGGAGAACGCCTGGAAACGTGCTTAAGAACATACAAAGTCATGGTGATGCCACATTCGTGCCAAAAAACATCTGTGTTACATAAGATTCAGATTCTCTGTGACTCCTCCCCCTGCCCACCCCCTGACAGGGTCGATGCTACGCCACATTGACAGTGCGCAAAGGACGAGGATAACTGAAGGAATCTGTTACCATTCCACCACAGGCACCATCTCATCATCTGGCTGGTTTCCTACAACGTGATCAATGAAGTTCAGTTTTCCACTCGGTCTGCAGGGAAGAATAAGAGAAAAAATCCCAGGGTAATTTCACTTAGATGTCAGGAAGACACTAAAAAAATATGAGCAGATAAAACTCACAGTTTAACGAGAGAAGGGTCCTTGAACAGAGGGGGATGGAAACCAGGCAGGAACAAGCCGCTGTATCCAGTCCTCTCCACAAATGTGTGTGTGGTGTCACCATACTGCAGCAAACAAAAAGAAAACCACAATACTCTCTCTTCTGACGTTTTCATACTGCCGAGACAAATATATATATGAAAATACTTTTCTTACCGTTTGAAGTACAGCCAGCCTGACTTTGCCATGCTTGTCCTCCACAGTGTGGGGCTCCTTCAGAATAACTGCCCCTCGCTCTCGAGCTTTCTGTGAGACCAGAAAATATTACTGAGTGATGAGGGCAAAAGCAGATATTTAAGAAGTATTCACAGTGTTCATCAGTTGCATTACCTGAACCAAAAAGTCACAGTCCTCCACTGTGAAAGCTATATCCTTTACACCGTCTCCATGCTTGACCAGGTGATCTCCCATCTCTAACGGAGAGGTTAAGACGACACATTTTCTTTAACAGCACAGAAATATTTACTAAGTGACTAATGATATTTGCATGCTATGAGGAATTGCATGAAATTCTAGTTCTGCCCAAAGATTCCCTCCTGTTTTATAATTATTTGAATTGTTGGATCTTCATGGATGCTCTAAAGCACAACCTGTTTTACTGGAGACTTCTCTTGAATTCTTCATGTGTATGCAAAAGCATGCAAAATTCTTTGAATAATTTCCCATACCGTATGCAGAAAAGTAAAGCAATATTTTGGCTAAAGGTCGAATCATCGTATTTTATAAACAATATATATTTAAAAAAAAATCAAATGAATCCATTAATTAACAGCAAATGAATTGAATTTTTCCAAACTGAGGCATCAACAGGTTCATTCGTAGCAGCATAGCGGTGCTGTACCTTTGTTTCCAGGATTGAGGGCAGATGAGAAAACATAAATGATCTGTGAGATACAAAACAGGAACTTTAATGTGTTGAAAACATCTCCTGATTATATCCATTTTTTAAAACATCCTCTATTTATTGTCTAGAAAGCTGAAATTCAAATCTGAAACCGTTTTTCTTCCAGCTGGAATGTTTGACATGCTGTGTTTAGATGAAATGATTTACTCACTAAAACATCTGTGTGTTGTACTGAACTGGTTTGCTGAGTTAAGCTGTAAAGGCTGAAGTGTGATTGTGTTATTTCTTGCTTTCAGTTGCTGGCGGTCCTTTACCTTGCCTTGTTTGACTACATGGGACACCACTTCTCGACTGCCCGTCTCCAGACCCCGGTAAGCCAGCGGCTCAAATCCCAGCTTGTTACAGTAATACGATGCAGCCTGTTGTGAGGACAGTGACTCCATTAAAACAAATATGATGGAGTGAAATGAGATATGGTTACATCGGGTCGGTTTTAAGCTGTGTAGCAGCACCATCTCCTGGCAATAAGTTCACATTCAGTGTATTCTTGAGGAGGTGCATCCATGTGCTGTATCCCCTCCACCCCTCTGGAGAACCAATAGCATTCCTCCGAGTATTGACTTCCCTGGCTGTGAGAAAAGGGTCTGTGACCAAGAACAGAGGGCAGCAAGCAGTTTCAAACTCACTTACCTGCTTTGCATTTCCAACCCAGAATGTTAAGTGATCGAAGCAAAGGAACCGGCCCTGCTCGTGCTTCAGACAAAGAGAAATGACAACAATGAATCTCTGATCTAAAATTCACAATCTGTAACAAATCCTGGATTATGACAACATAGCAGTTTACCTTTTCGCCCTTGTCTGTGTATGTCGTCTACAAACCAAAAAAACAAACACATCATAAGTTATTATACTGTAAAGATACTAAAGAGCAGCCAGAGTGAAATCATACTGCTGTGCAGCAGGTAGTAGAAGAAAGAAGCTCGAAGACTTCTCATTAGTGGCTGATAACTCACCATGTTGTCTCCGCTGGCCTGACCTGACTGTCAGAGTGAAATCAGTCAAACACCAAACGCCTGAATTTAAAGCACAGCAAGAACTTTCTGAATCCACTCCCACCAGTGAGGAGGTGGGCTGGGAGGAGAAGGGAGCGTTGATGCTTGGTGCATTTTTGCTGTTACACAATGATTACTAAGGAAAACACGTCGATACACCCCAAGTCAGATTAAACCTCATCATCACCGTATTCCAAAGCTTGTTCGATGCTAGAATAAATACATAAGTTACTCTGGGCATTGAGTTTAGTTTACTAATGGCTGGTAAAACAACTGATTAACTCCACGTTTTTGCTTTAAAGCCTAATCATTCATCATTGATAATCCATATATATATTTTTAAATCTTTGCTTTTTTTTGCTAAATTTACTGAAACTTTTTTGTGCACATGGGTTTAGAATTACAGCTGTGTTGTTCTTGTGGAGGACGGGGCCCATATGTTAGTGTTTAGCGGTAAGAGGAGGCTCACTCATACGTGACTCTCATTGGCTCACGGGTGAGCCGGAGTAAAACCCTCACGTGCCTCAAAAGATGGACCCCTCATCAATCCTCCATCACTGGCGGCTTTTTAGTCACTCTGAAGCTGCAAAAACAAAAATCTAACTCATTTTCTGTCTTTGGCTCTTCCGCTGCAAATCACAACTTCCAGGATCTGAGTCACAGACAAAGTATTTAGCCTCCTGATCTATTGTCACCGCTTCGTAATTTGTATTGGGTCTGTATGAATGTCCCTCATATCATCACAGGATGTATCTGTTGTCATTGTATGTAACATGTTGCAAAATGTCAATCATATGATTGATGATATGATTTCTTACACTCAGTCTTCTTCAAAACAATGCATTCAAACATTGCAGGCACTGTAAAAAATATTGTGCAGTGGAAGATGTACTTATGGTAGTGTGAATTGGAGATAAGGCACTAAGTGTCAAAAACAACTAAATATACATATAAAAGTTGACAATTTTAAGTGAGCCATACCTAAAAAGAAAAAAAAAAAAGGAAAAAAACCCAAAAACATGGAACTTGACATATTGTGAATTATGTTCATGATGTAGCGTCTTTTATCAGGAACTCTCTAAACATGTTGCAGCTTCTCTGATTTGACTTTTTACTTTACGTCAAACACACTAAGTGAATTAATAATATAGATGATATTGCAACAGCTGTCATCTGTGAGTACACATCCCAGTTATAAAACTATATCTCTTGTTTATTTAGTCAAACCATTAAAAAGTGGTTTGTTATATGTGTTATTTACAAAATTACTCCAAGAGTTCATAATTACTAATAAGGGTTTAAATCCACCCCCACCCCCACCCCTGAGCTGTGACTGCGACTGTCCCTGAAGATCGTTGTTTTTTCTGCCGTTACCAGGACGCTCACAGTTGTCATGGGGCTGCAGAAACACACCTCCAGAAACACAACATGCTTGGTTCAGTAATCAATGCTGGTTTACATTTATATTTATTTAAAGTAGAATTAAAACTACATAAATTTCAAATTCACATGTTATAAAGTACTTCAGAGTGCCCAGGATTCCATGATGTCTATTTAACAAAGCCGCAGAGTTCTGTGTATTTGATTAGATTTCTCGTTTATTCTTCACTGTTCCCTCATTATGGCTGTTTTGAATATGATCATCATGCGGCAGCATTACGAAAAGCCCCAGGTATTCAGCATCTCCGCGGACAAACACCTCGGTCAATTACGTTCTTCCCACGTGAGCACTCCTCACATAATTGTAGTTGCTCAGTTCAACAGAGCAAAACAAGCGTGCTGACGTGAGTTCAAAATGAGTGGACTGTTCTCCAAAGCAAGCCCGCGGATACTGGTGAATGGTGAAGAAGGGGAGCAGCGAGGGAGCCTGGCTGCTAAAGAGGAAGAGTGCATGGAGGGCGAGTGTTTGGAGGACGACGTCGCTGCAGAGAGAGAGACCCCGCTAAAGATGCAGTCCGTGCTCCAGCAGGTACGTAAGCAGCTCAGATCACAAGCGAGTGCAAACGGCCCGAAGACCAGCATAATGCAGCTCGTGCAGAAAATCAAGGACAGAGACATGGAGGGTGCTCAGGTGAGCGCCGAACCTGGAGGGAAAGATGTCAATGGTGAAGAGGAAAGACAAGCACGAGCATTGATGGATGAGTGCAAAGAAGAGATGAATCCAAAGGAGAAAGAGCTGTGCGCAGATTTTGAGGAAAAGCTTCAGGCGAGTGAAAAAGCCCTAAAGGAGGAGTTTGAAGCTCAGATTTCTCAGGTGCGTCAAGAAATGCAGGCCTACACTGACCAGGCCCTGAGAGACTTGGAGGGCAAGATGCAGAACAGACAGCAGACACATGTGAAGGAGCAAGAGGGCAAAGCTCAGGACAGGAAGCAGAAGAGCGCAGCAGCTCCTTCCCTGGCCTCCAGAAGAGGAAGGGTCCTGACTCGGACCATGACCACCATCATCCCCAAGACCTGTCCTCCGGTGATCGTCGGCCCGCGGGCCAAGTCAGAAACGCTGAGCTCTTCCAAAGCTGAAAGCTCTAGATTCCTACCCCGGGACCCAGTGCTCCCCATCCAGGGAAGCAAGCTTCACCAAAGCCGCAAACCTCTCCTCTCAGCTCACCCCCCACTGCATCAGCGCAAAAAACTAGTGCAGGCAAAGACGAGAGCAGGAGCTCGACTGGGAGACCAATGAACATCCTGCACCCGGCTTGATGGCCGTAAGCATTCAGGTTACATTTAGGACAGGAAGCTTTGCTATTGCATGTTGCATGCTACTTGCTGGAAATAAAATGAATTACTTGGAAATTGTATTTATGACAACGATAATAAAGGATTTTATGAGCAGATTCTGAATTTATTTACTTTATTTGACAACAATGTGGTTAAGCTGGGGAGTCCAATTTTTTCAAGATTTTAAGGAAAGAGCTGTTTGAAATAAATTCTATGGAAGCTTTGCTCCGTTAGCTATCAATAAGCTGTACAACTGATTCTGCCTACAAGTCTCCACTGAAGCAGACTTTGTTTTTTAAATCACAGATGTAATCAGCTTTTTGATCGATAACTTTCTGCCCAGGAAAAGGTCAGGTCTAATCTTTACATTGATGTAGGATTTTGCACTCGGTAGGAATGTCGGTGTCACCGTGTATGCTTCATAGATGATATATTAATTTATTATTATTATTATCTAATTTTTCCTTTTCAACATCAAAAAATATTTAATCAGAAAACATCTCTGAATCAATTCTTGTTTCTTAAGGTGATCACAGACCAGATTTGATCAGATTTGTCTAATTTCATATAGCATTGCCACAAACACAGGGGCAAGAATTTACTACTAGTTGTTGTCAAATGATGGTTCAATTCTCCATGGAGGCGTTTACTCTGTACACTGTGTGATTGTCATAATCCCTGAGGTGCAAATCTATTTTGGTAGTTTCATAATTGGACCAACAGGTGGCAGTAGATCCTTCCTATAAGCTCACATGACTCCTGTTCAGATGAAGAAAACTCCAGTGTCATCTTCTGAGCACAGACTGTGATAAAGCAGATTTAGAAAAGAAGAGCTGCTGTTGATGCTCTGGAGTTATGGAATATCTCACTAGGCTTTTTATTTCAAATGTTATCTGGAGCACTCATTTTATAATGACTTTATGCTCTGTTATTGCTAGTCTGCGTCTTAAAACTGCAGATTATATTAGATTGCAGCTAATTATAAAATTGGAGAAGGTAGTGCAGAAATAACCAAAAATTTAACTTCAAGCAAAATTCTGCATCTGACTGCTGCTCCCAAGTGGCCAAATGACAGAGGATCACTCTTTTTTATGAAAGGAATTCATGCAAAAAAAGCAGAAAACACACATTATGATCCATTTTACACCCATTTACACATCCAAGCAAATACAAAGCTTGCCCCAGGTACGATTACGCTAGAAAAGTGTAGGTGTTTTGGTTTATGTCCATGTATTAAATGGTAATTTCCTACTTCACAACATCTGGTAATGGTCCGACTTAAAAGATCAAAACTGATCAAAAATTATCTATCCACTCATCTTCTGCTTGCAAGGTCAATTCTCAAGGTCTTTCAAGGTCAGTCTCTGCTGAATGTGGGTAAAGACAAAGTGCAACATAATCCATCACGGTGCAAAAACACATACAGCCGCTCACACATCAACACCTACATGCCAGTTATATCAAATGAAGGTTTTTTGAAAGGAAACCAAAGAAATAATATGAAAACTTCACAAAACTCCCAAAGCCTGGGACATTTTTGTTATGAGGTGACAGTGTTGACACAAATCAATGACTTGTGTTCTATTGAAGTGTAACTTTTGCACAGAAGGTGATATGAGCCTTATTCAGTTAATCAGCACTGATGCTTTCGTGTAATTTTCTTTGCAATATTTATTCTTCTTGTGATGACCTGAAACACCTGAGTGCTTCCAGCAGCTGAACTGGCACGGCGACCGGCCAGTGACAGGAGATGTATTTAGCCCCCGAAGCAGGCTCAGGAGCCGTGTGCCTTAAAGCAGGCCTTTCACAATGGATGGGATAGAGAAGGTTGTGAAGAGGAGCTTTGTGTCTCAGGGACGATGGAGCCTGAGCGGCCATATCCGGAGGGGGTGAGGGTCCAGCACATTCAGGTCTGGCCAAGCCGCGCTGCCTTCGGAAGCAGCATCTCTCGCCTAACGATGTGTCCAGCAGCAGCAGGCCTCATTACCATGCAGCACGCTGCAGGGCCCTGCTCTTTCCTACAATATCCATCAGTGGATATTACATTTTAAGATACAATGCTAGATAGATAGATAGATAGATACATAATGCAGAGGTGACACTTCAACAAAAGTGAATAAACAGGACAGTGGAGGGGAGGTGTGGAAAAAGATCCATTTGAAAGGCGTAATTCCCTAATCACTTGTTGAAATGTGCCAAAAGATAACAACATTACCATTAAAAGCAATGAGCTCATGTAAATGCAGTACTTTTCTGGGCCGTTGTTCCCTAGCTCCAGACAATTAGAGCGAGGGGCCACTTCCAGGTTGGACTCAAACAGATTACGGAGACAAGCTGATTTCAGTAGTAATGTGGTAGCAATTTACATTCATCATATGTGGGAAAACGACGAACTGCAGTTTTTGTGTATTGTGGGCGCTTGAGCTTGTGTGGTATGTTTAGACATGTTACACCTCATTATTTTCGAGGTCTTATTGATAAGGTTTGTGGTTTTTTTTTAGTTTTTCCATGAGGTCTGTAGATATCCAGTCAGCTCTGCACACACTCAAATGAGGGGGAAAAGGACGTGGAGATAAACCCAACTGTGAATGCAGAGAAAAAAACACAAGATTTTCTCTTTCTTTACCTTCAGAAACCCAGACTTTGAAAAGATTAAAAGATAAAGTCTTTGAGACGTTTTTAAACTGAAAATCAAAGTTCAGGCCAATGATTGTTTTCTCAGCTTTACAGTCTGTTGAGCACTGAAGAGGCAACATGCGCGGACACGTTATTTGTCATGATGCTGAACAGTATTTGAATAGGATGTGTTACACAAATGAAAGACAAAGAAATGTGTACTGTAAACAAGTCCTAATACATGGCGTTAGTGGGAGTGGAGGCAGGAGGGGGGGAGTCAGGTTTGGCAAATAGAAACTACAATTTTCCAGATTTCTGAGTGTCAGGTTGGACTGATTTGTTTTGGTGGCTCAAAGGCTCTGCTGTCTAGACTGGAGGTGGGCTCATACTCCGACTCAGACACTTTATGTTATTAACAGTACGGCGTAAGCCTTAATCCTTCAGATGGTTTCTTGTCACAAAGCTGTCAACCGCTCACCGAGCTGGAAAACAAAGGTCTTCATTCAAACTCCTTCCTGTTCCTCATGCGTATTTCTCTATTTGATGGCCTTATCTTTGAAAAAAATTAAAAATGGATGTCTGGTTATCTTGTTTTTTAATTGATTACGAAAAGACAACACTCAAGAAAATAACAAGTAATAAAAATACAGCCCAGACTTTTTGTTATTCAGGAGAATATCTGTGCTAAATACACACAAAGGATAGCTGTGCAGAAGAACGCACAAAATTGTCCATCTATTTTACAATAACATCTTTTGCTTGAAAAACAGCTGGTGCTCTCACTTACAGCATGTGCAATCTGTGTGTTGTGTGTTGTGTGTGTGTGTGTGTGTGTGCGAGCGTGCGTGCGTGTATTGTGCTCTGGCAACAGGTGGACCTCCGCCACAAAGAAAGTCGGCTTTACGTTGACAACTCATGGAATGTGTCAGGCGTTTGTTTACATTTTCATATGCGCGCGCGCGCGCACACACACACACACACACACACACACACACACACACACACACACACACACACACATACATACACACACACACACACACACGCACCGCCATAGGGTGCATTTGTTGCTGCTTGGGTGGGATTGAACAGCAGGGAGATCTAAGGGAAGCGGAGCAGTTGTGTTTTGGTTCAGATGTCCCATTTGGGTGTGGCAACTCGCGCTGACGACAGCAGCCCGAATCGAGCACCTGTGTGTGCTGTTTTCCTGTGTTCCACCTCAGAGTTCATTGCAGACTGATGCTGTAACCGGTGAGATTAAAGGTTATATCAGCCCCTCTCTCACTGCCAACAATCTGAAATCGACAGAATGCTGATCCTCCTTGGAGTATTGTCTGTGTTGACTGTGCGTCACATCATTCTCCTGAAAAACACATCTGTGAAGCACACTGTTATTTTCAGTCATCCCTATAAGTGCTGTCCTGCTAAAACTTGTCCCTAACACTAAGCATTCAGCTGCCAATTGTCCCTTTTTTTTATGACATTTCCAGTGTCAAGCTGCCTAAAGAAACTTACTCGATGTCTAGTTTTCAGTATTAAAACATTCACATAAAAACGCATAGCGTTTGTAATGAAAGGAACAGACCGTTGAGGTTATGTATTTGCAAGACGTGTGCTAATACTATGCATATTTTTGATAATAACAAGATATTCACCCATGTAATTTATGTAGAAATGTCTGGGGGGCCTCATTCTGTGCAAGTTAGGATGTTTATCTTTTCAATTTCAAGCAGAAGTTTATTCCTAGAATACAGAAGAATTGACAGTACAATACACTGAATTTGGTTGTACTGTACATAACAATACTTTTGAACTAGAGCGTGCAGCAGAGAGGATTGCTCACAGCTATTCATATTAATGAATTCTTGGGAAACTTCATTCTCCACTACCCTGGCCAATGAGACAAAAAGGGTCGACATGGTTGAGCTG
Organism: Salarias fasciatus; assembly: GCF_902148845.1. Taxonomy (NCBI): domain Eukaryota; kingdom Metazoa; phylum Chordata; class Actinopteri; order Blenniiformes; family Blenniidae; genus Salarias; species Salarias fasciatus. Next base: position 7,500,437 of record NC_043756.1, on the reverse strand, counting down.
CCTGTAAGAATGCTTAAGGTGCCCAACTGTAACGCCAACACCCAAACATGCATGCACGCAAACAGGTCAAACGGGCCACACACAATGCACAAGACAACATTTATGTGCATTCAGAGGCCTACGCAACTGTTGTTTTTGTGTTGGCCGTGTCCCTCGCGTCGCCCCGCTTTGGTCAGCTGGTATTCTGGGTGAGTTATCCCAAAGTGGACTTGTGGCCTAACTGCATCAGACAAGCTGTCAGGCCAGTTTATCTCAATAACAATAACAAGTCTGCTCGGCCCAGCATGCATGATTGACTCCACCCTGTTTTTACTGTCTCACTGTGACACTTATGACATGTAATATGAAGGAGTTAATATTCATTTGATATATAATAGCCTATTTGTGTTATGTCTTTGATTTTCATTGACTCCCATGTACTGAAGTCACATTTCTTAACTTCCCTGACAAATCTCCACTTATAAAGTCCTTTGAAATGGCATCTGACTGAATTATATGAAGAGTAACTGCAAGTCTGAGCAGTTCACTTCACATCTTCATGTGTGACGATCGGGTTGAAGCTCTCAAGTCCATCAAAATGACCATCCTGTGATCTACTGCAAGTTCAAATCTGCTTCATATTTACCGGGTCCGGACAATAAGTAACATATGATCCATCACACACCAATGGTCGATGAATCACGACGCTACAGAATTTCACACATGTTGTTACTTTAGGACGCTGCCGTAAGATGACCATGTATAGCTTTGATTTCCACACCTCAGACGCCATCCATCTTTTTTATTCTTCCCTCTCTGCAGCAGTTAAGTGTTAATGCTCAGGGGTTTCAGAGCATCTGCATTCAGATGTCCCCCCTCAGGAGCAAAACCCCGCCCTGCACCCCGACAACTGCTCCAACTGCAATCTCCTGTGAGTGGGGACAAATATTGACTTGTTTGGAGGCCTGACTCCTGCCAGGATTAGAGAGACCCCCTTCCTCTCTCTCTCTCTCTCTCTCGCTCTCTCTCTCTCTCGCACACACACACAGACCCGCATCTCTAAATGGTGATTATGTCCAACAGAGCCCATCACTATCAAATCAAAGCATCCCTGAGAAAACTCAGTCATTTGTAACGATCTTGTTATTGACTGAACATGTGGGGTAATTTAATATTTGCAATTTTATGCATAATTAAGACATCTTAACTCTTATTTATTTAATTGTTTGTTTGAATAAAAGTACTAAGGATGTGCCTGTAATTGCTGGTCCTATCAATAAATAGGTGAATGTAAACCTCTAAAATCCAAAAGTTTTGATCATACATCACAAAAATCCCAGGGCTGTTATGAAATAGTTCCTCCTCTGACTGAAGTCACGTCTGAATATTGAATACACACTCTCAGAATGGCTGCTGCTTTGCATAATCCGGTTACAGTCTGGATGCTGGCTGTGAATCAACAGAGATTACAGATCTATTAGTCTGTAGGTGTGAACCAAATGCAAGGCATTTCATAACAAAGCTTCAACCCTGAGGAGATAGCAGCCCCTGCAAGAAGAGGGTGGTGTAATCAAAATGAAACTGTGTGTTTGAGTTTCGCATTCATTCAGCAGGCTTTTCTAAATGATGCTTTTAAAGATATAAATTTGCACACACACAAACAAACAAACACACTGAATGAAGAGATCTGGTACATAGCACACATCTTTAATACAGTAGTTAGTTACAGTGATTTCAAAAAAATAAAACATATATGTCAATTTGGAACATTTATAAAGTTCCTTTGTCCCCTTTAGTGCTGTGACGACACTGAAGTACCCCTCCAAACCTGCCCCACCCCGCTCGCTCCTGTTCCTCAACATTTGTCAACTGCCATCTGCCTGTCTGCCCCCCCCCGTCTCCTCCCCACAAACTTTATAATTAAGCTGCAACACCTTTTCTCCTCTTACACCTCCCTCCCTCCCTCCCAGACTTCTACTCTCACAAACATCAAGCTTTTAAGAGGACACGACTCTGTTTGATTTTCCTGCTCACACATTTTTTCAACAAGTGCTTCTAAAACAAAACAGCAATAAATCAAAAATGGTATGAAAATATTGTATAGCTATAAGCCTCATCCAGTGTAAACAGATGTCCGCGCGGTCCACAACGCAAAATTCCCCTCTTTTGTGATAGAAATGTCAACTCTTGTGAAGCAGCACAAAACACAAAAATATAGACTTTTTCTCTGAGAATTTGAGGAACAAAGCAGCTGAGGAGCTCAGCCAGCTGGCTCCAGCTTCTGAAGTCCACACGGAACGCAGAGCATCGACCTTCCTCGCTGTACATTAGGGAGAACACGTAATGGATTTCATGACTGTAGGCAGTGACAATTTAAAGTTCATCATCTCCTCTTACCAGCTTTCAACAATGGACACAAAAGTCTGTATTTTCACAAGTGTTCCAGCGGTTGGAGCCGGGACCGTCCTGCGGCCCGGCCTCAATTCCCTTTTTCCTCTTTAAACCTTCGTGGCCAGAGACTGAACCTCTGATTTCTGAGTCTGGGCGCTGAGAGTGGACGACATGGAGCTCATCTGACCGTGCATAGCCTTCTTCAGGTTGAGCAGGCACAGGCACTGGGAACGAAAGCGCAGGTCAAAGAAGGCATACAGGAACGGGTTGAGGCAGCTGTTGACATAGGCCAAGCAGGTAGCGTAAGGGTGAGCCAGAAGCAGGAAACGCAGGAAGCCGCAGGAGGTGGGCGCCAGGCTCAGATAGGAGAGGGCATCCATGCTCTTCAGCACGTGGAACGGAGTCCAGCAGATGGCAAACACCACCACCAGCGTGGTGATGATCTTCAGCAGGCGCTTCTTCTTCTGGTCCTCCTTGCGCAGGTTGTTGAAGTGGCGAGTCACGGTGCAGCCGATGAAGCAGTAGAAGATGGTCATGGCCAAGAAAGGCAGGAGAAACCCCAGAGCGGAGGAGGACAGGCTGAGCCCGGTGATCCAGAGGTACTCGTGCCTCTGGTTCATGGTCACCAGGCTGAAGTCCATGGCGCACATCGTCCGGTTGCTGTTCTGGTCGTTCACTGTGGTGCGGAAGAGCAGCGTGGGCACGGCCAGCAGGCCGGACAGGAACCAAATGGCCCCCAGGGACGCCAGCATGGTGCCCCGGGAACGCAGCCTGCTGCTGGACAGGGAGTGCACGATGGCCAGGTAGCGGTCAAAGCTCAGGCACGTGAGGCAGAAAACGCTGGCGTACATGTTGACCAGGACCACGTAGCTGCTGATCTTGCACAGAGCCACGCCGAAGGGCCAGTGGTAGCCCAGAGCCGTGTACACGGCCCACAGAGGTAGAGTCACAACAAAGGTGAGGTCGGCGAGGGCCAGGTTTCCAATGTAGACGTCTGCGGCCCGGCGCTTCGATTTGGATCTCCAGACGGTGAAGATGACCACGCCATTACCCGACAGGCCCAGGATGAAGATGAGCATGTAGAGGACGGGGATGAGGGAGTAGGACGGCTCCCACTCCGAATAGTCACAGGCCGTCTCGTTGTCATCGTAGTACTCATAGTTGTCACCATATTCCCCAGTGGTGGGCTCCATGCTGAAGTGGGGGAAAAAAAGAATCCTTTCTTTAGATTAAAGTAGTAAATACAGTCCAGTGAATTTCCCTCCAAAAACCGTGAAGCAAAACAAAACTGAATGTGAGGATCTGCGGGGTCTGCTGCTGCTGCTGAAGGACAGCTTGTGTGTGAGAGTGAGTGACTGTTGGCGCTGTCTGCCTTTTTAAACTCGGCCCTCCACACCCCTGGTTCCCTCCCAGGACGACCTCCCCCCTCCTCTTACCCCAGTAAAACATCTCTCAGCGCTCGCTCTCCCCCCTCCTCCTCTGGCAGGGCCCGTCCCTCTGCCCCGAAGAAGACTGCATTTCCACCAGAGAGGCAGACAGGCCAAACACTGATCAGTCTCTGAACCCATCAATTAATTCACACACGCACACGCACACGCACACACACGCACACACAACAAGACTGTATTTTCAAACGTACACATTTGATGAATAAAAAGTTGTTTTGGTAGCAATAAGAAACACAACTTTTCATCATTGTGTGTAAATGACGCCCTTTAACCAGTACCTCACTCTCATTTTAAACTTTATATTTAATTCAGAAGAAAATTAGCCATATTTCATCCTCCCGTCACCAAAGTTGAGTGTGTTCCCGTGCAGAACACGTCTGGACATCCCAGCTCCTCTTACTTTGCATCACAATCATCAAATGCTGCTAAATATGCAGAAAGGTGTCCCATGTATGTCAGCAGGTCTTAATGCTGGAGAAAAAGTCGGACTTAATCTGAACTTCCTTAAAATGGTGACATAATTAGATTAATAGCGCAAAATGTGTGAATTGAAATCCAATGTCATAACTGTAAGGCAAAGGTGTGTGTGTGTGTGTGTCTGTGTGTGTGTGAACCTGAGGATTCATTTCCACATTAAAGAGAAGAGCAAACACAGCTATTTGAAACACAAACACAAGGAACCTTTGCATTGATGTTTCCTTTATTTTTCAGTGAATCTGTTGTTCAGGACGAGTTTCTCCAGCATCACAATGAGAATCCCTGCAGTGCAAACTCAGCTGCACTGAATGAACCTCCGTTGTTTGCAATTAGTTGTTTTAAGTTACAAGGGAGGCATATGGGAATCTCTTCTTCTGCACAAATTTAGCAATTAAGTGCAAGGGATTTTTGGAAAATGAGGAACACAAAATATCTACAAGACTATGACAAATTATGAAATCCTTTCACAGATTGTGTGACGAACTGCAACCAGGGAGACCAAAAGGATGAAAAAGGTGACAAACCTGAGTTGGCTGATTTTGAATTACACCCAGATGCACACAGGCCGCCTAGTGGTGATAACAAGGAGCAGTTGCATGAATCTGTGGATTTTTATTGCCAGTTTTGAGAAAAGCCTGATGAGAGGAGCGTCCTTCTGCATCACACCGTATCAGCACACAGTGAGCGACTGGTGATTGTACAATACGAGGAGCATTCAGAACCGCGAGACAGGATTCGAGGTTTATCTGTCCATTACTCATCTTTATCCAACTTATGAGTGAGGATGATGAGAGTTGATCCTGGTTTACTATAGTAGAAGACTATAAACACTCTGAACGCTCACCAGTCCACCACAGGGCGAGCAGAAATACAGTCAAGTTTCACATTTTTAAGGTCAATGTACTTTGACTGGACATTGCATGCATACATTGGGAGAATCTCCAATTCCACTGAGACGGCCTCCATGTCTGAGGTCCAACCAGGGGACTTGTCACTGAATGCATCAATGGTTTTAGTTTTTGTTTTACAGTGACGGTTGTACACATCCTGTAGTTTCCTCTCTGATCACCTAATAAAGCTTATGGTACTCTTTCTGCCCCTTCCTGCTCTTTAACCACAGAAACCCAAACTCCAGAGCTCTAACCCACCTTCCCACACACCAGGTGTGTCCCACCTCTGCCTCATTCCCCCTGGGAGGGGATTTGTTCCTGCTGCTCGCAGGCCCGGTATCCCTTACACAAATAAATTAGCAAATTTAAAAAATAAAGGGGTGCAGATAAGAAACAGATGGTCAGATTAGACCGTCAGTGTGGATATCTGCGGACCACCTCCTCACTTGTTAATAATAGCCTTCATAGGTGCCAAGATAAAGTCGTGGCACAGATCCTGAGGAAGGAGGATTGTAATCCGCTTCAACTCCGCTACACTTCTTTCCATATACAAACTATACACGCCGTCATTTTAGACCAAAAATAATCAAAGCCATGCTTTTCTTCTCACCACAGCTACCTTGCTGCTCAGCGTAGCTGCAGAGTGTCACGGTGGTTTCTGTCTGCAGGTCTGGACCACACATGTGTCCCCACCACAGCTGCGGCTGCTTTTGATCTGCTGCTGAAACCACCGAGCTGCTGTTGATACGACTGCTTCAGTCTCACGGCGACTGTCCTGATGTCGGGTCGGGGAGGACAAACTGCATCCGTTCAAATGGAAGCCGATCGTCTCAGTTTAGTGAAAAACCAAAGAGGGCAGAAGTGTGTGATATTTATGTCGAGAGATGGAGTCAGTGGGGACTGAGGGGGACATTTGCCGGGGACACATGTCAGCCCCGGTCTGGAGGAGATAAGGGGCTGAAGGTGTAATCTGTGACCCGAGGTTTGTTTGAAGTGTAAAGGTTTTTAGGCGGCACACTGATTCCCCACCTCGTCTTGATTTGTGGCCAATAGAACAGACGTCGGGCCCCACAAATCACGGTGAGGGATCGTTGGCCCGCGGCTGTGAGGAGACCCGGGGTCATAACGCACTGCAATCTGAGAGATAAATTTGGTCCTGCTCTCTGCTGGAAGCACTTGGATTGAAATGAAGATTAAAAACAGTTCATATTGAGCATAGTTAGATCTGATAACTGACTGTGAGCCACGGACTTTTCACATCGGGCCGCTAAATGCCGGCTCTGCCGTGTCAGACGACGTCGCACTCCTGTGCCACAGAGCCAGTGCCACACCCTCAGATGTGCGAGGGCACGGCTCCTGCTGGGGTGGGGGGGTTTGCTGACTGGCAGAACATTTTGTCAAACTACATTTTGTTGTGCGTTACTTCTGCCAAATCTTTGACTCTTGCTTTGTGTGCATACAGGAGACAGTAAAAATGATAAATGATAAGAGTGAAACGGAACGTATGAACCGTTCCCCTCGGGTGAAATGATGAATTTTGTGCCCCAGAGAGCGAAGCGCTGCACTGTAAAAGCTTTATTAAACTCGTGTGCTAGAAATCAGAAGCGGATATCTTTTCCCAACATGTGCAGACTCTTGACCTCAACATTGAACTGCGTGGAGACCCCCACCCACAATAAGAAATGGTGGTGCAGATAAGGACGCCCCATTGTTTCATTATTGTCGCTCTAAGCACTTTTCTCTTAATGAGCAACGCACCTGTTGAGTGTTTCATTAAAGTTTCAATATGCTTCCTGGTTTAGATTTAAACAGCGGATGCAAAGGTTGTTTTTTTTTGTAGTATATTTTTGTGATTTCATTAAGTCTTTTTGATTAAGGGACAGTCCAGAAAAAAACGCTTATCTCAAAAGTGCCTAGATATGACTGTTTTGTACTTGGCGCTATATGAATAAAGCTGAATTGACTTAATTGAATCCACAAAAGCTTCACCGAGCTCATATGCATCAAATAACTGAAACAAGCTGTCAAATTTTCTGGACGATATCATGGAGCATTTTTTTTTTCTCATCACTTTGTCATGTACGCAAACCTGAATTAATCCTAATTTGGTGGTCACTGTCTGATTTATGGCCACATATTGAATGATTTCAGGCTTTGGAAGACTAGAAACAAGGACAAAGCCTTCTGCAGATATTTAGAGAGTTTAAAGTTTGTTATTCATAAAGTTCTAGCTTAAACTGGGAAAAGAAAGTTTTTGAGGTTCATGAACTCAACAACTGACCTTCAGATGTTATTTAAAAAAATGTGAAAGTGTGCAAGTCCGCTTTCACCATATTTATTGTCATCTTCTACGCCTCAATAAAAAAAAAAAAATGGATTTTGAAAAACCTTTTTGAGATTCCATCCAAGCCTTTTTTCTTATTTTTCAAACTTTTTTTCTAATGAATTGTATGCTATTGTAGTGTTGCCTCTCACTCTTGCCTCACAGCAAGAATATCTCTGGCTCAAGTCCAGTTGGGGGCTTTTCTGTGTGGAGATTATTCATTCTCTGTTTATCTGTGTGGTTTTTCTACTCAGGTGTTCAAAAAAGAAAACATGCATTTGAGGCTTTGGTAACTCAATTGTTAGTGAGTTTGTTTAAAAGTGTGAATTTCTGTCTGTTCAGGTGTGATCTGTCTTCAAGCGTAGATAGTTTAGATAGCTGGAAGTGGTTTCAGGTCATCACAACTGAATAAACTGGTATAGAGGATAGAATGATTTTATTTCTTTCATGACTGATTTGATTCGATGAAGTTTCCAGAATATACTTCATAAATGACATTGTGCTGTCCACATTCGCTTCTTTGAGCTTTAAGTTGAGTGCATGAATAATGTGCATAAATTCAAAGTTTTCTTTGGATGGGTGGAGGGGGATGGAGGATTTTATCTGCAGCAGAAGTCCTGCCGCCATGGCCTGGGAGACAGTTGGTTTTGACGTCCGTATCAAAACCCAAACACGGCGCAGCCAGAGTCGAGCTGCAGCCGCGTTCGCAGGCTGATTGTTGTTGTTGCCACGAGGAACAAAAATCTTCACTGTTTATTTGCTCCTTATCTGCCTTCCTTAAAGCACGTCTGCCAAGAAATGAACACACAGGGTGGTGTTTTCATCCCCTTGGAGGTCGTTACATCCACAGACATTTTTCCTGCACCGACCGCAGCCATTACCGACACTTACTTAACAGTAATCCACCCGCTAAAGCTAACCTTCAATCAGCTGATAACAATAAACCCTGATGATTTCCTTATGGCGACTTGTACTTTCAATGAATTCCCAGTTAGGAGGTCAGTTTTGAAAAGCCAGAGGATGAAATGTACATTGATTTTTTTGTAAGCCTGGAGAGAGGAGGATGTTATCGGCGCTTAACAAACACGTTGGATTTAAGCAGATTGTCATGGCGTGAAAAGACGCGCACCCACATGCACGCACACGCCAGGCAGCTGTCCAGAGGTTCAAACTGCTCTTCCATCCTTGTTGACTCTGCACCTCCAGTAGCCTGGTCAGGAACAACCGGGTCACAAGGTGTTTCCCCCGCTTCCTCCGCGGGACAGTGGACCACCCTCAAGTCCATCCTCTCTGTCCCTACCACACCGAGTAGATGTCTGTTTGTGTGTGAGTGTGTGTGAGTGTTTATGTGTGTGTCAGTGCACAAAACAGCATGTGCCACAGGATGTGCTATATTAGGAGGGTTTTTTTCTCTCCAACTGAGATACTTGCTTAGATTAAACTATTTATTTAAGAGACCATGTGATTGAAAGATAACTTTTTTTTTTGTCTCGTCACATACAAACCCACGCTGTTGACGACAATAATTAAAATAGGTCAAAATGGTAGATTTTTTTCATCGGATTACATTTTCAATATCTTGCCAAAATTGTCTTGAATGCTTAAGAGGCTGTGGATTGATGCTTCACCTGTGCACAGGGAGAAAAGTCAGGAAGGAAATCTTGCAGACAAAGTGGAAAACAATAGCCCCGGAGAAAATAAAGAAGTGAGAGATGAGTCTAATGAAAGAGGGGATGTAAGAGAAAAACTAAAGGGACAAAGGACAGGCCTGATGAGAGGGTAGCGGTTGGCAGGCAGGCCGGTTTTCCCTCCGCAGTGGAGTTAATGACAGGGATTAGGAGCCGGGGGGACTGCTGGGATCTGCTCGCTCTGCTAGACTCCAGCCCTGCCCTCCCATCATCCCAGGAGATCTGCGGGAATCTGACTCCATTTGGCCTAAAATCTCCTGACAAAACAATGACCCTGTGGCTCAATTAGGAGGAAATTAGTCTCTTTTACCCCCTCTGTTCGAACAGCTCCACCGTTTCTTCCCTGCATGCTGCTTCTGAAACGAGCGGCGTTAATATGATATTCAGAATCAATTACCCGGGCTGCATGTGAAATTGCCGGCCTGTTACTTCAGAGTTGATTGGTAATCATTGGTCTTGGAGAGTCTGATCTTTAGCAAAATGACAAGTCTTACTCCTGTAATCAATAAGCGGTCTGAGCTTTTTCAAGTTAAAATATGATTCTTGCCTGTTTTCTTTAAAACTAGACAAACAGAAACCTGAAGCCGGTTCTTGTTATGAGACAAAAACCTCGACGGTGACCCATGTAAAAACTTTCCCCCCCAAAAGTCTGACATCGTCTCAGCCCAACCTTCGTGTGTAATGCGATAATTGCCTTTAGGACTTACAATGAAAGAGCCGTTGCAGACCGGACTGGCACAGAGAGAAAGCAGAGTGTTATCCTGGCAAAAATGTTTAGTTCTTTACATTTTTTTCCATCTAAATGACACTTTTATAATGATTTATAGGTTAGAAGATTCAGTCTCTGCAGCAGGGCACATAAAACTGGCTTATGGATTTTAAACAGTGAGGCCTGAAAGTGGAATTCAAAGCTGGAGTCTTTCCAAGGAAAACCGAAAGGACTCTACTAAAATAAGCAGGGTGTTGTTTTCTCCTACAAGAAACAAGAATATCGTAAATGATTTATAACAAAATGACATCTGTTAACAAGGATTTTATGACAGACAGGGCCTGTGCATTTAGTCTTGGACTTTAAATAATTTAGAAAACACTTGGAGACATTGTGCAACCTAGAACTAATGGAATTAGGTTGAACAAATGTAGATCACATCCAAGCTGAGTAGGTCTTATAAGCAAATTAGCAAAAACTATAAAATCAATGCCATGTGGTGTGGATTTGCATTAAAAACTGGCACATACACAAATACAGTACCAAATATATCTATACATATGCACTAATGAAACTAAATGTGGTTGAAATAATTAAGAGTACTATGTACTTTTTTCTTGACTGTTCTTTAAAAGCAGCACTTTTATTTGTTATTCGGCCAGTAAATACTTTTTTTTTCTTTATTCATCCACTTTTCATAACATAAACTGAATTCAAACAAAATTTACAGCAACTGAAGCAATGTACAAGTACAAATTTTCCGATTTTGATGAAACCCCGCGGAGTGGGTTCACTGACCATCGTAGGAGGAAAACTGTAAAACGTATGCTCCGCTGTTACAGTTTTACGGTGGCTGTTAAACTTCCCGTCAAAATGAAGGAGCGGCGTTCGGCATTCTTGCCACCGGTGAAACTGCGAAGCATCTAAGGGTGGCGACAGTGTGTCGGGGGCTGCTGCTTCCCCCCCATCTGTCAGCTGTTTGACAGACAGCAACAAACTGTAAATCAGTCCCCTCTGAGATCAGGCCAGCCCTCCCTGCTCAGAGCAAACGAACCGCAGGGTGTGTGTGTTTGTGTGTGTGTGTCAGTGGTACAGGTGGGCCCACTACTGTCCCAAAAATATAAGAAAAAGAGAGTATATTTGAATATCTAACCTAATTTTGAAATTGTGTTTTACTGCATAAAGTCTGTAAGAGTTTGTGTCATCAGTAGCTTTTGGTGACCCGAATTGACAAATTTGGCTTCAATCAGTACATAAATTAACTAAATAAAAAGATACTTGAATAATAATATATATATATATATATATAAAAAAAAATCACCTTATTTAATAAAGCTAAAACCTCATAATATTTAAATGTGACTCAGTAAGGAATGGTGATCACAGACTGTAAGAAAATAAACTTTTGTGTAGAGTGTTGAGACTGTTTGGTTTCACAGTTTGTGCTGCGGCGAGAAACCGCGGCTCCCTTAAAAAAAAAAAAAAAACCTGACAACAGCTTTAAGAAGTCAAACAATAAACTCAACTTTTACACTCTGCTGACAACTTTGATGTGCAATCACAAGGCGAGAGGAGGGGGGGAGGGGGCAGAGTGGGAGTAAAAACATCCTCCGACTCACCCTAATTGTTTCAGCATCTGTTCTGCTGTCGCTATCACCCAGACGGGCAGAAAACAACTGAAAACACACATTCAAAAGTTTCCACTCAGTCCATTTCCTTTAATCAAGCTGCCCTCGCGGTGACTGATTGCCAGACCAGACCTTGGCCTTTTCTCGCCTGTCGCTCCATCTCTGCTGACTGTAACAGTCGTTTCAAAATCTACAAGGGTTTCCCCTTAATAACACGATTCTTTTCTACCCGAACACATTGCGGCTAATGATTATTATCATGCGATGTGACTGCAGGGGGAAGCGGAGCAATGTGTGCTGGGTAGGATTGGGACCGTGCAGGAACAGGTTGTGTTTGAATAAGGGTCCCAGGCCAGGGTCTGCAAATGAAACGAGACCAACTGGTTGTGGAACGTGGCGTTCCCATTATACACGTACTTCAGGTTTCTAAAAGAGGAAGCGGGACACTGTTAAAACACAAAAGGTCCAGATGTGAGGCCCCCCCCTTGAAACACATCTCACTGTCTGCCCCGTGCTGAATGCTGACAAATTGGCCTTTAACGATCCCATAACAGGCTTAAAGTCAATGTCAAAGACATGTGTCACTCTTCTTGAACCCTGTGTGGGACGGCCAACTGCCTCCAAAAAGAAGCAGGGACACTAAGAAAATATTTGGACAAAGCCCTGCACTATTTCAGCTTCCAGAATGGGCCGATCCACATACTCTGCACTCAGCACATGCTGCTGCATTTCATCTTCCCTGAAGATTGAGAGCTTTGAAACACAGCTGAGGGATTTTGAAAGACTTCTTGCAGTATTAATGAAAAAGTTTAAGCTTTTGGACTTGAAGAACAGGTAAGACTGGGATGAAAATGTTCTATATACTTTGGTGAGAATGTCTAATCAGCTGCTTTGTATGGGGGTCACAACAGGAAGTCATCACAACCTGCACTGAAGATATGCATAAGTAATAACAAGCAATAATTTGGCTATACTCTCATGATTAATGTCTAATTGAAAGGGCTGTAATCATGTTAGGGAAGCCATGATGCAAACACACGTGTTCGCTGGAAGAGTGATCCCTCATGAAGCTAAATGTTCACACTCAACTATTCATGATGAGACAGCTGCAGGCCACACCCTCCCACCTCGACACCCACACGGATCTGAAGATGACAGCGAAGTCTAATGAATAGAAGCGCGTCTCAAGCTGGACATCAAACAGGATTTCGCCTGATGGCTCCTGAAAAACCTGCCCAGCTGCGTCATTGTATGCATGGCATCCATATGTTCAGAAGGCTGCAGAACAATCTGGAAGAACCATGTCGAAATCCAAGCTCCTCCATTTGACTTCAACACCCGTCACTAAATATTTTGGCAACGCTACAAGCTGCAGTGTTGTTCTGCGGATCACATATGGCTGCATGATGTGTTTGGTCACGCTAAGGACGAGAGCCATTTTGAATATGATTTTAAGTAACTGTGCACCAATCAAACACAACAGAAAAAAAGTACAAATAAAACAAAATGAAAACATAAATTTTCCATACATTTGTTATAAATGTTAGCAATCACATAATTGAGGCGTGGATGTGGTGAAAAGAACGCCGACCTGGTGTAGACCGGTGTAACCGTGGCTCATTTCCAGGCAGTTTCTTGTTGTCTGTCATTCTGACTGACGGAGTCACCAGAAATGACCTCTGCCTCCAGTTCTGAGAAACTGGCGAAGCACAGCTGCCACGGAGGTGGAGGAATTTACCTCAGGTGTCCCTGGCAGCGGGCATCAAGGTGCTGTCCAAAAACTCTGTAGAGCTGGAACTTTTTGGAGCTGAAGCAAGTGCAGGAGAAAATGAGGACGTCTGAGAGGTTATTTACTTGCTTGTTGGAAGGCTGATGTTAGATAACGCTTGAACTGCTATGAATGAGGAGAAGCAATCAGGAAAAACAAACAAAATAAAATATAGGGCAGTCAAACTCATGATGGCTGGAGGGACAAAATTAATGTTTAAAGTAACAGTATGAGGAGAAGGACAGCATGAAAGGATCCTCTTTGTCTCAGCACCAGCATTGATGCTGTTGCTGTGTATTACAACCATTTAGCTCACAGCTCAACTTATGCTTGCCTTTTAGTATAATAATAATCAAACTAGTCAACCTCAGAGTGACACTCGGAGACAGTTTGGTTAATATTCATCCTCTGTGGTCTGTGATGATTTTTGCATCATATTGCAACAATCCATCAACTAACAAACAACGTCTGACCCTACCCTACCCCTACCTCTGACCATGTAGACCCTCACTGCTCATACGGAACACAGTGAAGACTTCTCCCTCCCGTTTTTAACGAATCTCCTGTCATGAGAACAAAGCATGTGCCAGGAGCGCGCCTTCACTTCATGCGCAGCCGCTTGCAGCACCGTATTTACACTTTTACCTTTTGATGTCTGAAGATCCACATCAGGGCCAAGCATTGAAAGTGTTTACATTGTACTCCAGAGGAGGGAATCACTCGAGAGCCGATTCTAAACAGGAAAAACAGTCTGGACTACCCATCATGCTCGGCTGCCACTCGTCGCGTTCGATGGATGCGGAGGCTCGGCCCGGGTGTAGGGTTCACCGGCTCAGCCCTTCCTGCCTTTGTTGGTCTTTGTTTAGGATGGTACGCCCTCATCAAACAGGGGTGCCCCCGTGTGTGACCCCTGCTCTACGGGCCTATTGTGTATTTATTTGTAAATTTAGCTGAGCTTTAAGGAGATACCTGCTTTGACAGGTATCAGAAACTGAATGTTTTTCCTTCAAGAAGGTGAGATGGGTAAAACCCCGAGGCCCCGGAGGATCGGGCCTGAGTGAGCAAGTTAAAACCTGCTCGTTTACCTTTCAAAGTACACGAGTGGATAGTAGTGTGAAGACCACAGAATCCAAAACACAGGCCGCAAACATACCTGAACGAATTAATCATGTCATGAGTAATATTCATGCTTTAAGCTTTGATCGAAGCAATACGCTGAAACGTCTCTGACCGAGGCTCAGGAGGTTTTCCCCCTCACATCTGAGCGGCTGACTTCATGGGTCCATGCAGAGGGCAGGAGGCTGCTTGACAGAAAGATCAAGGTCAGAGAGTTTGTAAGGAAGGAAGAGAAAAGGGGCTCTTTCTATGGATAATCTCTGCGACTGAAACACGGAATGGCAAGCTTTCACGTGCCCAAAAGACAAACAGCGCTCTGCATTCCAGCTCTGCAGACACACAGGGTCTTTTCACACAAATGGCGGCTCATCCTGCCGAGCTCATCCTGACACGCTGAGGGGATTGTGGGGATGGAGAAGAGAAGGCTCACCTGTCAGAGGTTGAAAAGCCCTTTGGCCACGACACAACACGCAGATGTTTTCTATTAACACACACAAAGTCTCTGAAGAGGAAACACACCTTGTCTTTATCTGACAAAACATTCAATAGTCTTTCTCAGTAAGAATTTTATGAACTTATTTTATTTACAGTTGAAAGAATATTTGCATGACCTTGATCAGGTCAAAATAAATGACTATGCAAAATCAGTTTTTCTTTTAACATTTGTTTTTAAATCACTGTTATATCAGTATAACAGAGGCAAATGGGTAAAAAAGGTGTTATCTTTGTTCAAAGACTGAAAAGTCTTTCAGCTAGTCATTTGAAACCCATTAATGACAATGGCTCCATAAAACTGCATGCATGATGCTCCAAAATGGGTAATTGTTTCACATTCCTTTCGATTATGTTAGGTTATGACATAACCACACGTTATTGCATTAATTTACAAAAAAAAAAAAAAAAATAGAGTTCAGCAGCCCACATTTCCACACATTTTAGGGGCCATATTTGGGTTTTTATTCAAGTTTTTCTTGTTTCTTTTAATGCTCCGTTTGTCAGAGTGACTAAAAGACGTTATAAATGTGATGCATTAATGACAAAATGTTTTTGAAATCCTCTGGGCTGAGTGTTTTTTTATAAATCAAGCCAGGGTGTATTGTCTTGATAAGAAAGCGAAGTCACTGCATGTATGAAAAAAGTTCCGCCCTCGCTTCAGAAATCATATGAGCAACATTCTGAAATGCTGTGAGAAGTCAACAAATCATGTTTTCCCAAAATAATTTTTTGGCAGATGTTTTCAAAGCAATCAAACTCTCGACTCCAGTATTGTTCGCAGGGGTCACTCGGCTGCTGCTCTGTAAATCATAATATTCTGGTTAGCAGTAAGGAGACAGCCCGCTGACTTTCTTTTGCAGAAAATGAGAGAGAATCCAATTGTTTTCCGCCTCCCTCCCCCTGTCCCTCTGCGGCTATCAGCGGGTCTCTGGAGAAGTGCTGGTTTCCGTAAACGTGATGGGGAGATGTTTCCTGTGGCAGGTCTGTCTGCTGCTGATTAGAGCCCATCCATCAGCCGGACCTCCTCGGAGCAGACTGGAGGGCACTGGTCGGATCTGTCTCCCAGTCCGGATCGGCCCCTCCGCAGTGGGAACAAGGTGACAACAGATCCTGCACCCTGAATAGCACGGCCCCATAAATCCCTCCATCAGGGCCTGTTTTCAGACAAGATGAGTCACAAATTCAGATTTAGACACAATAAACAATATGGAAACCAGCGCCAAAAAAATGTTTTGCTAAGTATGATTTGACATATTGCCAAGTGGCCTTTATCTCGTCTTGAGATCTGTATTTTCATCAATCCCAGCTACTCAGCTCAGACACAATAACACAATATGCACTGAAATATTCACACATGCATTTGTGTGCGCTGAATGTTTTACAGTCTGAAGCGGCTGCCTGGAGCTATAAAGAGGTCAGAGGGGCTTTTGTTCCACCTTTGCAGACATGATCCCTCATCAGCCCGGGCCTTAAGGCGCTGATTGCTCTGAGAAGCGGCGCAGTGATTTTTCTCCCTCTGTGGACAGCTATTCCACTCTTGGGCATAAAGCACCCACAATAGCAGGATGACAGCGGTCTAAAAACAGGCCGCCACATGCGTGCCTCCTGCAGCGCGGAGGCATTCTGAACCCGGTCCCCATCACTTTCTTCGGCCCTCTGTGTAAAGAATAAACAGGAGGTAGTGAAGTATCCTCCCCGGCCTCGCAGAGGAAACCACACATGGTCTGGAGACTGAACTCTCCTGCGGTCAGCTGGTCAAATGGAAGCAGCCCTGTTAAGTCTGAGAAAGTGTGTTACGCCTCACTTCTATTGTGTGGAGGACATTGTTGTGCGGATAGATGTCCAAAACAGTGTGACCTTGCATGAGAAAGAAATACTGTAGTGTGCTGGCAGGAGTCAGGTGCCCCAAACAGGAAAGATTTCGTCTGACCGGTGCCTGAAAATGTCTCAGATGGTCGGGCCATCAGCTTGGCTGTGTCCCGGGAAAAGAAATCCCTGCGGTGATAAATTGTGTTTGCACACAAAAGAAAAATCCTGTGCTTTCCTTTTATGTTTATTCTAGCAACACGGCATGAATCACAGAAAAATATTAATCATCAATCCAAACAAAGGTTAGTTACCGTAAATCTTCCTTTGACTCTGTGCACGGTTTTAATTGCCGGGAAAGGAAAAGGAATTTGGCTAAATTTATGCCACACTTCGACTTCAAGATACTGTAGCTTTTATGGGCCCCTTGCAGGCGTGCGTTCGTACGGACGTAACATTCCTGACGGAGCGCCGCTGACCGTACTGCCCTCAACCTGTCAGCCTATTATTGAACCTGAGGCTGCCTCAGACAATACCCGGGTCAACAGGGCTCCGTTTAAATCACTGCAGGCTGCAGGCTGCATTACTCAGGTAAGACCTCTGACATGTAAAGAGCTGTCAGGAGAGCAGTCGAAAAGGTCGAAACAACAGGGACACATCGGTTTAGAGCAATATGGTGGAAAATGTTCAATTCATAAAAGAAATTATGGTTAATAGGGTTAATGTAAGTCTACCAGATGTTGCCATGAAACTCAAAAAGTCTTTCATTATGTGCCAAGTGTTTTTTTCTCACATGGTAGCTGTTCTGCAGGGCTTTAAAGATAAACATTAATAACAATTTTAACTGTGATAATCCATCACCTGGATTCTTAAAGCTTTCGGAGGATAAACGACGCGTTGCTCCACTGATGATGCCACTGGAAAAGCCAGAAGATTAGCCAAGTCTCTGCATGTCTCTCTCTGCATCATCAGTGTCTGCAACAAATCTGAAGGAAACCTTCAGAAAGTTGGTTTCCATACAGACTCTCATGGCTGCAGGATTACTGGAGGCAGGCGGAATCGTTCTCTGGGGATCGAAGCCGTCTGGTGTCTATTTAACGGAGCGCCATCCAACAGTTGCTGGGACATTTCAGTCTGGACCAAAGTGGTTAACTGACCGATCTGCACTGTCGTCCCCGGAGCCTCGCTGCTATCATGTCTGAAATTTCTGTGGAATGTCCCCAGCGCAGGATTACGCGTTATCAGGCTCAAAGCTCAAGTTAATTTCCGTCCGTGTGCATGACAGGACTAAAGCTAGCCAGATTTTCATCTCCGTCAGCCTCTTGATTAAAGCTCACCTTCTGAGAGCACTAACAGAATATGGGTCAAACGTGTGACCCGGCACAGAAGAGGAAGTCGGCGTTTTGGACCCGGAGTTATTAAGCAGCAGAGGACTGACATCTTGCTGGCCTGGCAGAGGAAAAAGGGGGACGGAGGGACTCAGGTCCTCACAGCTGCATGGCTGAAGAGGGAAATGAGAGGTTGGCTCGGAAAGATTTATGGGTCTCATAATAAATTTCCCAGGAAGGATTACACCATTACATTGTAAGTGTGGCCGTAGTAAAGGCGAGGCAGGGAGCGCTTGGACCAGCCGGGGACGGTTCTGTTAATAGCCTGGCCACCGCTGCTGTTATTGTTCGGCAGACCCTGCACAGTGTGGACTCCACTTAAGTTCAGATGCGAGTCTCGGAGGCAGACACTGAGATTTCCTTTTTGCCATCCAGCTGCTGCTTCTCGTGACCGAGAGCCTCTGAAGTTACAGCCAGCTGCCCCTGCAGATCAACCCACCAAATTCACACTATAACCTTTTGAACAGCACTTTTCTATGACTGCTGCTGATGAAATTCAAAAGTTCCTTGCTGCTTCGCAGGCTGTCTGAAAGACGTGCCAAAAAATACAGCACACAGAGCCTCGGTCAAATCCTCAAGTTTTCATGCATAACTCTGCAGAGGTTTTCCACATGTCTGTCATTCCATTTCAGCATCTTTCTGACCTGGACTGACAGAATACCACCAGCACGTCACTGACCACAAGAATGATTCATTCATTCAACGAATAGTGTTGATACAAAGTTCATCTCCTGAGATTCAAACAACTTTTACTTATTTGTTGGCTTGTTCAGAACCACACGCAAAAATCAATTCGGACTCTAATTAATAGTCTGACTGCTACGGTTCAACAACACCGAGCATGCACAGAATGGCCGCTGTCTCAGGCCTCTTCTTTCCTTTTGTTACCCGGGCGTGGGTTGTCAGATCGCATGTACTCTGGCCGTGGTACATTGTGTGAGAGGAGGGCAGGCTGGTAAAAAGCTGAAGAAGCCAGCGGAGTGACCTGACGCTGGCCCCTGCTTTACGCCCAATGGGAGCGGAGCTCAGTGGCAGGGCGCCACGGATGACATGACAGCTCCTGCTGGGAGGCGAACAGACAAGGCACAGCTCACTCCTAATCCCCAGCAGACCCGGTTTTCCCGAGCCGGTACCCTGCCCGCCGTGCTGCACATCCCAAAGGCCCGCCGCTTCCCTATTCTCATACAGAGAAAAATGTGTAGTGAAACATGGAGATATTCGCTCATATTTTGCAAGCGAGTTGGTAATTCAGTCATGTGTGCAGGGTCCACATGCACCGACATGCTTCAGATAGCATGGCGTGCACAGCGAACCTAAGATGTTGCCTTTGGGGCACAATGCCCAAAGCAAATACTGCTGATCTCCAAAGAGTTGAAGAAACAAGGAAAAGGCATTCAGGGGCTCCCTGTGAGCAATTATAGTCCCGCTTACACACACACACACACACACACACACACACACACACACACACACACACATACACACTCACACACACGGTCAGTCGGCGAACGGCTTGACTCCGCAGGCTCTAGTTCTTCAAACACACCCTTTTCCTGTTTTCACAGGGAGAAAACAGGAGCAGCAGTAGAGAGGAAGAGAGGAGAGGCTCAGCAGGGTGGAGGTGAGACAGAGGTATTGATACTCTGTGGTCAGGCAGAGGCCAGAAACCTGCGCTCGTCACTTCATCTGTCCTAACTGCAGTCGACGGACACGTTATATAAGAAATTAAATGTCAAAGGTTTTAGAGCGTGATCAATTGATTGATTCACTCCGAAAGGAAAAAAGTCAAACACACTCTGGATCCAGTTTCTGTAGGTAGAAATCCTGTTAGTTTGAATTTATTCTATCAGTTGACAAGTTTTCTTTTTATCAACAGTGACTTCTTATTTCCTTGTGGTTGCATTGTCATTCTTTTCTGACCGTGTTTTCGACTCGGCTGCATGGATGAATGTTGTTTAGGACCCTGGTTTGAGTCTGGGCTTCGAGGTTTTTTTGTATGGAGTTTGCATGTTGTCTTATTTGCTCTCTTCCAGGGTGCAGTTATTGATCCAATATGCGCTGATCCAATGTAACAGACAACAAAATGTTGTTACAATACGTGTTTGGATACATGCAAGAGTAGGTGAACCAAAATCAATTTACCCTTAAAAACTTTGAAATCAGTCAATCTAATATATTTCCATGTACTTTTAGAATAGTTTTTGTTGAACATACACAATAATTTAATAACTTTTTGAAGACATCATGTAAATGCAGCAGTCGTGTCATTTGAGGTTTCTCCTGGTAGAAATACTTCCTGACTCACAGTAAGATGTGAAAGAGCGTGACCGTCCCTCTCTGTCAGCCTGTGATGACTCTATGCTAAACGCTGCCTTCCATCCAGAGTCAGGAGTAAAGGACGCCAGCTCTCCTTGACATTAGGTTGGAAAAAGCCAGTGTCGGAGACAGATGAGGCTGTAGACTGAACCTCAAGGATAAGAGGAAACAAGAGAGTGGATGTGTAACTGATGAGAACGTGACAGGATGATGGAGCTCAAGAGGAAATCAGCAAACATAAAGTGTGAGTAACGTTTCCAATACGCTCAATACATAGTTTGCATGTTGCACATGGTTCTCCCACATAAAAGAAGAAAAAAAAAAAGGGAAGAGAAACAACCTCTGGCTTTTATCTGTAGGCTGAAGGCGCACTGAGCCTCCACTTTGTCAGTGAGGTGGAGGATTTTACAAAGCGGGGGGAAATACCGGGAGTTAATTGCGTCAACATGAAAAGCCCTGTACGTCGGAGTGTTCGTAGAACAGGGGATACAGTGAGCGGGTTTAGTGTCCCGCAGTGTGGGAAGAGAAAGGAGGAAGACTTCAAAAGCCTTTCACGCTATGCTGCATCTTCATGCTGCCGGTCTCTCAGGAAAAGCAGTTTTGAAGATTATTAGCTGCTCTCGTGAAAAACAGTAGATTAGTCATGGTGTGAATCAGAGGATCCTCCCGGTCTCTTCCTGGACCTTGAGAATTTTCACTGCTGTTTTCTCAGTTGTGTATTGTGAGAATAACAACACATATATGTTCCCTTCCTCCTGCCCACAGGAGGCTGCTCCGATGTAAAACTGTAAATTGGAACAGCAATCAGCAGAGTACAGCGCCGCATTCAGCAGCGTGAACACTGCACGGGCTGGTGAGGCTCCTCCTGTCGTCACTGGACTTTTAATATGACTTCCTGAGGGGCCTCCGGATCCTTCACGACCAGTCATAATTACACTTACAGCAGCGAGAGCTCAGTTCGTACGAAAAGGGCGCAGGACGGCAGCCAGCATCGGCTCCTATTAACCAAAGAATGTGGAGATTTTTCTTACAGCTTGCTGAGAAAATCCTCATTAAATTATTGAGGTGATAGAATAAGTTAAAGACTCATTAGGTTACATAATCTCTCAGCTTGAATGACGCTGAATGACTGAATATGGAAGCAGGACTCAAACTGAAATCTGTAAGAATTTTGATTTTTCTGCACTTGTTGACCTCTTCACCTCTGCTCTGACGTGAGGAAGGCCTCTCATCTGACCACAGAAACCTCTCCCACATCAGAAGGATTTCTGAAGCATGTCGACCAGGGGAGGAGAGAGGTGGAGCCCCAGCTGGACCTCGTCCACCTGGCCATCTGCGTCCATCCAGGCCTCGTCACAAAGAACTCACACACGTGTGCTGCACAGGTCCATGAAACCAACACTGGATTATTCATACTTGAATGAGCTACTGTATTTCACTCTTTCTGGCCCGTATATGACTGCAGAACAAGAACTGACTGATCTTACTAAAAAGGTCAGAGGTCGTGTTGATAAAACTCTAAGAGGGATTTACAATAGTTAAGGTAGACTTAACCGTGTTCAAGTTAGAAAATCCCTTCAAGTATCAGATGGCACTAAGCTAGATTTAATAACTTTTTTTAGGGACTCTTTGGTAAGTGACCATGATATTGTGTCTCTACAATAGAGTGAATAGAGGAAGAAGCTTACAGGCTTTGTATGATAAACTAATGAGTATAAGGAAAACAATCTGATGATATTAGTGTAAAAACAGATTGTTCAATCCACAATAAGGTGAACATCTGGAATGTCCAAAAGTCAAAGTAACACTAAAAACTGTTGTTGATATATATTGCAAAGATATAACTAACCTAAAAATCAATACTTTAAGCAAAAGAACTAAAACAAAAAGAACAATTTCTTGGATCCTGGGGTCATCTGACCTCAAGTCTGGTCTACGAATCTCCTCTTCTGCTGAATTATTTTTGCTGCAGAGCCAGATTAAATCTATCTTTCCTTAATAGCTACCAGAACTCCTTCACTAACAGACAAAAATAATAAAATAAGTGGGGAGAGCAGAGCTGCCAAATCGCGATTGTGTCCTAAGTAAAACTCACACAAAGAAACTGACAGCCTGCACATATTTTTCCTCAAGACTTATCTTAATATGAGCTCATTTTATAGTTTTAGTATGTATTCATTAAGTTCATACTATAGTAAGCCATAAAATGTGTGTTTGATGAAAATAAATAATTTAACTGCAGTTATTTTCTTTTTCATTACAATCCTTTTACAGGTTCTGCAAAAAAGAGTTGGCTTGTTCCTGAGATCCTGAACCATCCGCTGTCATACACCTGGACAATAATGGTGTCTTGTGTTCCCTCTGCTCAAAAATGATCTTTGAATTGGACATCTTTCTTTCTACCAGCACAGCTTCGCCTGGGCGGCAAATTTTCTCCAAGATATAATTATTCACAGCAGGCTTGGGTTAGTGTCGTGCCTGTGAGATGTATGTCACCTGTTGTTCACACAACCACACATCTATACCAGGCCTGTTTCTCGCCCTGTTCTTCCTGTGCCAGCGTCTTTGATCAATAATTCTGCGGCCACCCATCAGCCCTCACCAGAGAGAGGCCCATTGTCTTCTAATTACAGGCCCACTGCTCTATGACCGACCCGGCGTGCCGGCGCCTCTGATTAAAAGTCAGCTGGGGCACGCTTTGGTTCCTCACGGCTCTTTCAACTGGAACCAACAGCTTGCAAACGCAACGCAGCCCAACAAAGCCTTCTTCAGCGCGCTCCGGCTGGGCCTGAACCTTTTAACGTCACTGGTGCCGGCTCACCGCTCACATGGAGGTTAACAGAAGTTAGAAGTGGCTAATTTGAGATGAAATTGAGAGCACCTGTCGCATCTGGAGGGACCGAAACAGAAACACACGAGTTCATCTGTAAAGGAAGCCAACATGGAGTCAACATCCGCACTGAGGGACGATGACAGAGAGGCTATGTGTTGGAACAATTTAAAAAAAGGTTTTTTAAATTTTGGATTCGTATTTCAGCTTCTTTTGCCAGCATATTATCATGATCTGACAAAAACAGGCCCATAAGCCCCTCAGCTACTGGTACTGCTACTGGAAATCCCACCAACATCTCTCAACCCAAAGTCCATTAACTTATCACAGAGATGCCAGATGACTTACTGCAACAACAAAGTGATCCAAACCCAACCGCAAGGAGATGAAACAACTTATAGAGAATCAAAATAACCACAGATATTCCAAATGATTCACAGGCACATTAACCAGGGGGGAAAAAGTCACAAAGCTCCACTAAAAGATGCTCAAGTTATACAATAAGACTAGGAAGAGATGTAAACAAACCACAGAGAGCAGGAAGAGTTCCAACATGATTGGATCCAGCATGAAAACAAGCAGACACAAACATCACCAACAGCATGAAGATGCAGAAATGATAAAGAAATGTTCGTTTTTTTGTGGTTTTCTTTCCAGCTGAGAGCTCAAGATTATTTTAAAATGTATAATAAAATCATAAACAGAAAAGTTAGAGATGCAGAAACCCAAAGAGGTATTCTGTGTGCAGACAGGAAATGTCTTCAGTTTGGGAATTCATTGCATCTCAAGTTTCTCCACCTCTCAACATCTCCACCAGTGTGACGATTCAATTGGTCCATAAAATGAGCGGCCTTAAAAGTCGTCTCCTCTGCCATGGCTCAGTTGGCGGTGCTGGCAGTTTGATCCTCCATCCTGCTCTGTCCATATGTTGAAATGTCCTTGTGCAAGACGCTGAACCACACATTACTCCAAAAGGAGGATCAGCTCCTTGCATGTCAGCTGTTGCCATTGGTGTGTGAGTTAATATGTGAATGTGGCTGACAGTGTGGAAAGCTTTGAGACTGAATTGATGAAAAATAAATATAAGTGAAGTCTATTTACTGCCACTTTTATTCCTACATATAATTTCAAAGATAAGATTCTGAAACGGGTGTTCCTACAGCGAGGGTCCAGCCCTCTGTAAACCTGAGGCATTGTTGTGAATGGAGGAGGGCTTTTCCGGAGGGATCACACAGGAACCACCTTCTCCTTTATTATCCTTCCTGCTGATATCACTGGCATGCTCTCTCCTCTCCTTTGTAATCTTCTCGCCGAGCACGGTCAGCACGCCATCTCGGTGAACTCCTTTTTCTCAGGGCCCCACTCCTTCAGCCGTCTCCACGCTCCAAGGACAGTCTCCTCATGTTACCCTGCGATTCATTCAGAGGCGTCAGACAGCAACAATCATACATTCGGTATGTTGAGAAAGTAGAATCACATTTGACCCACTCAGCCAACACGGTAATAAAAGCAATACATATTATCTGTTAGTGCTCCATATAATTGCAGTTAAATAAAAAGGGCGAACCTAATTTAACATCTCCGACTCGCTCATCTGTTCATGTGTTTCTCAGAGATTTAGAATTAGTGCGTTCCTCTCGTGCGCTTTCATCGATCACGATCCGAGGCCAAGAGCAGATGTAAGTCTGGATTCGAGCTCAGGTGACAACAGGACACAGATGCAATCATGGCTACGGCAAGATTTATGATATGGTGTAATGAGTTCATTCTAATGCACGAACAAAACCGTGGCTCCGGCTCGAACGCCAGATGTGCTTCACCCGCTGCTCCTCCATCAAATTTATTTTGTCCCGTTAAGAAGTGGTTTATTTTCATTACAGCTGAGGTCAAAAGTCACTGTGGTGCATTGAAATTAAATTAAAACATACGTTAACCATGATTTCCAGGTAGTAATTACTGTACGGAAGGGAGCTCATACATTGTAGCTATAACAGGGTTCTCCAACTTAATAAATGGGTATTAAGACAGTACCAGTAATATCTGAGGCATACTGTCATGCATGCGCTCTGCAATACGATCGGGCTCACGCTGCTTAACAACCTTCAATGTGCTGACTTTCAAAATGAAAGATGGTGCAACTCTTTGTGCACAAAAGTCAGGCTAAGCTGGAGTAGGCTTCTTCTCCCTTGCCTTTTTAGATGTATCCCTCTCTAAACCTCAGTCTCAATGGGCTTTTTAGCTACTCAGTGAAACTGGTGTGAGTGTAATATGTGTGTATATATGTAGGATTAGAAGTTCAAAATGTGGGAATTGTCCTGCTGCTGAACCCTTCACTAATGCCTTTATTGACATAGAGAGCAAGCCGGCGGAACAGATTTGATTCACAATCATTCCTTGTGTGTCCTAATCCAGTAAAAACCAACAATATTTTGTGACCAGATCAGCCCGACGGGCTGGACCTGGAACCTGCGCCGCTCCCTCCACACCAGCAGTGTTAACAAGTCCCACCACTGCAGCCTGATCCTCCTCCATCGCAGCCGGAGCCTGGAGATGAAGGAGCTTTGTCCGCGCGGCTCGGAGGACACAGCGCTCTCTGTGCCGACACATGAGCCGCCGCTTCATCCCCCACAGCTCATTGTGAATATCAGAAAAGCCAATCTCTCGCTCTTTCCATGGGAAACAGGCTCACCTTACGTTCCTCAGTCAGTTTATCAGCTGCTGCACACCTCGTCTTCCTCACAGTACATGACTTCAGGGGCTCTGCTGGAAGGCCCCGTCCAACCCGATGAACATCAAAATAGTCCGCGAGGTTTACGGCTCCTGCTTAATGCTCGGGTTTCTTCTCATCTGGCCTCTATATAAATGAGCTGTGTGTGAATATACTGCTTCAAGAGAGTGTCTGTAGTCTGATTTAAAAGAAAGAAGCTCAGAAACACATCCTTTATTTATCCCCATGAAACATTATAATACGCCCAAAGAAATCAATCCACGTGAGCGTCTGTCAAAGTAGATTAGCAACATTAGGAATTCCTTCCCCCATCTGCAATCAGGAGTGCTGTTAAACAAATATTAATCATTTCCAGATTTTGAAACATCCATACATGTAGAGAGAACAAGCATCAATCAGTTCAATTAAAAGCAGAGTCTTTACTGTAAGCAATGAATTGACTTAAAATCACCGGTTATCTTCAATCAAGACTATTGCTCCTGCTATTACAGTACTAATTATTATTGTTGATGTTGTTATGATTAGTTTTCCTTTTTTTCCAATCATTATAATGGCAATAGGAACCGAATGATGTGCAGAAACAGCAGGCCGCGTTCCAGCTGTCTTCACTCATCTAAAACAGCCAGAATGGTGACAGTAACATTTGTAACACGTTTTTGGTATTTCATCCTTTCATTAATTCGATCGGCCTGTGGTCATAAATCAAGCCATAAACGTGTCTGCTTTTAGATAATTTAACAAAGAGTATTTATTGGCAGCCGTATATCAGAGGGAGCTTTTTATCTGTTTCCCCGCAGCAGAGCTGTCTGCAGTGTCCTGGCACAGTTTAACAGGTTATCTGGCTATCAGCGTCCCTGTGTGGAGGAGTGTCAAGCTGCCAGTCCTCAAGACATTTTACAGCTGTTAGGATGATGAATCACTCCAGCGCTGAGATGAAATTGTCGAGGTTATTCTCTCAGTTTTGGATTAGTGGATGCATCCCTCTCCTCCTTGTTTCTGCTTCACAGTGCACTAGGGATTTATATTAGGAGAGAAAATCCTCATGCACTTACACAGTTTCAATAAATACCATGCATTAACATGCAACGTAAAATTTACAATGCAACTTAACTTTCATCCGGTGTGGTATTTTTCTGTGAGGCTCCGCAGTGAGAGCGGCCTCTTTATCTCGGCTCTCTGGTCAGAAATTACTCAAACATTAGGTGTGTGTTCTAGTTTCAGAAGAAAACTGAAGGATCTTGTGAAGACTGTTGGGAAAGCTTTCATTTGCGTAAGATATTTTGATATTTTATCAATAATGTTGAATCCATGTATGTTTCTTGTGCACAAATCGTTCTTGAGAAAGAATTTGACGCAGAACCTATGTATCCCAGAAGAAGAATTCATGTTTTTTTTTTTCCTGATGGACTTAATGAAAATATTCCAGGTTTGATTTAACGCTGGTGTATGTGTATCAATGATACTCTACGACTTTTGCAGCTAACAACATGTTTGCTTAAGTCCTTAAATGTTGATGGAAAGCCCTTGGTCCAGCCGAGAGCTGACAGTCGGGGTCATCAGAGAGGCTTTACTGCTCCTGCATCTCACAAAAACCCCCAAAACAATGGCAGGAAAGGGGCTGCAAGACTCCAGGAGATGAGCCACACACAAACATCTTCAAGCAGGATTCATTAGGCTGGCGCTGAGGTTGTGTGTGTGGGGAAGGGGGGGGGGGGGGGGGGGAGGGGGGTCCGTTCATTTCCTGTTTTTACCTTCCAGCTCGGCGGTGACGAGGGCCCGCGTGTGCCAACACCACTAATGACTCAAGAGCTCTTGAAGCGCTACTAACACAATCATTCAATACGCTATTATGCCCGGAATGGAAGCAGCGCAGACCACACATCCCCGAATCTGCACATGTGCATTGGCAACAACATCAAGTCATCATTAGTGGTGACCAGGACGATGCCAGTGACGGTGTGTCTGCAGCGACGAACACAATGGTTCGCTAAGAGCCTCCTAAATACGGAGGACATCCTCCCCATATGGCTGACGGAGCCTGGCTCCAATACTAATCTACTCCCACTGTTTATAAAATAAACACCAACCTGCAGCCTCCCCCCCGATCCTGCACCCACCTTTCTGCATCTGGCTGACCTTTGACCTGGACTGTTTGAACTGTGCTTCCTGTCCAGTGCAGTGTGAATATAGCATCATGGCCAAATCTGCACTGTAGGCATTTTTAAGCTCAAGCGGAGGGGATTACCGCCACATCCTCATGAAGGTGGCACTTGAGGCCGAGACCACAACACAATTTTCTGCATGAATCAAGGTACAATGCCTACATGCTAAGATCTTAAAATGATGCATTCAGTCCAGGAAAGATGATCAGCATTTTGAAATAAACTGAAACGACGAACGTAAGAACAAATGTTGGGAAATATTTTGAAATTAAAGTGAAACATTGTTGAAAATAATCTGCATAATATTCAAAATAATGTCAAAATTTGACAATCCAGTTGGAAATATTGTAATAAATTAAAAGAAATTAGATGCAATATCAGTTTAAGAAGAAGGTGACTTGTCAAATGTGAAATTATGCAAAACATTTGAGAAAAAAACTCACATTTAATTAATTAAGTGAATATTTGGAGCATTTCCAGGTGAGTTCAGATATTTAGCAATATTTCACATTAAAAAAAAAAAAAAAACTTCCTCCTCTCTCCCATATGGCCTTATTTTTACTGGTATTAAATTACCGCTGATTAGAAAATCTGCCCCACCTAAAGAAAACAGCATTACTTTTTCACAACAAGGCTGTTTTGGGCAGACGCCCCAACAGACACCCCCACCCCGTCTCCCTCTCTCTCTCTGGGAGCTTCCAGCTCGCTCGCCCCTCGCTGCTGGTGGAATGAGACGAGATAAGCCCGTGGCCGGCCTCCGTCAACACACCAGGCTTTCCGCGGCGAGTAGAGTTACAGACAGGCGCTCCTCCGGGGCTCAGTGGGAGTGGGAGCAGGCTGCTCAGACACCGGGAGGCTGCTAATCTGCCCCCAGCCGGCCCTTCTGATGCCCGCCATCTGTGTCTGTAACTCATCACCCACCGGCTAGGAGCCTCCGCAGGCCCTCGCCAGTAAACAAACACCCCGAGTGAGCCATTTAACGGCCGATTCTCTACCTGGGTCACTTCATTAATGATTATCAGAGACGTCCAAAATTCGGAGTTGGCGGAAGAAAGAGGGATCAGCAGGAGCCAGCTGTGAACAGGGGCCTCGTCAACTTCACGTTGTTTCACTGTTGTCATTACAAAGGGGATTTTTTTAAAGAGAGTTAAAAAAAATCCAGTTAATCCTAACAGATGAATAAATAAGCTACTGTGAAAGCTTTAATTATCAACAAAGACTGAAACAAGTAAAAAGGCTTCGGCAGCGTCGTTAAAAACTGTCCTCCGGTTCTGCTCCATTTACTTGACAAGACTTCACAGCCATAATTGTGCGCGCCTCCAGCGCCGCTCAGCCAGGGGATGTCGGGGGTTAAGAGGTCAGGAGGATGGGTGCAGGGGTAGGGATGAGGGGGGTAACTGACGGAGGCTAAATGAAACGTCTGAAACTCCTCCAGGAGCATGAGAGCCACACAGGTGTGCAGCGTTTACCCCCCGCCCAACCCACACACACGCCCGTCGTTTGGGGCTGAAATATCCTGTGGCTGCGAGCGGCAGGCAGGTGATTAGCAGATACAATCACCACGCTCCACTTACCTTTCACCATTCACACGCTTAAATCTCACTCGACAGAGACGAGCCAGTCACTCCATGTGATATGATGGTGGAGTTAAGCGGCTGTGGTCTTTATAAAGACCTGCTGGATGAGTGACTTGAAGTTGTGTCTGTCTCGTGTTCCTATTAGACTGAAAACATCTTTTTTTTTTTTTTTTTTTTTTTAATGTAGATGGTCTAAACTTTTCATTGATATCAATACTTACTTGGCTATAACTGCTCATTTTACTTGTTATGTACCAAACTAGATGAAGATCAATACATCACAATCAGCATAAACTACAGCCCAGATATATTAAAAAAAACTTATGATTACAGATAAACCTACTTTCACTCCAAGAAATCAACTGAATGCACAACAAATTTTTAGGAAAACAAAAATTTAGTCATAGAGGCAGCACATCCTGAAGATTAAGAAACATGATTTGTATTTTTAAGGAAAGATTACGCCAACGACGGGGAAAACATAGCAGACAGTCACATCCACTTAACCTGACATTTGTGCTTTTGGACTGGGGATTATCATGAATTCATAGAAAGAACATGCAAACTCCAACCTGGACTCAAATTCAAGAAAACTCTCACTATGAGGCAAGACTGCTGACCACTTCTCCGGTGTGTGGCTCTTTGACAAACACCACTTGAAGTTGTTTCACTCCACTGTAAATCATAAGTGAATGCACAAACCACTCAAAGCCATGTGTTTCCCCCATCTGTTGATATTTTGATAAATAATCAAAGTTTCCGGGATACCTAATGAGAGATGTGATTAATACCGGGCAGTATTTACTGTGATTGCTATAATCCCATGAGGTTTTAATGGAAAGGAACTTTTTGACACAGTGGAGATTGAACTGTTATTTACCAGTAAAGTGTCCGTATGAAAAACAAATATTCTTTTATTGAAATCTCATTAAGCTCCTTGAGCTCCCTTACTTTTAAATGGACTGTCTGAATCAGATATGAATATTCCTGAGGGTTAAGCATTTCTAAAAGTCAAGCAAACGGCCTCCACACCTCAGTAACTTTGTTACAGTCCCGAACAGAGTGGAGTGAGTCCTCTGAGAGTCCCTGGAACCAGACCTGAACTGGCTTTAAAAGCACTCTGCTTAAGGCCCCCCTTGAGAATTGTTGGGTGTTATTCTATGTTAAATTTACCCGCTGAGTTTTAGCCATATCTACAGTTATTTGTACGCCCTAAATGGAAGCAAAGTTATACAGTGGGAACAGCAGAGGTGCCAAAATTGCATTTCCAATGTAAGCAGAGCCTCACAGTCAGCGAGCCTGCAGGTCCTGCTCCAGACCTGAACCACTAAAAACTATTTACAACATTATTTAACAGTCTGTGTTTAGGATAGTCTAAAATAGCTCACTGGAGCCAAAAGACAGAAAATATTTATGAAGCTCCATCTGGAGAAGGAGCCGCCATGTTTTCATCCAAAGTGAGGCTCCAGACTGCAGACAATTACTAATCATAGCGCCCTGTCCTGCAGGGGAAAATGGCTGATATGTGTGTTTGTTCAAAAGGTCTGCATACGAAAAAAGAAGACAGTGATCCATAATGCAGTTAGAGGGCGATAAAGTGGAGGGCTTTCTCTTTGACAGATGAACATTAGAGGCCCGCGCAGAAACAACAACACAGGGATGATTCAATTATCCACCCTGGACCGTGCACCGGGATCCCCCCCTCTCCATGCCTCCTGCATCAAGACTAATGTTTTCCCTCGGCGCCATAAATAATTTTTCATTCCCACTGCCCCGAAAAGTTCACCTGCTCAGACGGCGGAGGCCCGCCCTCGTATTTGTTACCGCGGCCGTTTTAATGTGACCCGAGCCAACCTGTCATGCTCCATCAAACGTGGGAATCGGATACCTCAGGAACACAGGCGCCTTTTGCTCGGCGTTATGCCCCGCCGCCACCTCTTACCACCTCCGAGCGCCTTCACACATCGAGCCTGGGAGCAGAGAGAGAGTCGCCCGCATCACATGAATCAAGCACTGTGACAGGGGTCCGTTGGGTCCGGGATCACACGGACGACCACAAGTCTCTCTTTTTACTGCTCCCTCTCCCAGCCCTGTTCGCTGGGGACGAGAGGCGCGGGATGGCCCTCCAAGAGCATATATTTCCGTTGATGAAGAGATAAATCAGATCATTTCTGGAGTGAGGAAGGGAGCACAGAGAGCGCCTTCTTGGTCGTCCCCCTTTGAGATGTAAATGGCACGGTGGCACTGAAAGGAGGCCAGGTGTCCGATGCAAAGGGGGAAGGCGTGACGGTGCATGCATTCCTCTGGGACCTCGGCGATTAACTGTTGCTGTGCCTCATGTGGGCAAACATCAGCAGAGCTCACAATGGTCTGGAATGGTCTTTGGTGGAGAGACGCAGTGGGCACGCTGGAGCGCAGGAAGTTCGTTTCAGTCAGCTCTGGAGTAATTTCCAGGTAACTCTAAAATAAGCAGTATTATCAGAAAACTAAGTTCATCTACTAAATTCTCTGGATGTCTGTGCTGAACCCTCAGTGACCAGAGGTTAACAGCTGCAGCTCACACCTTGCTGGACAATTAGAAACGAGCTGGCCGGCTTACTGGGGTCGCCAAGGCTGCAATTTGCAATGAACTCTCTAAAGCCTGAGGCAAACACTTCAAATATCCCTCACCTCAAGGTGGAGGAAAAGGTTCACACAGCGAATTAAGAAAAGAATAGCAACCTGTTATTAGTCTAAACGAGGAACAGGAGCAGGAATGACCTCCGTGGTGGGCGGGAGGTCCTGCAAGCTGGAGAAGAAGCCTGGAAGGGGGAAAGGTCAAATATGTTGCAGATACACTCCTACAGTGTAGCACAATGTTTCTCTCACAGTCAGGGTGCCCAGACAGATAGGCACCGCACCACTGACTCCCACTTTGTAACATTTTGTGCCATGTTGTCTTATCTGGAGAGAGAGAGAGAGAGAGAGAGAGAGAGAGAGAGAGAGAGAGAGAGAGAGAGAGAGAGAGAGAGAGAGAGATTATTATGAAATAAAAAGAGTTTCAACATGTCCAGCTGCACAATTTTAAAAATGTGTAAAGCAGTTGAGTATTGTGATCACAGCATGATTTATACAGTTTATGATATCGACATTTTTGTGCTTTGGGGGTTGTGTTTCCAAATCCCAGTGCTTCTTCTCTTATTGAAACCCAATACTGATGAGTTGTTTTCAGTCAGTTTTTTCTTCTGTGAAATACGATCAGTTGTCAACCACAATCCAGGCATGCTCCACCTGACTGGAGCTGCTGCTCGTCCTTACAGTTTTCACGGCAGATTTGGTTGTTTCTTTACTCTGGTAAAAAAAAAAACAACTGCAGCAATGACGATTCAAGGGTTTCAGAACAAATTAATCCAGTCATGTTCAAACTTCAGTTTCACTTTGTTTGACCGTCACATTGAGATCGTTTGGCTGGTTAACTTGACATCGGTATTTAAAACATTTAGAAACAGCTGGTTCGACAGTGCCTTTGATCAAACACACACATTCATCCTTGAAGAGCAGCAATTAAAGAGACAAAAATAACAAGTTAAGTCCAAAGACTCTGTTCCAACCGAATGATCGTCCCACTGTTCATCTATCCATCTTCCACACTGCTTTTAAGAAGAAAACTAAGCTGCCTGGAGTCACAGTGTCTCTTCCACAAAGGACACAGCTGTTTACATCCCGACTGAATTTAGAACTGACAAAAGTGAGATGTGGTTCGTAGCTTACAATCCATCTAAAGTGCTGCGAATAACTGCATTTATTGGCATCATCGGCAGCAACACGTTGAGGTTACATTAAAAAAATCCCTAAAAACAAACCACAGCATTGGGATAGTAACTGACCTGTGATCGACCTGTATTAGAAACTCCTTAAACATAAATATGGAATAGGCAGCAAGCTAAAACACGCTGGCCACAGAGCTGTAGCTGTCCTGTGCTGGTTACTCACCATCTAACCAGCTTCAGATATGCAAGACACCCAGAAAATGACAAGTACTACTGTAATTGAGCAACATTTTGAGCATATGCACTTTGAGAATTCTAATGTTACATTATTTAAATTCACACCATGTAAAATCATGAATCTGACAGCGACACAGAGGTGCAGTGGGTGAAATCCATGTCCAGTCCATTGGCATTGGGATTTTGTTGGCAATTAATGGATTTTTTCAGCAGATTTGACTAATTTACGGTACATTTAAAAAAAAAAAAAAACCTCATTTGAGCTGACTGACCTCAGAGTTCTTCTGAGGAATGTAATCTGAATGTAGGTATTCAATGCAGGTAAATTTAACTGAATACAAATTTAATATTTACGAATAATAAAAAAAGTATCAAGATTTGTGTTTCAATCAAGCCCTGTGGGAGAAAAGCCATTAAGACCGAGATTCCAATGGATTTGTAATATGCAATTGTATATGCTGGATTTATAAAGCACACAAATACAACTGAAACATTTGTACATGTTTATTAGGAAGTCGAGCTGTCACATCACTCTTAACCGTGGCAGGTTGGAAACAAAAACACAAAAAAGAAATGTAACCTATTTGTCGGTTATTGTTACATGTGAGACGACATCATTAACAGAATGCACAGTAATCAAGACTCTGGGCCAACATGTGCATGGACAAACAATTCACTTCAGGCCGATGACTCTGGCGCTCCATCTGCTGGTGGGCAGGAGGTATTGCATACAGATAAAAATGTCTCAGGTTTCTACATAAAATGGCCAAGATTTTTTTGTTTTTTTACCTGTAACCGAAGTGAACCTGTGAAGTACATTGTAACGAAATATAGAGTAAAAAAAAAAGTCAGTTTTATTGTAACCGTTATCCCAAATTATCCATTTTTTTTTCTAGTGTTACAAATGTTGGCCTAAAATATCATCGCAGATTATTTAGAAACATCTGTTTTCTTTTTAAACTGCACAATATACAGAAGCAGAGTGAAAAATAAATGTTATTTTACATGTCATATCTACAAAAAACGGCATTAAATTAAAATAACTTCAAGAAAAACATAAGGTGTGAAATGCAAACTAACAGAAAAACTATTGCATAAAGGCAAGTGACTGCTCTGAAAATTGTCATCTTTTAAAGGCCCAAAGTACTTCTGAAGTTGACCAAGCAAGGCTATTTTTTTTTTCTTTCAACAGACTTTAAATATATTAAACACATTTTACAAGTGTGTGCTCATGTTAAAACTCCCTTTACCATTCCGACGAATTGAAGAAGAAACTGTAACGGTCACAGAGAAACAAAAAGATTGTCACGTGTTGTGAAATTGCTGCAGGTCTTAATGTTTCCCAAACATATAAGGCAGGTTGTTAAAAGAGGAACGAGATGCTACGATTATCCCAGAAACACTTGAAATCCCATGATCTCCTGAGAGAGAGCACAAGTGTACATCACAAGTCGCAGTCTTAGTTTGCTTTGGAATTTCTAGCAAAATACACTTGGAAAAAAAAAAATAAAAAAGTTTGACCAGATGTCTCATTGGCTCCAGGCGGACACCAAATAGTGCCAAGAGGAAAACTGTCAGCACCATTAGATGATTTGCAATCACTCGCCTACCCGAGTGCGACAGCAGAAACATGCACGAGCATGTACAATATGCAAGATCTGCATTTGGCAAGAGAGCGCCGTTTAATGGATTAGCTGCAACCAAGGCAGGAATGTGCGATACAGTGAGGAATGTCCAGCGCCGTCCTCCCCGCTGACCCGGCTATCAGGGGGGGTCCTGCCGCTCTGCAGAGGCTGGAGGTGTCTGGCACAGTGAGGAGCTGAAGAGCACAGACTCGCTCTGAATGAAGTGATCCTTTATGTAACAACCCATCTGAAGTGTTCATTAAATAAATAACTTTCAGGACTTTTTACGAGGTCAGTGTAGTATTGTCTTCAATCGAAGATTACCTCCCAAAACTCAGTGAATCTCATCTGTGCTTCGATGAAACACTTAACAGGAATGAAAAGCAGAAACCTCTGGAAGGCCGCCCTCTAGTGGACAAACTCTGGAATGAACCCGAGAAGCTGAGACGCGCCGTGTGTTTTTCAGTCTGCATCCTCAGCTGCACAGTCGGACCGGTTGATAGTGTTGAACTGAACTGGAAACCGAACAGAAATGTTAAAGACGTTGGCGCCGCCTTACCGTAACCAAACACTGTGCTCCTCACTTCAGAGACGACAGTAAGACTCCAGGTCTGGACGGACGCGGCAGGCGTCGCGGGAAGAGGCGGCGTCCGCGTCACGGTGAGCGATGGCACAAAGCGTTAAAGTATTTTTACACTCAGCAAGTCTGCTTTAGTGTGTGCTGAAGATATCGAAGGCAAAACTGTGTCTAAAACTGAATACACGAGTACAAAGTAGTCCGTTAATAGTAACGCAGCCAGTGGGAAACTTTGGCACGGCTGGCTTTTTGTTGACTGGTATCGTGCTGGTGCTTTGTCAACTTCCATACACACACTCTCTCTCTCACACACACATTAATGGTTGCAGAGTTACAGGTACGTGTCCTGCTCTGTGCTGCTAAGGCTTTGTGTGGATCGCTGCAGGGTGGACTCATCGGCCGGGGGGCTTTCTGCAGCGGGGGCGTCCTGCTGCTGAGGCGAGTCTGTCTGTGGCACGGGCTCCGGCGTCACGCCGACGTCCGGAGGGGGCGGAGGGGGGTCAGAGGGCGCCGGCGGAGGGTCACTGAGCAGAGGGTAGGGGTTAGGGATCTCCTCTATGGGCTTGGGCTTCTTCATGCTCCTCTTCTTCTTGCTCTTTTTCTCCTCCTTGCCCTTCTTGAGCTGCGCGGCGGTCGGGGGCCCCTCCAGCACGATGGTGGGGTTCTGCTGCAGGTCCTGGCGCCGCGGCGGCTCCGCCAGCATGATCAGCCGGGCGCCGTGCATCCTGGGTGGCGGCTTGAAGTTCAGCTCTCCGCGGTTCTTTCTCCAGCGCTTCAGCTGCGAGTGATGCTCCCTTTCCACGTCTCGCGCCGTCACCGGCACCTCGAGGATCTGCGACAGGAAAAGACACGTCATGTCAGGTCACAGCCGGACACTGAAGTGAAGCAACAAGAACCAGAAAATATGCTGCTTTCATGTTTGGTCACTGCGTTAAAAATCTGAACTCTGTGAATGTCAAAGGGCGCTGGGCCGCTGTGGATCCACCAGCACCCACGGTCGACTCAGCAGCGTATAAGAGGGGGTATTGTTCCAGCAGACAGAGACTCACACAAAAACCAGACAGTGGAGAGCCAGCGCTCTGCTCAATTTGTCTGTGTGTCACTTCATTTCCCCTCTCAGGCTCTCCTCTCTTGGCAACAGTCATGAGCGCGTATTGTTTTCTCCAACTTCACATCAAGAACAAGACAACATTCTGAACATCATCCCAGAAACCAATGTAACATGACAAAGAAAGACCGATATCAGCTTTGAACAACACAGACTATCATATAAAACTCTTCCAGGGCTGGGCGATATGAAGCAAAATTCTGATCTCAATGTTTTTTCTCAAAGTGCCGACATGAGATATATATAACCAATATTTTTTTTTTCTCAATGAAGTGTAACCACAAATACAATTCTGGGTCAAAGTCACTATCAAACTGCAGCAATGTTAGAACTACAAGTGCAGCCATCTGACAGGCCGGACTGGACCCTCTGGCGCCCCAAATCTGGTCCACGGACCGTATGTTTGACAGAGCTCACCACAATGACAGAAAACATGAAGGAAACACGAAAGAGGTGGAACTTTTGGATGAAACCTGTTTTTGGTTCTCTGCAGATTTCGTTTTATTGCCGTCAGAAATCACCGGTGAATCAGCGAATATACGCATCAATTAAGGATCCATTATTTGCACAGTGACGCCTCCTCTTCAACTGTTTCATCAGTTGTGCCCGCCTTCAAACTTGAGACATGAACAGGGTGAGTGTGCAGTGTGTGTGTGAGTGTGTGTGTGGAGAGGTGGGGTCATGATTATATATATATATATATCAAACATCTAAAAATTATCACTGTAAAACTGTCACACATTCTAAAACTAAAACTATGCAGCATTCTAAAACTCTCACATTTCAAAACTATCAACTCTATGTAATAAGAGTGTAAGGACTCCTAAGACTCTTATTGACTTTAGCTTCCTCTAAATAAACAGAAAAAAAGTCCTAAATATTATTTATTGTTTCAAATGAGGTTAGATATGTTTGTTGTGGACTCACATTGACTTGTGAGTAAACTTCTCCAGATTCCACAAACCAGACTCTCTTCAGCGCCTGAGAAACTACGGCACGTTTCAAACATCTGCTGAAACTAACAGCCACCAGACACCGTTCAGGCAACTGTTACCATGGAAACCAGTAGTAGCCAAAACACTGGCACCGTCCGTCCCAGCTCTACAACACTTCTTTTTCCCCATAATGCTCAGCCACACGGAAACCTCCGGAATAATCACACAAAATTACAAAGTCATTAATAAATTGTTCGCCAGGTCTTTTAATGATTGTGACCATGACTGTATTCTTTGTCTCTTACAGGAAGAAAGATATCAGACTGGCTGATTTGTCAGCATAAAACAATCTGTTAGCCGACTGAAATCAGTCTCCACAAAGAAAACCTGATCCGACTGCCATCAGCATGTGAGGAAAGACATTTAAAAACTATCAATTCAAGCCCTGCACAGGCACAGATGTCGATTTTTGCTACATGTTCATACAACAAACTGCCTTATCACTAAAAGTCTGTCTCAAAACACTTGCTTGTTTTTCCACAGCAGCAACATTTTTGTTTTCAGTTGTTCAGAATGAGGAACTACAAGGAGGCGTGACTCTCAGCACAGCTGCTTCCCAGAGCAACCAAACATGTCAGACAAAACAGACATGCTACCTTGATAACCACGATCAGGGAGGAGAACTCCTCTCTTCCGTTTCTTTGAGTCAGTTCTGTCAACTCAAGAGTTTTATGATCCATGTTTGATAGAGACAGAAATGCTGTATCGGCGGTGGAATGTTCCGACTGAATCATTAAGGTGTAGTAACCGTCTTGTTCCAGTGATAGCTGGATGTCCGACAAAGGCGTGTGCATCCAAAGTGATTTGCAGTGGCCTCAGAGGGATTCACTGTCAGGAAATAAAAGCCATGTGGAGCGAGGCCTAGCCTTTCTCCACGCCTATAGCCTGCCTTTAATGTAAATGTGTGACGAGAATTCTTTGAAAACATGAGACGATCCGCCGCAGCTGATCATGTGATCTGCACGCGTGATGAGGCAAAAAAGAAAACTGTTCGGGCTTCAACAACGAAACCATAAAATAGACTATTAGGAGTGTTGACCATGAATTTCGGGAACATTTTGCTAAGTCGTGCGACACACTGGCAAAGCTTCATGGGCAGCGAGTGACGTAAGAAAGTCCTTTTATGGCAGTTCACAGAGTGTGTCCATGCATTGCCGGTCTTGTGTTAATCTGCTCTGAAGGAGCCCAAAAAACATGAATTGAACTATTGTAAATTGTGCTATAAAACATCCTCAAACTACTTTTTTTCCCCCCCATTTCAGTGAATGAAATACTCATTATTTGCAGCCCAGACTGCAGAAACTATATCTTCGCCACTGGCTCCTAGATGGTTAATATATTAGAATAAATTTGATTCAATTACATTTTTTTTTGCACATTGCATGATGCAAATACAACAAAACAGATGCAGTTCAGCATCTAATAAGAAGTGCAGACTAGTGAGGGCATACATGATGGAGCAATATAATCCTGCAGCGGGGAGGAACACTGTCGCCTTTGCAGATGGAAATCTCAGTCGTGTGAACCGTTAATGCCTCAATGCCTTTGTTCTTACCTCTCGAACTAGAAAGCCCTCCTGCATGTAGCGGGGCTCCACGGCTCGGAGGAGCTCCATAGTCTCATACTGGCCCTGGCAGGTCTTCAGCTTCTCACGGGTTCCCAACATACACTTAAGCAGCACCAAACCGACACGGAAGATTATTTTCACCCCTGAAGGAACAAGGAAGAAAACGGGTTTTAGTGCGAAGATGTTCTGAATGACTGTTTTCCTTCAGCGTGTGGAAAAGGCTCTTACCATCACAGAGGAACATGTCCCAGACGCGCAGCACGGATGCCCAGGGCAGGGTTCGGGAGAAGGCACACATGAACCACTCCGTCATGTAGAGGATGGGGTCGATCTTATGTTTCTCCAGATGCCGGAAGGCCAGCGGGGAAGCACGTCGCAGCAGAGCAAACAGGATCTCTCCGTCGAGCTGTATTGCTTCCTGAAAGAGGGACAGGTAGAAAAGTATTGACAGAGGAAATAAAAACCATTGTCCTGTGAATTAAAAGGCTTGAAACCTGATCCAAGCCCAAACGCATCATATTACTGCTTATTGTTTCCCACATTTTAAACGATCTTCTTTGTCTCTACATGAACAGATAATTTAAGGCTTTATTTCCACTTATAGTTTAATTCTTTATTAGAAAAAAGAAAAAAAAAAATCACCAAGTCAAATCATTACAAACTTAATTCCCTCATGCAGCAGGCCAGAGACATAAGCCACAGTAAATTACGGCCTGACATTACGGACAACGCCCAGGTGGGTTTTTTTTTTTTTTTTTTTTTCCCCACTGACCACAGAATCTGTGTGTCAGACACTCTGCGGGCAACAAAAATGCATCGCAGAGCGTCACTCCACTGAGCTAGAGAAGTCAAAATAAACTAGATGATCTGCATATCCAGCAGCAGCTGAAGTCATCCCGCAGGCCTTCACGTGTTTCAGTCTCACCAGGCCAGGACTGTAGTAGCCGGGCAGATACTTCTCACAGATTTGGACCAGCCCCCAGAAGGCATCCTGTGGAAACAAATACTGATGATGTAAGGAAGCCCTGTGTTCCTCTGTCTACGTGGAAGCCAGATAACAGAGAAAATGTTGACTTTAAACGGAAGAAGAAAAAAAAAATCAAAATAATTCCATGATTCCACACAGTAATGGCTGTGTCAACATGGAGCAAGTGGAAGAAGAAAAGTGTGTTGATCGGCTGCCAGAAGCTGGTTGCTGTAAATTTATAAATCCCATTGCCACTTATCAATGGACTGTACATGAGTCAAACTTAAAAACCAATTATACCTTAAAGCATTTTCATCTTAAATGAAGCTCTGTATTAAAAAAAAACCCACTTCATAACAATCATCTGCAGATATTCATTTTTATTCACTTATCACACAACAGAATTTGCACGTAATATTTTAAGATAGTATATACAGTCACATAAGGCAGCAAAGCTGGAAACTTGAATGAGTTGAGCACATGATCCCACAACAACAACCAGACAACACACTCAGTGACTGTGTGGGTTTGGCTAATTGGTTCGACTGAACTTCCTATAAATGACTTCAGAAAGCCGAAAGCCTTATAAAGTCAACAGGACTGCAATCAGATTGTTCTAAAAGTTCATGTATTACTCAGCCGCCAGAGCAGCTCAAGGACGTGTGCAGATTACATCACTAGCATAGTCTACCTCCTTGTTAAGATCAAAATTGGATCTGCAGGGTCAAAAAAACAGCAATGAGCCCTTAAAAGCAAGAGAAAAAAAAGACACGCTGACCACATCGACAATTAAAACGACTTTATAGGATGTGTGTGTGTGTGTGTGTGTGTGTGTGCGCGTGTGAGAGAGAGACAGGATGTAGTACCTCAGCAGGCATGTGCATGAGCAACACAGCAGCGATGGGAGCCTGAGCCTGGCAGTATCCCTCCTCCGGTCTGTAGAGCGTGTACGCTTTGAGAACACGAAACAGGTCCTGCTGCCTGCACGGGATCAAAGCAGACGCACACAATGTTTACACAGACTTAATGTCAAGCAAGGCGATGTAATCAGTCCTATTGGGGGTTGTCGCATCAAGTCCGACGGCGTACCCGTGTCCTCCTCGAGAGACAAACATCTCATGAAATGGAAACTGTCGATGGAGGTCTTTCTCGATCACATCCACCCATTTTGGGTCTCCAGGCTGACTGTCCAGCTCCTGACAAAACACACGGAGGACAATCGAAATCACCTACAAAGTGACAACATGCTGCATCATTTAAGATTTATTTTTGAACCACATTGAAGATATTTGACTACAAGATGAGCCACTGGGCTGATTTAACACCCAAATGAAACTGGGTGCATAAAATCTAATACCAGATGTTAGCATGTTAGCCTCATCAGGCCTCTCACAAGTAAAATGTACATCTGACGCATGGCCACAGTTTCAAAAATGAAATAAGCCTAAAATCAATTCCAAAAGAAGCTTCGATGAGGAAATGAAAGAAGAAGCTGGCTGACCTGAAACTTCCCTTGGTTCTGCTCTCTCTTCACCTTCCCCCCTGACAGGTAGAGCCATGCACGGCCTCGCAGGGCGGGAGGGATTCCTTTCTGGCACCGCAGCCTCACCTGAGCCACAGGAGAACAGATATTCATCAATAAAACCATGGATCAAAACCACTTCATCTGAGGAAACGAGGATGACAACGGAAACGGTCTTAAAGCTGTTCTGTACAGTCAGTGGTTGAAGCCACTGACTGGTCATTTAGTGAGAAATATTACGCAATAGGGTGGTTACACACAAGAAATGAAGCAGTGGCCTTTATGAACCCAATCTGTGATTAAAGCAGTACTGGAAAACATTCCCTTGATGAAAGCTTATCATTCCTCGTGTTATGTGTAAATGTAGATCAGCTATTATCTTTTACAAAGACTAACAAGCCTTTGTTGAGACAACAGACAAACTGACATAAGGTACATTTTTTATTCTTTAGCTTCCATTAAATTTTCATGAGTAGTTTATTTTATGATATGAAACAAGCACAATTTCCTAGTTCAGTACGGCTCTTCCTGTTCGAGTATTATGACTGAAGGGAGTGCTATTACGCCATTTTGACACAGACATTTTTTCTTTAAGTCGATCTTGCTGACAGGTTTGGCATGTCCTCTTTCCCTCATGTCATCACAGGGGCATCAGAAGACAGTGGAGTAAATAAAGGTGAAGTCACGAACCCGTCACATGCCAACCAATCTGCCCCTCTGCACAGATCAGCTGATTCTCCCTGGCCTCTGCGTCTGCTGCCAGTTCAGCGCCGTATTTGCTGAATCTTCAGCCCAATCTGCTCGCTCCTTCATTAAAGATTTGCCCGCTCAGAGGCAAACCGGGCCCCACCCTTCATCTGAGACTGTTACTTTGTCACGTGATGCTCGAGCTGAGAAAGACATGGGCTGTGTCCGGGCTTGCTGCTGACTCATGGAAATGAAGTGAAGATCTGATGTAAATCGCACAGAGCGCTCGGCACAAAAACCAGCTGAACGAGTGGAGGTGCAAACACTGTGTGCGCAGTGCAGACCTTGTGCAATCAAACACTTGGAAATATGCAAAGTACACTGTTTGATCATGGAAACGGAACTCCTTAGAAAAGAGCCTGCTGGGAAATAGTTAACAAACGAGCACCAGAGCACCGTCAAAAGGGAGATATCAGATTCTGCTCAGGCAAACTATATGCTAGCTGGTGTAGTAGTCAGGCTCACAGCAAGAAAAGTACTGGTTCCTTCTGGTCAGTTTGGATATTCGCATTATGCGCTTTGTTACAAAGTACAGGAGGAAGCAATGGATGAGTGAACACCCGAAGCTGACCTTGTTGAATCTCTTGATCATCCACTTGTCCCAGTGGCTGAGCATGTCCAGCCATTTCACCTCCCTTTGCCTGAGCACCTCTGGAGGAACGTCCTGAGCCCTGCAGAGACAGTGGAGAGAAGATCAGCGCCACATCACACACATCGAATCACTACTAAACCCATCCAGACTTAACAATACACAACTCACATTTTCCTGGCATAAAAGTATTGACAGCAAAGACATGGTTAGGCAGCTGCGGGACGAAACGCTTGGTATTTTCAAGGGAGTGAGACAAAAACAAGAAAAACAGAGACTGTTTATCTTTCTCCCTGTGCAATCTGCTCCGCGTCAGTGGCCATTATCCATACAGAGTCAATAAACCAGGAGTCAAAAATAACAACTCCTAGCCTTGTTTGGAGATTATAAAAAGATACAAACTCAGATGCAACTGGTTTATTGATGGATTCACCTAAAAAAAAATGCATTTGGGATTTGCCTGCTTGATGGAGTAATTCAACTGTAAAAAGTTTACAGCCAAGAGAAATTGCTAACAGCATTACAAGACATTCTCTGACAGAAAAAGAAAATGCCCTTATGAATAAGGGCTTATGCTTTACTAGGATATGTAATTATCTCATCGGCACAAGCCTGTAATTGTGGGGTTCAAATGTCTTCAAAGAACTTTTTTTTCAGTAACTTTGGGACAGCCCTCTTTCAGTTAAAAGCGGAGGCTGCATGTTGCATCAGTAAAACTCCAGCCTCAGCCTGCAAAGCCCTTAAACAATGATACGTTACTTTCATCGGCAGTGTAAATTAAACCCTGGGATTGAGGCGATCTATAAAAATGTGCAGAAAGAGCCAGGCCCTGCAGAACAAGAGGCACCAGAGCTGTGGATCCCAGCCTGCCAAAACTGAAGCAGAACAGAAAACCTCTTTCCAGCTGGTGCTTGGCACAACTTTCACCAACTCCTTTCACTATTCCAGTACTGACATCTGAACTTAAGGCCTCAATAAAAACCTAAAGAATGAAGGACTCCCATAGTAAAAAAAAACACTATGTTGTCTAAAAGGTCATGAATGGATTAATTCAAAGTAACAACGAAGCAGCGTGAACTACTCTTTCACCCTTGTTCACGATTAAATTAATGTATAAGAAAGAAAACTCTTCATCCTAATGTAACAGTACTGGGAGAGAAGGATGCACTTTGTTGAAAGTGAACTTGAAGCGGTGACTGCTGAGAGAAAC
The DNA here is from genome assembly GCF_902148845.1 of Salarias fasciatus. Lineage (NCBI taxonomy): Eukaryota > Metazoa > Chordata > Actinopteri > Blenniiformes > Blenniidae > Salarias > Salarias fasciatus. The sequence continues at coordinate 7,455,825 of NC_043756.1, read as the reverse complement.
AGACACGGTGCCACGCAGCTGGTGGGAAGAGCAGCCCTGTCTGTACACACAGTATCATCTGAACAATCTCCGTGGCTTGATCACACCGTTATCATGGTTTCAACTTTGCATCGATTCGATTGACAGACTTCACGGTTCGAAGCGAATGAATCTCAGCTGGATGAGTTGAGGCAAACTTACGAGTCCTCCGAGTACTGCTGCGCCCCGCCAATAAATCCGTATTTATCGGTCTGTCGGTCGCTGGTGAAGCCATTGATCTCCGAGTCGGATCCCAGGGAGCTTTCGTCGTCCATTCGGCTGCTGCTGATGGTCCTGATGCTTCTTGTGTCCGCCGATTGACGGCCGTTCTCTATTTTGGCCATGGCTAGCGGGGAGCTAGGTGGCTAGCCGGGACAGCTAACGTTGACAGCCCGAGTCAGATCTGCTCCGCTCCCGCATCTGTGCTCCAAACAAACTGCATCGACGCCCCAGATGTTAGAACTTCACAGCTACACGCTTTAAAACGACACAAGAAACATATATCTCCGCGACACAAACCATAAAAGCACCAAACGGGTTAAGTTTGAGCGCGCTGGGTTAACTTAAAGGCAGATTCTGATTTAACGTTAGCTCGCTCGCGGCGATTTGCTAACAGAGTTAGCTTCAAGTGCTCGAACCAACTCCAGACTGAATGAAGTCCAACTTCAACTAACCCAACACTCCGCTAGCATTCCGCTTTTCATAGTTATTCACTTACTGACCATGTCAGCCGGTTAAAGCTCTAGTTTACAGTCTCGGAGAGCTGTCCTGTCATCCCCAGGCAGCTGCTGGACAGATTTGTGGAGCCAGTGTGGCTCTCCTCTGCCGTCCCGGACTGCTGCTGCTGCTGCTGCTGCTGCTCCCACGATGTTATGGCTACCTCTAGTGGTCACACAAAACCCCCGCAAAACCCCAGATCGGGTCAATTTCCTGAATCCAACACAGAATATCTCAGTCATGTGTCAAACGATGGGTTAATGACAGGATATTTTACATCAAAAAGCTTCAGAGTCACAGATGTCTGCTGTTAGTCTGGATTGACATTAATCTCAGTTTGGTCTACACTTCAGATGGATGGCCTTGTGTGACGGAGCTGATTTGACTCACGTGGGTTCAGAGTTTTGGCTTGAGGCAAATAATAATGGAGAAATCTAATGATCAGCTTTGACTGGTTTTGTAAAATAAACAGGCTTTATTTCTACTTGTTAACCTGTTTGTAAGTAATGATTGTGAGCTCCAATTCATTACTGCCTCAGGTAATAAAGTTTAACAATCACAAACATAAAAGTGTGAGTCATGTTCACACTTTGCACAATTGATCAACTACTGTTTGTTACTTATGTTTATGGTTTGCACTGATGCAAACATCTTAGCTATTTGTAACCACCTTCCCTTCCATTTAGTCTATATCTTCCATTACCTATATTGGTTTATCCAATTATGTGCTGTAAACTCAACTGATCAGGGGTGAGGACATCTCGGGACAGGTCACCAGTCCCTCACACAACCTACAATCAAGCACCTTGCAGAAAATGCATGTATTTGTATTGCAGAAGCAAACTAAGATACACCAGCTGTGCAAAAACCAACGATATCCTCCCTCCTGCATTCAACATGTGATGAATTTCACTGTGATCATCCAACACATTATGCAACAAGTAGAACACATTTTTCAATTGTTTTATTTAAATGAATGAACAATGAAATTTTACATGTTACCAACAGACAAAAATTGAGACATAACACCTGCTACCTGGATTATAATTCATCATTGAAGAGCGCCGTGCTCCTCAAACTACATTGTAAGGAAGAGGGAACATAATTTTCCATAAAACTAAAATGACATAACAGCACCGAAGGGCCTTTTCTTCTGGTGCTCTGGCTCACTTCTTTCTTCCACCTCTCTCTTTCAGGGCCAAATGAATGATTGAACCGTTGTTCATGTTGTAATAAGCCAGGGAGTTGGAGTCCTTGATGAAAATGCCCTGAAAAGAACCAGATAAAACATGGTGATTCATTTGAATTTATGCAGATGTCCACATGTTTAAATACATTAAAAAAATAAATTCTTACCTCATACTGTAACTTCTGTTTTCCTGCTGGCATTCCTGTAGCTTCATGAATTTTCACCTTAATAACAGAAACCTGTGGACAAATCACATTTACACACACATTAGGCTCAAGTTGCCACATTTGTATTCACTCTTCAAAACCCCCCCCCCCCCCCCCCCCCCCCCCCCCCCCCCCCAAAAAAAAAAAAAAAAAACGACTTGTTGAAGCAAAATGAGCATACTTGATCTGTGAGTGGAACGGTGAAATTCAGTATTTGGCCGTTCAGCTTCCATTCGGTCTTGTCTTGCATGTTGGGTACTTGAACTTTAACAGCAACCGGGCCCTGAAGAAGACAAAACATGTATGAAATTGAGACAAAGCAATCAGACACTAACTTCGATTGGCTCAGCAGTTGCTTTTCAAACCAAGAAACAGAAATATAATGACTTGGATGACAGTTTCCACAGAAAAGGCTAAAAGGCTGGATGTGGTTTTCATCTACTTAACTTGTCAAATTTAGGTCAGTTTACAGCCGTGCTCTTTGGGTTTCCATCTGGAATTCTGTATAATGTTCCAAATGTGTATTTTGAACTGGAAACACACTACATGCTGAGATGAACCAAGAGTATAAACCTCATCAACCTGATGTTTTTCAGATTGATGAGATGTTTTTTTGTGTATTTCCACTGGGATGGAGCAATTAAAACAAAAAATGTCAAGTTGAGACGTGAGACGTGAATTGCAAACTGCAAAGGCTTATCTTTCTCGCACAGCTGCTCAACTATACAAATATAATCATCTTAAAAAATAAGAAACTGAGTGAGTGATTGAGATATTTTTTTCCTCAAGTAATCTAGACATCGACTAACCTTGTTCCTGCGAAGAAACTCGTCCTCTGGGATGAGGTTGTCCTCTGTCTTCATCTTCTTGCTGAGTGGCTCGTCGTCGTGGGGTGGAGGAGGGTGAACAGGAGGTGCAGGAGCAGCGGACGGCGGCTGTGGAACAGGCGGAGCTGGGACAAATGCTGGAGAAAGACAAAATAGATCAGTTCATGTTAAAATAACAACCTAAGGTCTGGTTTCCAAATTAACACAAGAAAAATAATTCAGGAAACCGATGAGCTCCTTTAAATGTCCTAAGTGGCTGGATCTTGGATCTTACCGGCCGGAACAACCATGGGCGGTGGTCTGGGCGCCATGATGTGAGGCGCTGATGAAGGCATAGGAACCACGTTGATCCGTGGAGCAGGAATCATGGGAGGCATCGGTGCGATGACTTGCCCTGGTGTGAGGCGCACCACCGGCGCCACAGGTGGTCTTGGAATTACAGGAACAGCAGACAGGAGCGTGGTGCGCACTGGAGGGGCCACCTACACAACACAGCGACGGGTTAGGGAATACAGATGCAGCGTGGAGCACACAGATGTTCTTTATGTGAAGTGGCTTACAGAGACAGGCGGGCGTGGCACTGCAGTGACCGGAGGACTGGGTTTAGGTAAACTGGGTGCAGAGGAGGGGATTGGAGGAGGATGATGGATCTCACTCGGCTTGCTGGGGCCGATTTTCTCCTTGGTGTCATCCTCTCCAACCAGACCTTTGGCCTTATGAATGGCTTCGATCTGTTCTTGCAGAGTGATGTTGGCCTGTGCGGCCTGCTGTGTACGAGCCATGCTTCCGGAATGGCCATCCCAAGTTACCTAGTGAGAGGGCAAGAGAGCAAATACTTTGTTTTGTACCATTTTTAGACTTAAACTGACTCTTCAGGACGATTTTTGTCTGGTCCTTGTCAAACAAGCACCTGAAAACAACTTCTCTTACCTTCTCCTCAGGCTTCTGGATTTCTTCCTCACCGATCTTTTTACCGATGGCTGTCTCTTCCACACCAAAGATATCAGTACGCCTCTCTGCCAGCTGCTTCAAGCTGCTCTCGATATCCAAACCAGGAGCGTAGACTTCGTCCTCTGTCTGCCTCTCCCTGATGCTGCGGTCTCTTTGCTCCAGCCAGCGTGGATCCAGCAGACCAATACGCATGTGCTCCTGCATTTTACTGGCTGGGATCTTCTCACCAGTGATTGGTGAGATAAGGTACTCATCCGGCACAGCGATTGAAGGTGGAGGCTTGGAAGCTGTAATGACAAGATAAAAAAATTAGGACACACGTCACAGAGTAATACCTCGATTATGCACAAATGGAGGGACAGTTACCTTTGGGGTCGTAGTCTTTGCGAATAATGACCTGGTCTGGAGTTGGGGGCAGTGGCGGTGGCATGGGGTTGTCTGGTGGCAGTGGAGCCTTCACACCATCATCGTCATCGTCTGATCCCTTAAGATGGAGAAGAGAAATATGTTAACAGCATTTAACATTGTTCATTTAGATGGCTGCAAAATAAATGTAATGACTTAAAAGACAGCATTAAATAATCCAATCCAAGTAAATGAAAACTTGTTTCGAACCTCATCCATGTCCTGAAGTTGTGTGTCTTGATCCGGCTGTGAAGGATGACCGTCGCCTCGGTTCTCCCGCTCATCCTCTTCATCCTCACTCTCAACCTCCATCTCCACCTCCTCACTCTCTCCATACTTCTCATAGCGCTCCTGGATCAGGATGCGAGCACCAAGCTCCTCTGGTGTAGTTGGTGGGGGGAAGTGGCCTTGGAAAAAACACAAACCAATACAGTTCCATTATTCTTGCTATAATTAACAAATGACATGCGAAATTATATGAATTATTGTGATTAAATTACCTTGTTCATTAGGCTGGAAATCCACTGTTTCAACAACCACAAAGTCATGCCAGTCTATTTGAGCATACGCCACTCGTTCCTTCTCTCTTTCTTCTTCCTCTTTCTTCCTCTCGCGCTCCTGAAACTTTGCCCACTCAACGCGGTACCTCACCTGATTGTGTGCAAAAGGACAGTCAGTGAACACAGGCTCTCTGCTTTTAAATGCCAACTCAGAGCCATTCAGTGCTGCAAGAACTTACCTGGTCCATAACCTCTCTTGGGTTCTCAGCCTCCTTCTTCAGTTTGGTGAGAAGGCCTTTGGGAGGAATCAGAATCTAACAATGACAGAGAAAATAAGACACTGTTTATAATCACTTCACAAATATGGGACATCAATATGAGAGAGGGAAAATTTCTCACCTTGGTGTACTGTTCAACTAGCTTGGTGAAGTAGTTGAAAAGGCTGTGTTGAGGCCGCAAAAAGTCGAACTGGTAGTTCCTTTGCTCTTTCTGCATGAGCTGAGTGAGAAACTGACGGCCATTGCGAGCAACAAACTGGGCGGTGAGCTTGACAACATCCAGATCAAATGCTGAGATCGATGGAGGATCTGCTATGAACTCAAACTCCGGGGGAGGCTCTTTGGGGACTATTGTTTCCTGAATGACTTGTGACTGCACCTATGGGTAAAAATCACACATCAATTATAAACTTGAACAAGAAAAATAATAATGAAAAAGCAGGCTGGCTCTTACTTTTTGTGGAAGCTGCTGAGACTGCTGCATGGTCTGCTGCATGACCTTAGGCACAGCTGCAGATGGCTCCTGTGCTTTGCCCTCCTTAAACTCGTTGACTTTGTGTCGATAGTAAGCATGGTAAGGGTCATTGGGATTAAGGAAATTAAACTTTGGATTGTTGATTTCATTTTGACGGATTCTGGCTTCAAACTCTGGTCCGTTCCTGTGAAATAAAAAGTAGTTACATCATATCTGCACAGTATTGTTAAGATTGCAGCTTTTTTTGGATTGAATATGGAGTAACCAACCTGGCAACAAAGCTGGCTGTCTTATCAACAATGTTTCGCACTTCAGGAGGAGGGTAGATGATGCCAACGATAGGCTTGGTGGCTGGGGTTTCTTCTTGAGGTGCATCATTCTGCGCACAAAATACACACAGTTATGTAATTGTATAGAAAATATTTTCAGTTTTACAACAATTCAGAAACTTACTATGCAAACAGCAATTAGTAAACCACATCCATTACCATTTGTTCAAACATTCAATATTAGACAGCAAACGAATGGAGTCTTGGTCATTGAGTTGAAATGACACTCAAAGCTAACATGCTAACGCACCTTAACCAGCAGTAAAACGGGTGTTAGGTGATTAACTTTTAAAATATTGACCCAACGTGTCACTTAAAAAGCTGCGAGTCGACTGATCGATCGTGAGTTTGTGAAAAGAGGCAGTGAATGAGCGTCTTTAGCCAGGTTAGCGGGTCGTTACCTTGTTGCTCTCCGGCTGGATGATCTGAACAGGCCCGGGCGGCATGGCGGCGGCTTTCCGTCGAACCACAAACTACCTGAAAAGACCCAGGAGCCACAGACCGAATGAGAGTTCTAGAACAAGGTTTGATAACACGTATTTTTTCCTCGAACGCAGCCTAGGATGGCCAATACTGTAAATTTGTTGTGATTGATACTTACTGCGTCGCGCCGACGTTGACCCAATGGAGGAGTATTACTTCCTGGAACGCGCCGCAGTGCATTCTGGAACTCTGAGTCAATTTCTGAATGTTGCCATAGAGACTTGATGTAAATAATCCACTGCCGAGACAAACAGAAAGACATTTTGTAAGAGACATGAGTGAACTTTTAGGACGTCGGGATTGTATCGAGAGCCTCCGGAAAGACCTGGTGGACCTCCAGGGCGCCATTCTGGAAGTGTTTTCTCGGACCGGACCGGTCCGCTTCCCCTCCTGGAAGTTCCCAGACAAGCTCTCCTGTCACCTGGACATGTTGGCTCTGATGGAGCGGTACGACTTCATCGACGGGGAGGACACTTTCAATCAACACTCACACATCGTTTTGCTGGAGCTGGTCATCGACAGGTAATATAATGGCTTTACAATGTCATTACTGTAAGACGTCATTTAAAACCCAATTTCCCCTTTTTGTCTTGAAAAGGCTGCTGCTGCTTCTACAAAGCTTCAGTTCATATGCTGTGCAGCTGAGAAGCAGCTCAAGGAGGGAACAGAACCAGCAGAAAGGATGCATGTCTGTAGGTCTTGTTGCTAGAAGCTGTTGGAGCAATTTAGTTGAGTTTGCCAAAATGAAGGTAAGCATATTACACACTTTTGTGCAGTCGGTGTAATATAACAGATGATAACATCTCAAACTTAACACTTGTATTTTTGTTTTTGCTAGGAGAGCTGCAGAGATATTGGAGACCTCACAAGGTCAAAAATGATTCATTCTGATGAGACACAGACAACAACGCCCATATATCTACAAGGGAGCTCAAGAACTGACTTATGCAGACGTGCTTTATCTGCCTCCTCATTGCCTCCTGGCCTGACACACAACCCTGCTGGCAGTGTTTTAGTCCACAGACATAATGTAAGCTGCCAAACAATACAGTCATCCCTCACTCCCTGTGATGCATGCCATCAAGTGCAGTCCACTTTGAGACGGACAGGAGCTGCTCTGGTGGGTCTGTTTGACAGCGAGGGCCTCCCCTCATCCCTGCAGCCTCTGCTGGTGGCTGTGGAGGACACTCTGGAGCCTGGACACATGACAGCAGCCGATGTTGCTCAGTGGGGCAACGAGCAGCTCAGGGACATGCGAAGGCTGAGCAAGCATCTCGGGGACGTGCGGGGTACGGTGCAGCCTCTCCAAGAGCGTCTGGCAGCTGCAGAAACAGAACGGGAGAGATTGAGGTCCCAGTTGGCACAAACACAAAAAGAGTTCAAGCAAGAGCTCGACAAACACCAAGCAAACAGCGTCCAGCTGGAGTTTTCACTGCGCAAAGCAGAGAGAGCCGTGAAAGAAACAGAGAAAAGACTGCAAGACGAGCAACAGCAACTTCAGAGAGGTGCGTAAACTTGTGACCAAACATGAAGAGCATTCTCTGAAATCAGTTGTTGTCACATAATTAATATTTCTGCTCCAGAAATTATGACCTTGGAAGAGACTAACTCTCGACTAAAGGAGCAAGTAGCATCACAACAAGACAATTTGCAAGTACTTGGTAAGCACATTTAAGGCTCGAATCACCACAGTGCCATATTTTTAATTATCAGCCTTTCAAACTACATGGAAAATACATCTTATGCTGTGCGATTGTGTTTTTTTTAAGAGCACGACAAGAGTGTGCTGCAGGAGAAAGTGAAGACTCTGCAAATAGAAGAAGAGGAACGTTGTAAACTACGACAAAGGATTCAGCAATTAGAGTGTGAAACCTCTGACATTCAACTCCTCCTGGACAAGGAGACTGCCAAATACCAGACTGCGTGTCAACAAAAAGAGGTCAGTATCACAGCAACATGTATGTTCTTTTACACTGGGGACTTTGGCTGTCTTTGACAAAAATTTGCCAGGCAGCAAAAATGAAAGTATTGTATCATTAATATTGTTAGTCTGTTTTCTCCTTTGGTTCTTTTGTTTATGTGTCTAGTCAATGCAAGCAAAGCAAAGATCTTTAGATGAGAGAGTAGATACTCTTAATGAAAAGTGTGAGGACCTGCAGAGGGAGCTACTGGAGAGAGAGAAGCTGGAGGCTGACTTCCACAACCAGCTGCACCAGGTGACACATGAGAAGGAAAAACTGCAGACTCAGTTTACTCAACATGAGGTAAATCACAAGTCATTATTATACATTACCAGAGATACTTCTATACCGATACTCTTGTAAATATTTTTCATCCATCAGGAGCTGTGTTTAGAAGCTCACAGGGAGAAACGGACCCTAGAACTGCAAGTAGGAGAGCTAAAACACAGTGTTGCTGAGCTGAAGGAACACATACGATCTTTAAGGGAGAGGGAGAAACTGTTGGTGGCTTTCCCAGATCTCACTCCCCTGGCTCATGCTCAGCCGCAGAGTAAGTAATTATAAATCATCCACAGAGTAGTGCTACCTGCAAGCATGTTGCTGTGTATGCATAAATCCTTTCTCGTGTTTATTTATGCTCATGTTATGCAGAATGTTAATTAGACTGTGTAAAAACTGCTCCTGTGCACTTGCTCATCATGGGTGAGGCTGCAATAATGTCCTACTTCACCATGTTGTCTGGCCAAGATTGTTATTTGGTCGAGTAAAGTGTGAATTTAGTGATCAGTGTAGTCATCTTTTTGGCAGAACATGTCTTTTTGTAGTGCTGTCGTGAAAAGCTTACTCATTTTACTCGTATGTTTTCTTTTCAAACAAGCTACAGGTAATGTGGTTCTGGATATGAAGCAACAGCTGCAAGCAAACAGCATTCGAATTGAAGTTCTTGATCAGGAAAATGTCACTTTGCAACAGAGTCTTTTTAAATTGAAGGAGAGGGCACGACAAAATGCCACCAGGGTAGGACATTTCCAGTGCTCCAAAAACGTGTGAACATATGAATTGGTTTGTATAATCTTCATAACCATGTGATTGGCCTTTGACTTTATTTTGTGTATGCGACTGGAACTGTCAATAGGAACACGTACCCCAGCAGGCATGGGGTGATTCTCCTTCCATTCCATCAGAAGACAAACAACAAACTCTCCAGACACTAATGCAGAGGAAACCATTGTAAGTATTTTACTACTCAAGTTTGTGCCAGCAACAGCATTATCCTAACCCTAACATTGAAGACATACTCCATAAATAAATGATGAATTGAATATCAGTGGTTCCATTGTTTGCATTTGGTTCCTGGTTCGACAGGCAGAGCAGCAGTGCAGCACAGATGGGATACAGTAACAGAGGAAAGGAAACAAGTGGAGGAGAAAGTGGTGAAGAATCAGACAGCAGGTCACAGGATCGAGTGTCCAGCTCCCCCGCGGCCCTGCAAATTCACCTCCAGTCACTCCACCTCAACACAAAGTCCACTCCTGTTCGAAAACATGCCAACAAGCGCAGTGTTTTTCTGCACCCTCACTGTAGAGGCTTGAATAATAAGAGAAAATAAAACCTTGAAGGTGTATAAACACAAACTATCTTTCCAAAGCGTTGTTTTGTGTAAAGCTTGTTGGCAATTACTAGAGGTGACTCATACATTTTTAGCACATATTAAGTATTTGTAATTTTGCACTGCCACTGTGGGAGGTTCTGACAATGTGTATCACCACATCTTTTTTTCCTTGCAGGTTAAAAATGTTCTGAATAAACTTTCTGGGGACACACAGAAGGATGCCTGATGTTTTACAGCTTTTAAAAGAGGGTGTTGATGGCTGCTTCATATTATGTTTCCAGACATTTGATCTGTCTCTCAGAAGAACCTGAGGGAGTCTGAATAGGTGGCCTTCACAGCAGATTAACCACGTGGTTTTAGGTAAATAGGCGGCTGGTACAACCTTGAAAATGACAGAACGTCATGGAGACAGATGTTCGTGTCATTGTTTGTACGTTCTCCTACAAGGGAGGGGAGGGGGAGTGTTTCCATAGCAACACAAGTGCAGGATTTACGGATTCCTGCTTGGCTTTTATATCTGTCTCTCCAGTGTGTCATACACCAATTGTAAAACCACAAATACACTGTGATTTATTTAAGATGAGTTAGTTCACTTTTACTTCACACACCTGAAGGCTTGTATTAAGGAGATTATTTTAAACGCTGTGAGCTTAGCGATGTAAAATGAGTCTATCAGAGAAAATGTCTGTGAATGCCTGGTTAGAGTTAATCAGTTTCTACAGATTCACATCTCATCAAACTGCTTAAATGAACACCTGATGTGTCATTTCATTCACCTCATCGACAACGTGTGACCTGAGAGTTAATCCCTTACTTTGCTTAACTCTATGCTTGTGGCTAAGCTTGTGTGGAATTCATTTACACATCTTTCACGATAAGTGGAAATGATTTCAGTAACTTCACCAAATAATTTTATGGTAACCAGTGTTGTTCGAGTCAGAAATTAGGAAGAACTGTGTTTGTCAGTCGAATGACTGATTTACTCTTTATTTCAGAGTTAATCTCATTTCAGTTCGGACACAACATGCTGCTCAATTTGATGATGGTCTGCATAAGTAAACTCATAATAAGCAATTGATAACAACCAGGGTTGAGCAAGTTACTTATTAAAAAAGTAAGTAGTTAAAATTAGTTACTTCTTCAAAAAAGTTAGTAACGAACTTACAGTATTTAAGTAATAAGTAAGTAATTACTAGGCAAAAATGTGCTTAAATATGACAAAGAATATGGATACAGAATATATAATTACTCGGGGTGTAACGAAATGGTCAACTCACAAAACGATACGAAATACGAAACAGGACTCAAGATACAAAATAAAGATTACAGAAAATCCCCAACAGTAGCAAGTTAAACAAAAATTTAATTTCTTTATTTTATCCTTTATGCGGACATACAAAAAAATAATGCTGCATTAAGACAAATAAATTCTTTCTGAAAAAAGTACAAAATCAGTGCAAATACGAACATAAAATCTCAATAAAAAAGTGTTTTGTTGCTGTAATAAACAGGATAACTACAGCATAACTATATTCTTGATACCTGTCTTCAGTTCAAAACCAAATGCTTTTTAAAAAAGCAAAAAAATGTAGTGTTTATCATGGTAGTTGTACTCCCCGCTGTAGCGGCATATTTAGCACAAGGTTCTTGTTTTTTCCACAATCTTCTCACCTCTCGTCGTTTACGTGGGAAGCCAAAATAAGTCCACACAGCCGAAGGCGCGACAGCTAATTCAACTTCGTTTTTCTCCAATTTGAAGCAAGTGTTTTGCTACGGTAGACGAGGAGGGTCAGAAATCATCAGTCTCAGTGGTGTGCGGCGTCCTTTCGCGTTTTTTATTTCGTGCGTCTTTGAATTTTATTTCGTCGTTTTTTATTTCCTAATGATTACTGAAATAAATGGACACTTGACAGAATAAATTCCTCAATTTGACCTAGATATGCAAATTAGATGTGATGTCATTTAGAACTGACCTGACTGACTAAGGAATTGCAACAATGTATCAGTTTAAATGACGTCATTGTCTAATTTGACCTCGATATGCAAATGAGCATTAAAATGATACATTGTTGCAATTCCTTTCTAAACCGACTTTCCTGAACTTTTTTTTTTTTGGGGGGGGGGGGGGGGGGGGGGCACAGGTGAGCATCATTCTCATTTCATTGTTCATTTCAAAACTAACAATGATAACTTAAAAATTCCTACCTTCATACCATGCCAAAATTCAACAAATTACCTGTAGTTTGATCCAGTTTAATCTGTCTCAATTTCTGAGATCTTCTCTGCAGCAATATTTCTCATCAGACTGATGTTGGCACAAACCTGATGATTTAAACTCAAGATACACAAATGTATCCATTATGTAATTTTTAATATAGCGCTTCATTTTACAGCTGCTATTTTCATAGGTCTCTTTCGTAAAAGTGAATCTCCATGGGACTTCCTGATTAAATAAAAGTGAATAATGAGCAGTGCAGGCTCTGCAGATACACGTTTTTTTTGTTTTGTCTTTTCAAAAATAAGAGGATTATTTGAGATCTCATCATCCCTGCACTCTTGCCTTGCCAAGGCTTGGACTGAAAGTATATGCACAATATATTATGATGGTTTGTGTCAGATGTGAATGATACTTGCAGTGATATGCAGACACTCCACAATTCAGATTCTTTTTTGTAAATGCTGCTTCAAAACATTTTATTTTTTTAAGTCTTTTTCATCTTACACAAACATACACTCTAACTGAAAGATATGAGACATTAATGTGCAAGTACCGAGTACAATACTATTCAGAAATAAGAAAAAAAAAGTGCATTAAAAAAAAACAGAAAAGGTGAGAGATAGAGATCAGCTTAAAAAAGCACCACAGAAGAAATATCTGTGACTGGCTGCAACATTAAAAGCTTAACTGTGACACACAATTACCAGACGATTGTATGCAAACTGTGCAAAGTTGTATAAAAAAAAATCTCTTGAACTTAAATCCTTCTCGAAACTGTGCTAAAATACCTTCTGCTGTACATTCTCTTCCACATTTGGTTTCATAATTCAAAAGCATGAAGTCCTGTGTGAGAGGTTTTCTTTAACAGACAAATATATAGCGCGACTAAACTATTTGAAACAAAAAGCTTCAGCTTCTGAGAACAGTCTGCATTCATTACAACACATTTAAGGCCATTGGTTTTTTTTTATGTAACACATGCAAACATAACCTGAAGAGGATATAAATAGAATAGACATCATTTTTATTTACTATAATATATATTTAAAAAAAAAAAGTCTAATTTCAACATTGACACAAGTGCAGACAGTGGGAATGTTATTTGTCCGGTTTGAGAGTGTTCTCACACGAGGCTGTCGCTAATCTAGGTCAAGCTGCAAACTGGCGATAGGGACTGTTGCAAATCTGGTGGGATTAGAGAGACCTCAGAGATACAAAACAGACCACAGTGGAATTTAATGACCAATGTCTGCCTGCATGTGCCGTCTGTGTGTGAAGACTCCCATACTGGATTTGTGCTGGCCGAGACAGTACATCAATTTGTCTAACTGATTTCTCAGGTTATATCAGTACTAAGGAAACTGATCATATGCAATAGTAAATGTGCTTTGATATAAAATCTGGTGCCAGTGTGGAGGAAAAGGAAAGTGCTGCTTTCTAAAGCATCGTGGGAAAAATATTGTGCTCAAATGCAAGAAAGGAGCAGGGTCATGGGATGAGATTTAAGAGATTAAGGGAGAAGTCAAATGTTCATCAAATGAAAATGTCAACACAAATTACTGATAGAGACTAATACATGTCCATGCAAAACATCAAAAACAGATAAGCATGTCAAGCAAAAATAAGAGACAAAAACAGAAAAGATTAAGCTAATAAGACCTGTATAGAATAGATCTATGATTTATAATAATAGAAAAATAAATACATACTGTATCTTATACTATATGATTAAATCATTTAAAGAGTCAGCAAATGAACACCCAAAGGAGAAGATGGAGTAAATGGAGCAGAATGACTAAAGCCTGTTTCTTTCTTCTGTGGCTTTGGGCAGCAAATTCTGAGAAAAGGCAAAAAATGTAAACTCACACTTTGTGCATTTTACTTCTTAACCTAAGATGTATGAATGATGACTGCTTACTCTACGCATCATTACATTAAAAAAAATACATGATGTGGGCTGTCATTAATTTAGACAAAAAACAAACAAAAACATTTTTAAAAGACTCAAAAAAAAGTCTCATCTTGATTTTTTCTACTCCATGACTGTATCTTAAAAAAAAAAAAAAAAAAAAAAAAATCCTGCATTGTTTGTGACTAAGAAAGCACCATATCCAACCTACATCTGTGTGGAATCAGACAAACTGGAAAAGTTGCAAGAAAAGAGCAGGTTCCAAGGAATAAAACACGGGTTTGATCCTAAAAAAGATTCACAGAACTGTAATAAAGCTCTCTATTGTACACAAGTATTACAAGATATACAAATAAGTTTCACAATAAGACAGAGAGAGTGTATCCCATCCTGTGGTGTGCATACATTTGCAGAGCAACGAGTACAGACTGTCACGCGCTGAGAGGAGTGAAATACAAAGGATACACTAATAATAGTACAGCATATGAGTTGGAGACAACAGACAAAAACAGGCAGTTGTAACGATGGATCCAGTAACACATCATCTCTTCCCTGCACTCTCCTCGGCTGTGGAGGCAGCCGAGGCGTTGATGTGGTGCGCTGAGGCGTCTACCTGACCATCTGGCTGGACGGACTGCACCGTCTCCACCAGGCTGCCGCTGGGTAGCACCACGTACCGGGCGGCCATGTCTTTGGGCTGCAGTTCTCGTATTCCCTCCTTACTGTGCCAGATCCCGTAGCCAAAATACACAAAGAGACCTGGGAAAGAGACACCATGCAGCACTTTTGACCAGAGAAATTATCTGAATTTCAATAGCAATGTGCATAGGAAGCAAAAAAGTGGGTTTAAAATGGTTTTGTGTTGAGCACAAAACGTATTTGTGCAGAATAATAATATTCATACTCCATAATAGCAGTGCTTCAAGATGAAATCTTACGTTTTTAATACCATTTTGAATGTAACATTTGTTATTCACTACTTGCTGGGAATTTCAAAACTTCTACATGAACAAACCAGCACTGACACTGTTCTTGTGTTGCCAAACAATTTTCCAAAGGCATTATGCCGAAAGCTTGACTCTCTTGCTCATAAAATCTTGCACTATCCTCTCTGTGTTTTAGTGCTACATCAATGCATACTTTTGCACTTGACTAGAGTTAATGCAGAATTTCCATTCTTTTCCTTCTAATTAAATTATGGAGGTCAGTGTCCAGCCCTCTTTCTCCAGAGAGTGTGAGCTTAGCCAGAGGCTCTGTCAAGCGTGATACTCTTCGAGTGTGCATCTTGTTAACTTGCAACAGTCTGACAGGGGCGTTTAAATGGTTTACTGATCCAGAGAGGCCTTAGGCTAATTCAGATAATCATGTTTTCACCAGGCATCCCACCCTTGCTGACAGCATCAACGCCAATTAACCACCAAGTACATCCCAAGAGGACCGATGACAAACACAATATTAAAACTATATGATGCATATGCAAGTATTAATGAGTTATTTTAAGTGTTTGTAAGGAAAGAAGGTTTTGTGATCAATAACTGTAAATCTATTTAGTCACTTTCTGTTTGGACCGAAAATGCATTTATTCAGCAGGAATTTAATTGCGAAATAGTAAATCCGTTGTCTTCTTACCTATGGCAATCCATACAGTGAATCGAATCCAGGTGAGGAGGCTGAGCTTCAGCATGAGGAATACATTAATGAGGATACTGATACCTGGAGTCAAAGGGACCAGAGGAACCTACACAAAAATAACACTACAGTCACTTTGGAGTCATGGTCAGAGTATTTGTCATGACAAATACAACTTTCATCATTTATTGAATGTATTTAATCAATATTATTGATGATGATTGAATTGAATGTAGCTTACCTGAAACGTTATGTTGTTTTTTTGGGGCTCATGAACCCATATAAGTGCCAGGCTGATAACGAAAGCTAAGCTGAAAATCACGATCAGCATGGTGAAGCTCCACAGAGGCAGCTGCAGCTGCTTGCTTCCAAACTCCAACACTGCGCAGAGGGACACCGAGCTCACGATCAGCGTCATCACGCTGAAGGCCACCACCTCGCCTGGCTCACAATCCCCCAGCACTCTGTCCAGGTACGGTTCCCAGAAGGCCTTCAGCTGCCCCACTCCACGCTGCTCTTTCTGCTTCTGCCTCTCCACCAACTGCAGTTTGTCGGAGAAAGACTCGTACTGCTTCATCTCCTCAGTGTCCTCATTGATGGTGCGGGACTCTGAAGGAATCGGGGAAGGCTCAGCGTTGGGGTTGGGGGATGTGGTGGCGGTTCCCTTGGAGCTGGTTTTTTCAGGCTGGAAGCGCAGCACAATAACGCTCGCTGCAACAAATGTGTAGGCGAGAAGAGTGCCGATGGATAAAAACTGAACCAAGGCTTCCAGGTCAAAAATTAGAGCCATGGTAGCCATTAGAATCCCAAAGACCAAAATAGCATTGACAGGAACTTTGGTGATGGGATTGACTCTTGAGAAGATGGAGAAGAACAAACCGTCCTCGGCCATCGCATACACAATACGAGGCAGAGAGAAGAGATTTGCGAGTAGCACAGTGTTCATGGCTGGAAATGAAAGAAACAAAGACAATCAGGCGATGAGAAATAAATACATTTGCTTAAAATTCTGCTCTAACATCCAAATAAATTGTACTTTTGACACTCACCACAAATGGAGCCTACAGCTACGATGATCCCAGCCCAACTGTAGCCACGGCGGAAAAAAGCATCTGCCAGGGCTGAATTGGGGTCTAGTGTACGCCAGGGCACAAGTAACGTGAGCACCGTGGACACCAGGATGTAGGCCGTTGTTGCCAGTCCAAGGGAGATGGCGGTGGCCAAGGGAACGGCCTTCTGAGGATTCTTCGCCTCCTCACTTGAGGACGCAATTACATCAAAGCCTACAAATGCGTAGAAGCACGTGGCTGAGCCTGCAAGTATTCCTGACATCCCATAGGGTGCAAAGCCCCCCTGTTCCTGGCTCCAGTTGGCCGGCTCAGCCAGCATAAAACCAAACACCAAGATGAAAATAATGACACCCATACTGATGGTGGAGAAGATGTGGTTTAGGTACGAGGACACTTGAACACCGAAGGAGATGAAGAACGAGGCAACTACTAGAACTCCTGCGGCAAGAAGGTCGGGGTAGTGTGCGAGGAAGGGCACGTTCCACTGCATGATGTGGGTCTCTGTGAAGTTCTGGATGGCGTGGTTGAAAATGGAGTCTAGATAGCCACTCCAGGCACGAGCCACAGCAGCACCGCCGATCATGTTCTCCAGAATCACATTCCAGCCAATGAGAAAGGCCCAAATCTCCCCCACTGACACGTAGGTAAACATGTAGGCGGATCCTGTTTTGGGAATGCGTGCTCCAAACTCTGCGTAACAGAAGGCGGCCAGCAAAGATGCGAAACCGGCGAAAAGGAACGATATGATGACAGCCGGCCCCGCCGTGTCTTTCGCCACTGTTCCAGTCAAGACGTACAGTCCGGAGCCCACCATGCCACCAACACCCAGCAGAGTCAGGTCCAGCGTGGAGAGGCAGCGCTTCAGTGACGTCGCCATCATGTCTTCTTCTAACGTCTTCAGTCGGTTCAGTCTCTGACAAAGGCGCACGGCAGGCGCACAGCCTCTCGGACAAGTTGCCATAGCTACAGAGTTAGATGGGCCAGCTGGGCAGATCAGTGGCGTATCAGTCAAACTGGTTCCATGATCCGTATGAAGATGACCTGCAAGACACAGCACATTAAGTACAAATGTAGACATCAGAACTGGAAGAACTACATGATAAGGAGACTGTATGTAAACATCTTCACACTTAGCAGACATACGGTACACTCAAGGCCTATATGGGAAGTATTATACTTACACATTACATCAAAGCTTAGCCTTTATATTCATCCACAATATTTTTTTTATTTCCACAAAATAAGACTATAATACAGAGTTACAAGAAATACAATCTAACTCTGCAGGAGAGGAAAGAAGCACAGAAGGCTTTTATAAAATCCTCCCCGTCAATAAGTGGTACAGTGCTGGCAATGAAAACAACAAAGAAATGAAAAAAACAAAAAACAAAACAAGAAACAAGTCACCTAAGCCAAACAACTCAGAATCAATGGGATGTTATCTCCTACATTTTTGACACGGGATTATTAAATAATTTAGTCGAAAATAGGACAGCAGTTCAGAGGCCTGGAAGTTTTGACAAAGTGATAAATGAAAGCCTTTTGGGTTCCTTGTTGGGTGAAAGAATGCCCAATGATAACAGGACAAAGTTGCAAAATGTATCAAGAAGATTTTTTCTGTTATTGATAAATGTATAAATAAATATGCGTACGTAGAATATCATTAGATGAAATGGTAAAAAATGTAAACTTTCTCAACAGAGGTGCAGTGTTTTTTTGACTTCTGGAATATCAAATAATTCTAAAAGAACATTTTTTGTATGAGGAGTCAAGAAGGCTGTGAGGCAGTCTAGACAATATTACAGTATGTGAGGCATGGATGGATCAAACTGTGGCACGTGGCATTAGATTCTGTAGTGTCATTCTACTAAATGAGATCCCCATCAGATAATACCAGAGGATTTCATTGCTTTGTTGCACACATACTCGATGTGGTTTCCTCATGACAATTACAACTAAAGCACAGACATTTTTTTTTGCTCAAGAAAGCTGTTTAATTTCAACATCACTGATTAGTAATGTCGGGCCACTTTTAGAAAATGAGATCAAAAACAGTTGACTGCAAAACTACAATGAGCATTTTCATAATATAGTTTTTCAGTTGAGAATATCTAACAGTGTGGCATATGATTATATTTATGACTTAAAAGTAAAATTTCTTGATGCATTATTACGCACACTAGTTATGTTTTATGTTTAAAACCATAAAACCACGAGCCTTCCACAGCCAGTCCGCCTCATCCGTAACTCAAACGCGTAAAATTACAACAAAAGCGACAAAAGCTGATTTCTGGTATTTTTCCTCCGGAATATGCCAGCAGACTTCATCCTCCCGGCCCGGGCGGTGCAACATCCGATTCCTGGCCTCGATCGGCATATGGCGACAACAGGATGCCTCCATTAACATTACGTAACGCTTTATTCCCCTCTAGAAATAAGAGCGGCGCAATAAAGTACAACAGCCGTGTAGCTTGAGTGTTGAAACGTCGCACAAGAACAGACGTCCAGAGAAGGGAAAAGGCGTTGTTTTTAAATGCCGAATTAATAATTTAAAACAAAATGGAAACGAAGATCGTGAGTGCATCACGCTGAGCTGGAAACACTGCGCTCATCCGCACTTTTTTCTTTTTTTTTTTAAATCGGAGTAAGGTGAGTCTGTTGGATCGTTGCGGTTAAAGGCAGATGAAATCAGCAGAATAGACGTGTTTACCGTAGACGTTCACGGGCTGTCGGCGGCGCTGCAGCGGGTCCGGGGCCGGGAGAAGTTACCGGACTGCATCGTCTGCGCGCGGCGGTGATGGAGCAGAAGGTGCGCTGGAGGAGAAAACCAACACGCGCTGCCTGCTGGACGGCTTCTTAAAGGCGCAGCCGACCCCCCCGCCGCGCCCCACCCTTCTCCAGCTGGGTGATCCGGAGGAGTCCCACTGGGAGGCTCACTGCAGGGGGTCCACGAGCCTCCCTCTACAGCCAGGGTATCGAAAAATGGAAGAGTTACAATGGAAATATACGTATATTTTCTTTAGAATGTATACCAATGAGGAATAAGTGCAGATTCATTAAACTCAAACATTGCAAAAGCTGTTTTACTGTTTAATTATTCATCATTCATCCATCTTTCATGATGCTTTATTCAACTTAGGCCCCCACCTGAAATGAGAAAGACAGACTATATCCTGACCTAACAGGGAGACGGGCATTCACACACACACACTCACATCAGAAATTTCAGACCCAGCAAACATTGATCCATCCATCCACCTGTCTTCTGTACCAGTCTATCCTGTTCAGGTGAGCAGGGTGTGCTGGAGTCAGCTCCAGATGACTGTGGGCGTGGCCAGGTTACACCCTGGACAGGTCTCCAGCCCATCGCAAAGCAAACACAGCAACACACAGTAAACCAAAAAGCCGGATCGCTCTTTAAAAGGTGGAGCAGGAGACTGAAGATATGGCTTTAAGGCACAATAAAAACCTCTCATATTTTTTGCAAAATGTTTTACAGCAGAGCATTAGATTTCAAGACAGTGAAGACATGTTTTGGCAAGAGCATAGCAAACAACCTGCTTTTAAAACTTTCTTTAAAATGCTATATAAATTCCAAATTATGGTGAACTCAAAATTCTCAGTAACTTTTTGAAACAATTCATGATTCAATAAACCTAGAATGAATCCATATTTCTGATCAAAACTTGTATGTGGAAAGATGCACCGAAAACACAACTTCAGTGGTGTTACTTAACAAATAAGTAAAGCAAGTCAATGGAGAAAGTCAGTAACTATTTTATTTGCATTTATTCAAACGTGTCAATTTCTTTTGGCCATTTCTTTATGCTGCATGGAGCTGCTTGCCAGTTGAAACTTTAAGTCAGTATTATCTTTATGAAAAAATGATTGTACATGTTAACCTAAACTCAAATCTTACAAAAATAAACATATAAATGTCACAAAACTACCTTAAAACGTAATCTGGGCCAAAACAACAGAAGGTAATTTAACTTATATAAAAAAATTAAAATATACAAATGGTTAAGTGGCCATGATAATCAAAAATGCATATAAAAGCTACTCAAAGACAGTCTAAACAAAATATGTCTAACATTGTGACAGTTAACACACCAGTACAATAAATAAAAGTGGCCACACGAACTAGTTTCTGAAGAAGAAAAACTATAATCACCATCTGGTGTCAGAACACTACTGCCGTTCAAAACTGTGCCTCTGTGCACGACTAACTACTCAACTCAAAGACTGCTGACTGCTCTCAGGACACAGTTAACAACCAAAGGTTCAATCTCAACACAAAAGTCACAATAATCTCTTTTTGTCTTTCAAAATGTGCAAAATAATTTCTGACATGACGTCTCATTTCAACTTTGTGTGACCCAGCATTCAAGCCGTCATGTTCTGCTTCTGCTCAGATGAAGAGCTTTGATAACATTGTGCTTGATTCTTGACAGACAACTTCACAGCAGGTGTTTAAATACTTCCTCGATGTCTTGGAGATAGAGCTGTTCAACCTCACTCAAATTCAAGAAAGTATAAGGGCTGCAGCCATTGTAGGTCTGTCTTGAGTGTCTTTTTTCAAAACTGGCCTCCTTCTTCACGGTTTTCATAGTAATCCTGCTTGTGATTCCTTCTGTTGCAGCTTGAGGATCAGTTCCAGTAGGTTCATCTGCATTGTAAGCTCCTGAAAAGCAACGCAAGTGAAGTTAGTGAGGATGAATGTCGCCTCCTGCTGGACAGTTGCCTCCACCACAAATTCATCTTTTCTATTTGCCACCTGCCTTTGAATGTGGCATTAGTAAGCATTTGGACTGCAGTGAGAAGACAGTTGTTGACATGAACCTGCGGATTTGTGGTGACGAAGAACCCCGGCACTCCCGCCTTCTCCAGAGTGTTCTGCTGGTCAATCACTTTTTGATCCATTTCTACAACAATCTTTTTGTCCATCATCTTTTGTTCCTCTTTCACACGAATCTCCAGTGCCTATAGTGACAAAAATATTACTATTATTACACCAATAAGAACATGACATTACCATAACCCTTTCAGTAAACAGAAGCATCAATATTTCAATTCTTACCTCTAACTCTGCCTGTTGGTTTGATTTAAGAAGTGCAAGGTTGTGTGACTTGCATGATTGCAGAGCGTCTTTGTGCCTTCGCGCAAGCTCTTGTTTGAGGCCTAAACACACAAAAGCATAATTCATTCGTGTGCCAATTAAAACCATAATTTGAGGGCTTAATCCATGAAACTTCCTCAATAAATTTGAGTATTACACTATCATTTTATACTTGGAAAATCTTGCACATTTTGTATTGGGTTTCCACACCGGACAGGATCAATAAAAGTTTAAGTATTTCAACGCAATTAAGAGAAAATGTACAAATCACAACTGCCGCAATAACAGCATATTTACTGTGATGCAGAACTATCGTCTGGCGTGAGTAGGCTTCAGATCTCACAGTGCAGTTATTAATTATTCATGTTAAAATCAGATGGATTGTCCCTGTGTGGTTTCTGCAAACCGTGATCACCTACCTTGGTGTTCAGCGTGCAGCTTCAGTCTTTGGTTGTACAGATTCTTCTCAGTCAGATGTTGGATATCCAGGAGGCCTTGCACTATCTCGTACACAGTGCCGTCGATGAGCGCCAGAGCCAGGTCACTGAGCGTGTTGTAGGACAGCCGCTGCTGAAAGGAGCTAATTCACATGAACAGCGTCACATCACAAATCACGAACTGCTTGCTTTTAGCTAGGTCAATGAATTATGTGATAGAAGCCAAAATACCTCGATAGACCTTTGACTAAAGTTTGCAGCTCAGACAAAAGATAGTAATGCCTTTCTTGCTGTTTGGTTGAATCGCCGATGATTCCTGCGTAAATGTCCATCTCTTCAAAAACTCAATTATCAGGTTCAAGCTTCTAATTAAACTTTTCAAACATTGGATACGCTAAGTACTAAGTTATATATTATAAAGTTTTATGTGTCCACCGACTTCTAACGCTGAAACAAAAAAGCCACTTTAGACAGAATGAAAACATTTGTTTTTAGCATCAAGTGCTAATCAGGCTAAGTAGGACCCAACGTTGCTGGCCATCAGAATGCCTGACTGGAAATATCCTTGAAGTAGCGCAACACGTTCGCCAGATGGCGCACTGTCCCAGAGGAGAGCGCCTATGCGAGGGGCACGCGCTCACCAGGTATGACCATATATTTTACGTTTCATACAAATTAGGACAATGTCGTGATGATAATCACATCAGCCAATTGTGATATGCATCAGAACTGGGGATAATAATTTGCAATGCTTTTATGCATCAATCTGTGACTCACGCTGTTTAAATCTGATTTTTCTTTTTAGGATTCGTCCTTGTAGTATCCCTTGAATGAAAAACCTCGTACCGGCGTGTTGACCTGCCCACGCTGCGGTCCGCTGGGTTTGACCTGCTCGTCTTGCTAGACTGTGGGTGCGCGTCTGAGACGCGCCTGAGACGCGCGCCTCTGGTGGGCTGTGCGCTGTCACGAGCTGAAGGTGTCATGAATCGAAGAAAACTCACTTGCGGAGGGGAAGAGGACTATTTATAAGAGCGCGTATGGAGACATAGGCGAAACTGGATTATTATCTCACTCGACTGAAAGATGGCCAGAAACACATCTCTTTATTTCCGCATAGTCGAGGGCAGAAACCTCCCGGCCAAAGACGTGTA
This sequence comes from Salarias fasciatus, assembly GCF_902148845.1. NCBI lineage: Eukaryota > Metazoa > Chordata > Actinopteri > Blenniiformes > Blenniidae > Salarias > Salarias fasciatus. Next base: position 7,432,341 of record NC_043756.1, on the reverse strand, counting down.
AGTAATTTTTTGAATGGCATGCACTTCTGTCCGCAAGTATTTCCCATTACAATATTTAGCCCACATCATCAGTATTGTTTATTTTTGCCTATCAAATTTATATAAGGAACAGTTTATCCTGTAAATGAAATATCTAGCATACAATTTACTGTGAATTAATTAAAGCAGTTCGACGTTAGGTCTATTCACTGAAATCAACTTGAGCGTAATTAAAGGCAACATGGGATTAAATTAAGGTTTCTCCTAGTGATATTTACTATGCTGCATCTCTTTCTCATCTTCAGATCTGGAACCAGTGATCCTTACTGCATTGTAAAAGTTGACAATGAAGTTGTGGCCAGGTGAGTTCGCTCTGATTGTGTGGTAATGTGCACAATAATCTAAGTAAAGCTTCTTGTTCGTGTAGATCCACACATTGCCTCGTGAGTTAATGGGGAGTTTAATGCTTTTTAATGTTCATATATGAAGTTGGTTTGACAGTGCTGCAGTTTGCTCATGTTAAACCATAGTGCAGTGTGTGTGATCTACTGTGGCGGTGCCTACACAGCATGACCCCCCCCCCCCCCCCCCCCCCCCCCCCAACACCAAGAACTTGATACTGGTCTGGCCTTTAAAACACCCGCAGGTAACCATGGAGAAGGTACATCAATTATTGCAGGGAGCACAGCACTGGTGTAAGCAAGGAGAATGCTGGGAGGTGGGAGCAGATCCACCAGAGCAGAGGTGGCTTCAGTATGAGTGTGAAACCCCTTTTTTTTTTTTTTTTTTTTTTTTTTACATCCATCAAGTTTTAATGCTAAATACATTAAAAAACTAAAACATGAGGTTAACTGAGTAGCTGTGTTTCCATCTGTTATCGTGAGGGAAACGGCGCAATGATTCAATGCAGACACTCACTAATTATGTTGCACTTGTAGTGTGTTACAGGCCAACTGACTCCTCGAGTGTGATGTTCATGGATGATGAGGCTGGTGGAAATAATGAGTGCAGTGTACTCTCAGAAATAGAAGTGTTTATTATAACAATGCAGAGTCTGGTGAAATCGTTTGATTCTGCCGACAATATTGGTACTCTACTCAGCTCAAACAGAAAAAAAAACAATGTCCCGCTTTCTCCCTCCACCACAGAATACAAAATAGTCTGTTTTGTGAAGCTCTTAGATAAGTAACTCTTGTATCTTGTGTTGAGAAAAACAATTGTTCTTTCTACGAGAGTATGCAAGAAAACCTTACAGGCTGTCAACACTCCTATCAATGCTAAAGGAGCAGAGAAACTGGGTTCAAACACAAATATGCAGAGTCCATATTGGGCTTGGGAACCTTTCTTAAAGTACTGTCATTTTGTCCACAAAGATTCATTTCAGGTTAATTACTGATTTTCAATGTTATGCATTGTCTGTTTCTCTGTTTGTACTTTGATGGAGTGGAGGCCTTTTTGCTATATCTTTCAAAATCCTGCACAGTCAGCACATCAAGCTGGCTTACAACAATGTAAAAACAAGCAATAGATTATTTGGTGCCACAAAAATAAAATAAACACTCTTGGATTGATGCTGACGTTTGAAGGTATGTCCGTAGGGGGGATTGTCCGATTGAGTTTGGCAGCAATGAAATAATTCCTCTGTCCTATTCTGTAAAACTACACTGTAAGTCATTAGTGAAGCGTTGAACTCTCATATTTCCTGCATATCACTTGCAAAGCATGAGATCTGTTCTACACTTACACATTTGGTAAGTGAGTGTTTTGGATTCTGTCATCTACTCCGCTGCTTTCCATGGCTGCATCCATTCCTGTGATATGTTCCTCTGTCAAACGTCTTTTTCAGGACTGCCACCGTGTGGAAGAACCTCAATCCTTTCTGGGGTGAAGAGTACACGTTGCACCTGCCGATGGGGTTCCACTCGCTCTCGTTTCATGTCATGGACGAGGACACGATCGGGTAACGCTGCCATCCGAATGATTCCATCTTTAGCCGCTTCTCTTTACATCCAGTCGGGCAGTTGATGTATAGTCCTTGGTGCTTTCTTGTCTTGGCTCATGAGTTGATATATGTGGGTTGAAACCTCATGTTTTAGGAAAGAAAAACACTGTTTGAATAAACAAACATCAGCAGGCAGATGGTCGCCCAGACTGAGTGATTAAAGGTTGCTTTTTTCCCTCTCCTCTTCTAATGACCGGCATTACTGCAATGATTCAACTCAGCAAATCTGAGTGTTACTTCATTACCTTTAATCTAAAAATGCTTTTTTAACCTGTCTTTTTCCACAGGCACGATGATGTTATTGGAAAGATTACGTTGAGCAAAGAGGTCATTGGAGCTCAAGCTAAAGGTGAATACATGTGAACTCTTGCTGACTCGAGGAGTGTGTGATTAAAGCTCAGGAGGTTAAACCTACATGGATTCCATGATGGAGTCAGAAGTCAGAGTGAATGAAGTGATCTGACTTTTTTTTTATACTGGGAATGTTTGTCAGTACTTCTTCACAGGTTAATTTTAAGCTGCTCATTTAACCTCAGATTCATCAATTCATTTGTTTTTGTCATGTCCGTCGTTTTCCTGGTCACATTACACTCTGAGATCATTCTATTTTGTATTATGAATCAGCCCGCAGCGCTGTCAGATGAAGAAAACAACCAAAGCGTTTGAAATGGCCTTGAATCATTTACAGAGCGGCTATCTTGCACAGAAGCTTTCACATTCTGGCAATCAGTCACAGCATCAAGTGGAGCTGTGCGGATGCTGTCTCAGCCGGACTCACGGCATTTAAGTGATTGTATGTGACCATGGTGTTGTAGTTTTATTGAATTGCTTGAAGTGTTTTAAACGAGGTGTGTTTTGGTGCATGCTGATGAATGCCACCTGGCTTGGCCTTCACTCCTATGATTCATTGCTACAGGGTGCTACTGAACCAGTTACTCCCTCACATGAATTTCCTCACAGTTATGAAAATGTATCATTTCTTAGTTTTTATTCCCAGAAGAATGAAGAAAGAATGTTAACGACTGAAAATACTGAGCGTGTTTTTCAGACTCTCAAGGACTGTGCCGCAGTCTGTGTTTGACTGTGCTCCTTGTATTGTGCTTGCAGGGATTATAGATTTTACACAAAATAACCACAGTTCATTTTGATTGTGTATAATGCACGTATATCCTCAGGGCACGTTATGATGAGAAACTCATAAATAGGCTCGCACTGTGGTCTCACAACAAGGACAGTCCTGTTTGCTTCTATTTCCAGCGCCTGTCTGCGTGGCTTCGTGCTACAGTCCAAAGATATGCCTGTTAGGTTGATTGACTATAAATTGCCATTAGGGCTGAGTGTGTGTTTGAGTGTGTGTATGTGCATCTCTCTGCGTTGGCCTTGTGATGGACTGGTAATTTGTCTAGGGTGTAATTTGACTGTTGGCTCCAGTGCCTCCAGCCGCCTCCGAGCCTGTATATAAATAAAGCCAGTATAGCAGAGAGATTGAATCATTTATTATAGAAAACCTCACATCGTTAAAGAAATCCTCCAAAGTATTCCAAACTTCGAGGTGAGGGTTTCAATTAGTTTGTTTTACAAAGGGACAAATCTTTATATTTAGGATAATAGTTTGATATGGGGGCTACACTGTGCTGTAGTCATGATCCGAATTTGAAACTGGTCATTCAGAGTTTGCATGTTTTCCCCCACAGTCCATAAACACAGATTTTAGTCTCTTTCTCTTTCAGTTTATATTCTTATTTCTCTTATATTGAGTGTTTTGTAACAAGTTTTATAACAATCATGATAAAATTACCATCAGATTCGTCATGCGACTGGCAACAGTTTGTCATTAACTGTCATTCCTAGTGTTTGTCTGAAGTGTCAGTGCTTCAGAGCATGTTCTGTCGGTGTGGTGTGAACAGGGCTTGATAGCTGGATGAACCTGACGAGAGTGGACCCCGATGAAGAGGTCCAAGGAGAGATCCACCTGAGTCTGGAGCTGCTGAAAGACACGGAGAGGATCAGCCTGCGTTGTCAAGTCATTGAAGCCAGGTGAAGTGAAATGCTGAGAAAATGAGACAGAAATGAGTTCACATAAAGATTCCAACAAACTGCAGTGGCTCAAACATTAGATATCAGGCTTGTGATCGAAATAGATAAACCATAAAGACTTATCGATTTGAGATGGTATCTTCATTTGAGTTAAGATTAGACAGCTCAGCTCCTGGTCAGAGAGACCTGGCTGCTCCATCGTAATTCTGAACTCAAATCTTATCACCTTCCCCCCGCAGGCCTCCACACTCCCCTTGAGTCATGCTGCCACTATCACACCACTCATTGCCCCATCTGTGTGTCCCAGGCTACAATCTCTCCCTCTCAGGCAGATCACTAATGAGCATGTCAGTCAGGGTTTGACACTGTGTTATTCAAACATGCTCGGATGAATGTAAATTAACTCTGAAAGAATAAGGTTAAGTAGGATGGAGTTGTTAGGCTTTTCGCCCTTGCTCTAAAGCGCCAGCTAATTTAATTTGCAGTGCAAGTAGCAGGAATTTGCTGAACATTTTCGTGTATTGATCAGTCCTCTTGTCCTTTGGTCTGGTGATACCTGCAGAGACTTGGCTCCGAGAGACATTTGTGGAACCTCTGATCCCTTCGCAAGAGTTATTTTTAACAACCACAGCGCAGAGACCTCGGTGAGCTGGATGTTTGTGCTGCTCTATTCCCATGTCAACAATGCACACAAAGTTAAGACATTTGTGTTTGAGTATGTAAATGTTGCCTCTGGATGATAAATATTTTTGCCAAAGCTGTTATGCATGGGAAGAAAAGATGTGGTAAATTCTTTTTGGGTGCAACCCTCTTCCCTATAAATGTGATACCAATCAGAAAAGCTAAACAGGTTTGTTTTTCCAATGGTATACAATGTTTCTTTTACATTTAAGTAGATCCAGAATGAGGTATGAATTGTACTTGTTGAGTATTTATTAATCTGTTATATATTTGATGTTATTATCAAAGGGAAATAAGGTGTATTAAGTTATTTGTACTGGGTTTGCAGATCATCAAAAAGACACGTTTCCCTCACTGGGCGGAGACTTTAGAGCTGGAGCTGGACCCAGAAGAGCTGAGTACAGAGGGGACTGTTACTGTGGAGGTCTGGGACTGGGACATGGTGGGCAAAAATGACTTTTTGGGAAAGGTGAGAAGAAACTGCAGTTTTATTCATTTGTTTGTTTAAGATTTCGTGCCATGTTTAGTTATATTACTTCTCGTTTGTGCAGTTTTTCCAACAATGAAATCAGAAGGGCTATGCTTTTGTTTTCATCTAATATTGCATCTTTATTTATTCTTTCCTTCCCTAGGTGGAAATCCCTTTCGCTTGTTTGCACAAGACACCTCTGTTAGAGGGCTGGTTTCGTTTGCTACCCCTGGGAAACCATGAGGTTGATGCTGGGTGAGGTTCATGGGCGTGCTTGTTAGCACAATGTGGGAACATTAATTGTTTGCATATCTGAGAAATGTTTTGCTTGTGGAAACTTTAAGACGAAAAATTACAGCTTTTTTTTGTACTCAGGGAAAGTATTGTATTTTCTCCATCCTGCATCCATCATGCTTTTAAATGAAGGTTGACAAGTATGTAGTGATGTCTCTAACAGCATCTATTTCTAGAACAAAGAGTGGCTGAGGGAGCTTCGAAAGGATGCCGTCAGACTAAACTTAGTCCTAATGCTTCATTAAGAAACGACTTGCACTGTTAATGGCTGTTTTTCAAATAGAATAATTGAAGTAATAAAACATTATGTTGAGAGGATTTTCACAGACCCGAGAATGTTTTTTAAAACAGCAGCAGAAAATCTGATAGTTTTTCTGCGAAAAATAGACCTTCGGTTTTCCTCTAGTTTGCTTAAATTTAAAGATTTCAGTGCTTTTTCAGGATGTCTTAATGAAGAAAAGTATTGAACTTACTTGAAAAATCAAGTTAAACTTTAGTTTTGGTGCTTCAAACGACGAAGAATCTCCACTGGTTGTGGATTGGATATACAGTAAGTTGAGAATATAGTTTTAACTGCTTGAAAACTTTGAGATCCTTCATAGAGACTCTGTTAATCTGAACGCAAGTGTTCAGTGTTAGGCAATAAGCTTGGTGGCAACTTTCTAAACATTGTTATACCTGTTTAAATAACTGTTTCTAAGCTTTCCTCAAGCAAAATGAAGGTACAGTGAGCATCTCCGCCGTCTGAGATGTTGTGGTTTTGCTTTTTGTTTGCAGTGGGAAACTGGGAGCGCTGCGTCTGAAGGTGCGCTTGGTGGAGGACCGGATCTTACCGTCCATGTACTATCAGCCACTAATTGACCTTCTGGTCGAGTCGGTAATCTCCCCTACGGAGGTCAGCATCGTAGCTTTCCTCAGCACTGATACTCATTTGTTCACGATCCCCATCTCAAGAGACCGCCGTGTGCATGACTTTCTCCTCTCCGAAGTGTCTTCCTCTGACATCCTCCACACTCACCTCGACTCCCACCGTCTCCAACTCTCCATTTACCCTCACGCTCCACCTTTACGGTGATTCCCAACACGTGACATGAGTCTCCTTCCCACCAGGTGGAGGACAGCAGTGCTTTGACCATGCTGGAGGACGTGACCACGGTTGAGAGCAGGCAGGATGTGGCGATGACTCTGGTGAAGATCTACCTGGGACAAGGCTTGGTGGTGCCCTTCCTGGATTACCTGAACACCCGGGAGGTCCACCACACCAGTAAGATCATGGGAAATGTGCTTTTGGTCTGCGTGAACTGCGACGTTTATTATCATGAGCTGTTTTGTGTCAGTGGATTAGTCTGGCGTGTTCATACTGACAAACACTGTGTTACAACAGAATAGAATAATAGAATAGAAATTCCTTTTTAATCTGAGAGTAAAATTCTTAAACCATCAACATAACCGATGAGAGTAGTTATTATGTTGTCTGAGAGTGAGAAGTTTAAATCAGGGCCATGTCTTCCTGTATGTGCAAGTGTAGGTCTTTGTTTTTCCTCCACAGTCCAAAAATATGCATGTGAAGATAATCGGTGACCCTAAGTAGCCCATCGGTGGGAGTGTGTGCGGCCGCTTAATGTGTAGACACACACACATACACACACACACACACACACACACACACACACACACCTGCTCACTCTGATTATGCAACACAGCTGGCTCCAAAATGTCAGTCAAACCTGGAGAACATCTCCTCCACTTGGAAGTTCTTTTTTTTTTTTTTTTTTTTTTTTAACAGGAAATACATAATTATTTCTAAATCAAGTTATTTCACAAGGTATTAATTCTTAAAAATGGATAAAATATTCTGCCTTTTATGGCTACAACTGAAATCATTATGTACTGTCATCACATGATGCAAACATTTTACATGCAGCAGCTGTGATTGCACAATGCATGTTAGCGTCCAAGTTTGTCACCGTTAGTCAGCCCGTATTAGTCAGACTTCGGGTCCTGCCAGAATTCTGTGAATGATCCTTTCTGGGTTCCTCCTGTTTAACACTGAATTGACATGAAGTCCGCAGCAGTCCCGGTCTGTGTGTGGGCAGAAAAGCCTACCAGCGCTATATTTACTACCATGATGCCAATTATTCACTCACGCAATAGTCTTTTCATGGCTCCTTTGTGGTGGGGATTAGTCATGTTTTTGCCTCCGCACCGTACCCCCGTGACAATTCACACTGAGTTGCGCTCTGGTCTTTAGCTTCTGTTGGTGTAGTTTGAGATAATAAGCATAGTGCCTAAGTTTCCATAGCAACTCCACATGATCCAAACGGTAACTGCTTGAATAAGGACGGAGAGCCGAGCGACCAGAAATTAAAGTTGGGCACAGAGAGGGCACGAGTGTACAGTACACCCACGAAGCAGACAGGAAAAAGCCGCCTTTTCTCCCCGGAGGTCTGAATGTTTCACCTGGCAGCCCGGTCCGGTCATCATGGATATTTTAGTATCGCCACTCTGAAGGATTTACACTGATGTTGTATCAAGGTCACCCTGCCCTCAGCAGAGGCGCCGTGCTGTTTGTGTTTTAAAGGAGACTCTTCAGCAAGCTTCAAGCTGAATACAAAGTGTGTGTTATTGAAACCAATCAGCCGTAACGCGATGGCCATACCTGAAGGGTATTAAGACCAGTTAGGTTAATGTTGATCTTGAGTTTAGAGGATCTGGGTTTGAATCCCGGCTGTGACAAGAAGATGATTTGGTACAATATAAAGAAGCATGACGACCCCCGAAAAAAAACAAACAAGCCTATGAATCATTAAAATCCAAAAATCAGTTTTTGAAAAATTAAATTATATTGAATATTTTTACTAAGTTCAAGGAACATCTGAAACAAGCTAGTTTATGTGTTATTCGTGCAAGTAATCTTTATTTATGAATTGCTTAAGATGCACCTGGGTAGTGGTACTGATGTTGAAATGAGTCTTCCTCTGTTTCCCTCCCACAGCTGATCCAAACACTTTGTTTCGCTCCAACTCTCTTGCCTCCAAGGCCATGGAACAGTTCATGAAGGTGCGTTTTTCCAGCTTTTCTCTTCTTTCTCGGCTGTGAGAGACAGTGCTTGTTCTCTGTAAGTGATTTCAAATCCTCTCATCAATATTTGCTCCTTTTCATCCTGAACACCGCCTGTCTTTATTGAAAGTGCAGTGAATTAGTCACATGTGTGTTGTGATCTCCTCATGCAGCACATTATGGTTCCCCTGTTCACTCTGCCCTGTGTAGATTTACATAATTCTGGTGAAATCCCTGCAGCAGAGGTGTAAATGAGGTGGCTTCAACATGTGTTGCTGTGTTGCTGACAGGCTGTTGGGATGCTCTATCTGCACGAGGTGTTGAAGCCCATCATTAACCGCATCTTTGACGAGAAGAAGTACATTGAGCTCGACCCATGTAAGATCGACCTGAACCGCACCAGGTAAAGCGAAAATACACCTGTTGCTGGATCGAAACACAATAATACTATTTTTTTTTTTAAATGTTATCAAATCAAATCAAACTTCATTATGTTTTATCCATTTATTTCAGTCATTTTCCCTCTCCCAAATTTTTCAATCCGAAATTTTATTTAATTTATTGTTTGTCCTATTTTGTTGTTTAATTAATATTTACTAGTACAATTTCATAGTGTAAATAGGGATTATTGTTTGGGCTTTGTTTAGTGCATTGACTGATTTTTTAAAACGTAAAAATAGCAAAATAAATAATTAAACATGATTAATAATATTATATTATCTTCTCCTTTTCAAAGATTTTTTTTCTTTTCTTTATTGGTTTTCTTCTTTAATATTCCCTAAATTGTATTTTTCTCCTTTTTCATTTCTCATTTTTTTTCTTTTTTTATTATTTATGATTTTTTTTTTTTTGTGCAGAACCGACGTGTTAAAATGGTCAGTTAGAGAAATCAGCCACATGAGACTGCTCTCTTCCTTTGCGCTTCACTCCTGAGAGAAAGACACGCATGTGAGAAAAGAAGGAAAAGAAAATGTAAAAAAAAAAAAAAAAAAAAAATACAGGGAGGGCTGTTGCTTGGCAACAGCCATGAGCCCCCCTGAGATGTCTATCTCTGTCATGGAGGGAGATCCAGGATCTCGCGTCCTCTGTGTCTGCAGCAGATTTGTTGTCTTCGGTCCCTGCCGGCATGTCCCTCGAGAGATTTTCAATACGTGACCGTTCGTCTGTCCAGACTCTGGAACAGCACACCTCCGTATGTAAAGACATGATCATAAACACGGAGGTTATATGAGTCGCTGTAAATAGACGGTAGATTGGACTACATTTCATTGAGTGCGGCCTTTACAAAATTCAGCCACATCAATTTACGTTAGTGAGCATTGATTTTGTATTCTCTGCTGCGATGGAGTTATTCACAAACTCTTTTCTTTGTCTCTGAAGGCGGATTTCATTTAAGGGTGCGGTGTCAGAGGCGGAGGTGCGGGACAGCAGCGTGGAAATGCTGCACAGCTACTTAACCAGCATCATCGACTCGATCGTGGGCTCGGTCGATCAGTGTCCCCCCGTCATGAGAGTGGCCTTCAAGCAACTGCACAAGCGAGTCGAGGAGCAATTCACTCAACGTGAGAATGAGGTCAGTCTGCGGAAGCGCGTACAACGTGATGGATTTCACACACTGCTCCTGTCAATTCATTTTTTCCCCTATTGATCTACCCTCCTGATATTTGCAGGATGTGAAGTACTTGGCCATCAGTGGGTTCTTCTTCCTGAGATTTTTCGCTCCTGCAATCCTCACACCGAAACTGTTCCAGCTGCGAGACCAGCACGCAGACACCCGCACAAGCAGGACGCTGTTACTACTGGCCAAGGTATGATTCAAAACACAGACATACGCAAAGACACTTCCATGAATAATTTATTCATGTCCAGACATCGCACTTGAGTGCAGAAATAAACAAACCGTTAAAGGGAGGGATGCTCTGGAGGTGAAGCTATGCGCTGTCTGCCAGCGGCGAGGAGTTCCATGCTTCAGGTGTGAATAAATAAATATGAAGCACAAATTTCATTTTAAATGCAGCGATGGACCAAAACAGAAGATACAGCATGTTGATGGAATTACATAATGCTGATTGGTCAGCAAAATCTACTTTTGTTACCTTTTCTGAGCGCAGTGTGAATAATGAAACAGATACTAAATTTTTAATTGGCACGTAAAACAAAACACCTCAAACTCAGAGCACCAAATTTAAATATACTGTTCGCCTCTTAAACCTGAGCCGTCTCAGAAGAAACTGTTTACTTATTCAATTTGATATTCAGGAAACACTTTAGAGTCGATATTTCTTTGGAAACGTTGCAGTAGTCGCCATACCTCTGCACTTGGCTCCTCGTTTAAACTGGAAATTGATTAAATATCAGCAGTAATGCACTGATAAGGAAAAACGTTAATGTTCTCCTCCATCCTTGCTCTAAAATCTCACTCTGCTGCAAAGTAATGTTTTACAAAACTGAAACTGAAAGGTAGACATGCTTTCAAACTAATGTGACTGAAATAAACCCTCCCAGCATCATTAAGCACGGGGCGTTGTGGTCACGTGTCCCAAAGTAAAACATTGCTCTTTGTTGCATGTGGTTTGTGTGGTCGCTGTCCGTGGTGCTGAAGCGCTGTTGCCATGGGTCCTCTACAGCGACAGGCCACAGGTTATTTTTACCTCCATGCGAGACTGCGGTTCAAAGCTGAGCATCAGAGAGCCGCTGTCTGGAGGGACTTCCTCCGCACCCTAGGCCAGGTGTGGGCTGGACAAAGGGCCTCACAGCAGGCTTGTCCCCGGGAGCCTTTTTGATCCTGGACTTTGAGATGTGCGGTCACTCGCTGAGTTCTTACAGCTGCTGGAGATTTGATGTGCTGAAGATGCGAATGCAGAGTTAAGGCGGTGTCCTTTTGGTTACCAGTCTCTGCAAAGTGTTGGCAACCTGGGCCTGCAGCTGGGTCACGGAAAGGAGCAGTGGATGGCGCCGCTGCATCCCATCATCCTCCGCAGTGTGGCCTCTGTCAAAGACTTCCTGGACAAGCTCATCGACATCGATCATGACGTCGGTAAGGCTGACTCCACTCAAGCTCGAGGCTAAACGTACGATCAAAAGTAAAGTCTGGGGGGGGGGTCACGCTTCCGAGCTCATCAGCTACACGCCATCTGTCAGTGTCACAGCTCCCAGTTCATATCAGGAGTAGGTGAAACAACACTGTAGCCATGTGGTGAAATATTCATAACTAGCTGGTCGTCTACAAAAGAGGTGACATGGTTACTGAGCTGGCAGGGAGCTGGAGTGAGAAGCCACAGGCGCTGCTTACAAAACGTGTCTTGGCCGCTTTCTTACCGTCATGTGTCAGTGAGGCTGTTGTTGTGAAACATCTTCCCCCCCCTGACATATCATGTTTCAGCCTGCTTCTTCACATCACACCCACTCTTTTCTCTCAAAGGCCAGTTTGACATTTACTGCTCTTCAGGTGGATTTGTTGAACAAAAGTGGATGCTTGTTATTCCTCTTTGAAGTCGTCCCTCATGTGGAGATGGAAGGTGTCTGATATGCTATTATTAATAGCATATGCAGCTTAACGACAGAATGTATGCCGTTTGTTTTTCCACACAGCACCATCTTGTGTCTGCCTGGATGTACATGCAATTGCATTTACCTGACACCATTCAGTACTTTTACACCTGTTTCTTTCTTTTCTTCTTCAGTGTCAGAAGTGCCTCAGAGGGCAATATTCCTGCCTTCAGTCACAGTCAAAGAGGGTTACCTCCACAAGCACAAGGCGGAAGGGCCCCAGCTGCTGTCCCGCTTTGCATTTAAGAAACGCTACTTCTGGTTGACTAGTGAGACGCTGTCCTACGCCAAGACTCCTGACTGGCAGGTTTGTTCAGAACGCAAAATGAAAATGTATGAATACTGTTAAACATAATTAATGTCATTTTGGATGCTAAGCACAGACAGACAACCACACACACTCATATATGAACCACGTAATTTAGGGTCACCAGTTAGCGTCCCATGCATGTTTTTTTTAACATGCATGCTAATCACAGTGCCAGCATGCAGCTTCAATAAAGCTACAACATGAAACACCAATACGATTACAAAAAAAAAAAAAATTTGCAAAAAAAAAAAAGAATAAAATGGACAATATAAAAATTAAAAGCTTTATTAAAAAATAATGAATAAGATAAGTTAAATCTATGATTCATTGGAAAGCCAGAGCAAGTAATGAAGGCATAAAACCAGTCAAGGCTTTAGAGATAAGGAATAACATTTTGGAATTAATCACTGACAGACAGCCAGCTGCAGCGACTTAAGCTCAGGTGTAATCTGCTCCGCCGTCTTTGTGTTGGTGAGGACTCAGTTTTTTTCTTATAATGTAAGCACACCATTAAAATAATGCAGCCTCTTGGAAATAAATACCCTAATCCTGTTGTTAACATTGTATATGTCACTACTATTTGCATAGTGTTAATTCATCTGTATTATGCTTGGATTAAAAGCATATATATTACTTTGAGGAGAGATTATGTCGATTTCCAGGAAGTCGCTTGTTTTTAAATAGTCGAGTCTTCACAACTAGAGGACGTGGCTGTTCTTAAATGCCGCCTACAACATGGTTAGTTGAATGTGCAAATATCTGTATTAGTAGTACAGAATCTGTCACGAAATATAAAAACAGATGACTAAAGTTTGGACAACAAAGTCACAGTAAAGTGAATCATCCATTACTCCATTCTCATGTCTGATGATGAATTAGTAGCTATTCGGAGGACAACTGGGTTCACACAAAGAGGAAACATTCTGGTCATCCCCTTCTTGCTTCAGTGCATTTGCGTTGATCTTTTTGTGGGAACATCATTAATGCTATTACCATGTGGTGCCTAACCTTGTGATAATGATCTCCTCTCATTCACCAACCAGTGACTGAAAGAGAGAAGGAGACAGAGATGGGAGCAGCCTGGTCCGGCCCCCTAAAAAGCCCTCTCTTTGAGCCAGTCTTTGCTTTGTGTGGCTGGAATAAAGGCGAGGGTTAATTGAAGGCTGTGGATATTCATGCTAACATTGCAAATCAGATTGCAGACAATATCCTGGCCCCTTTCCTCCACATCGGAGCACTCCAGTCTCAGGGAGGCTAGCTCCCACTGGAAGAGGCTGATTTACACTTTAAAGTAGCCTTTGCTGCCACGGTGGTCTCATCTTCATCACTTCCTCCTCGTCTCACGTCGTTTCTCGCCGGTCAACGTGTGTAAAATATTTCAGTATCAGAAACAGTCTCATTAATTTTGCTCTGTGATGAAATGTCTCCTTGATTTCTCTTAAACCTTAGAGTGAAATGCCCGAGGCCAAGCATGACACACTGCCAGCATCTACATGCTTGTTGTTAATTGGCCTTGTGGTTTATGGCTGAACTGTGTTGCAGGTGCGCTCTTCAATCCCTATTCAGTGTGTGTGTGCCGTGGAGAGGGTGGATGAAAATGCCTTTCAGCAGCAGAATGTAATGCAGGTCATCACCCAGGACAACGACGGACAGCTGCACACCATGTACATCCAGTGCAAGGTGCATAGTACCACCAACAGTTGGGCTATTGCAGTTTATCACTTGTTTACACTTACTTTAGCATTTGTTCGTTATTTTCATATGATTTGAATACACAGAAATGGGAATGTTGTGTTGAATATCAAATGAAACCACAATGCAGTAATGAGAAACCTCATAAACCTGCATTGTGTCCCACATCAGATGTTGAACTGGAGACATCTGACCTCAAATCATTTGAAAATAAAATTATGAAGATTTAGAAATCATTGCATTCTGTTTTAAAGGGTCGTTTATCTGCCTTTCTTTAGGCTGACAGTGAGACATTTTACTAAATTTATTTAATAGGCTGGGATCGGTCTAATAAACTCATGGCTTACGGTGTGTTTCTAATCTAAATAGAATGTGAACGAGCTCAATCAGTGGCTGTCTGCGATCAGGAAAGTCAG